>NC_092361.1:6111484-6482401 GCF_030848805.1 Temnothorax longispinosus
GTTTTGGTGGTCGAGCCTTCTTCGCCTCCTTGTTCATCATTCCTTCTTTTCTCTCCAACGCCTGATTATATATACATATAAATATTATATCTTGTTATAAGTGCAGAAAGTATAAAGTATTACATTTTAAATATGTTCTTTGCACTTGAGCTGAACTCTTAGCACTTTTCATCTTCTTTCCTTTTCTCTGCTTCTCACTCCAGTCTCCACGTGTTGTGTATGTACAGTGTGTACACAAGTACACACACAGTCGTCGAGACCATGCAGTCGAGGCAGACGAGACGTCGATCACTTGGACCACTGGTTGATACCAGTTGATACCGGTTTACGCAGTTGACCTCACGGAAATATCAATTAAACGGTCCGTTCGCAAGTCAACATTATGAGTTTACGCTAGAAAATATTTCACGGAATTAGACAGAGGTATCTATATTGGCTTGATTCTTTAAAAAATACAACATTAGCTATTCCAAGCAGTGGTATGTTTTGTACAACATATTTTTGTGTGTATAATTCTTATGTAAATTAATATGGCGACTTTATGCTAGATGCTCATTGATTTAGCGGTCTTATGCTACGCTTATGCTAAGCTATGCATTTTGTGTGCGATGGACTATAACACCTGCCAGCAGTCTTCCACGGAGAAGGAGCATGGGTCCTCCAAGAATACTCGAGATCCTGCTACGTTGTACGCAACGTGTGTTGCTGTTGCCGCCTTAGGTATATCTTATTACATCACTTGCAAATACAAAAGAAACGATTCAAATACAAAAGAGCTAAAGACTGGAGCTACGTACAAGATGGTCAGGCAGACTGGGCCCACGCACACTCCAATATTCACGATTGCGGTACAAATGACGGACAGTCGTATGAAGGACAAGGGCGTACCAAAAGATGGCAAAGCATGCGGCTGCTGAACTTGCTTTACGGAACATCGTTCAGTTTAGAAAGAGACGAAGAGTGAGTTAATCAAGGCTAAAAGTTAACCGACACTTGTGAAACTGGGCCTTAGCGGTATGTATAATGGTGGCAATTGTTATATCAAATTTATCTTGCAGATGGAGCAAGGAAATACACCAAAGTCTCAAATTCTCAAGAGATTCTCAGAGGCAGATCTAAAAGGTAATTGTATCTCATTGTTACAGAATATCCGAAATTGAGTAATTTTAATATAACAAAACAAACTAAATTAAATAATTTTAATATAATGAAATAATTCCGGATTAGAATATCACCTTGCATTTGCGCTTTTCTACTTACTATTATTCCGTTTTTTTTTTTAATAAGAAAATTTATAGAAAAAGATATTTTTGTATAAAAGGTATCACAGATCATATATTAATCTTGAATTTTTTAACGTTTGATATTTATGTGATAACGCAGAAGTAACAAACTTCAATTTATTATTTAATTAGATATTATCAGCGCGGAAAAACTTCATAAAAATCCACAACCAAAAAAAACAGTATGCGCATTAAACGAGCTAAAGACTCGAGCTACGTACAAGATGGTCGGGCAGACTGGGCCCACGCACGCTCCAATATTCACGATCGCGGTACAAATTGACGGACAGTCGTATGAAGGGCAAGGGCGTACCAAAAAGATGGCAAAGCATGCGGCTGCTGAACTTGCTTTACGGAACATCGTTCAGTTTAGAAAGAGACGAAGAGTGAGTTAATCTAAGGCTAAAAGTTAACCGACATTTGTGAAACTGGGCCTCAGCGGTATGTATAATGGTGGCAATTGTTATATCAAATTTATCTTGCAGATGGAGCAAGGAAATACCCCAAAGTCTCAAATTCTCAAGAGATGCTCAGAGGCAGATCTAAAAGGTAATTGTATCTCATTGTTACAGAATATCTGAAATTGAGTAATTTTAATATAACAAAACAAACTAAATTAAATATTTTAATATAATGAAATAATTCCGGATTAAAATATCACCTTACATTTGCGCTTTTCTACTTTACTATTATTCCGTTTTTTTTTTAACATAAGAAAATTTTATAGAAAATATATTTTTGTATAAAAGGTATCACAGATCATATAAAAATCTTGAATTTTCTAACGTTTGATATTTATGTGATAACACAGAAGTAATAAACTTTATTTATTATTTAATTAGATATTATCAGCGCGAAAAAACGTCATAAAAATCCACAACCAAAAAAAGCAGTATGCGCATTAAACGAGCTAAAGACTCGAGCTACGTACAAGATGGTCGGGCAGACTGGGCCCACGCACGCTCCAATATTCACGATCGCGGTACAAATTGACGGACAGTCGTATGAAGGGCAAGGGCGTACCAAAAAGATGGCAAAGCATGCGGCTGCTGAACTTGCTTTACGGAACATCGTTCAGTTTAGAAAGAGACGAAGAGTGAGTTAATCTAAGGCTAAAAGTTAACCGACATTTGTGAAACTGGGCCTCAGCGGTATGTATAATGGTGGCAATTGTTATATCAAATTTATCTTGCAGATGGAGCAAGGAAATACACCAAAGTCTCAAATTCTCAGAGATGCTCAGAGGCAGATCTAAAAGGTAATTGTATCTCATTGTTACAGAATATCTGAAATTGAGTAATTTTAATATAACAAAACAAACTAAATTAAATAATTTTAATATAATGAAATAATTCCGGATTAGAATATCACCTTACATTTGCGCTTTTCTACTTACTATTATTCCGTTTTTTTTTTTAACATAAGAAATTTTATAGAAAATATATTTTTGTATAAAAGGTATCACAGATCATATAAAAATCTTGAATTTTCTAACGTTTGATATTTATGTGATAACACAGAAGTAATAAACTTTAATTTATTATTTAATTAGATATTATCAGCGCGAAAAAACGTCATAAAAATCCACAACCAAAAAAAACAGTATGCGCATTAAACGAGCTAAAGACTCGAGCTACGTACAAGATGGTCGGGCAGACTGGGCCAACGCACGCTCCAATATTCACGATCGCGATACAAATTGACGGACAGTCGTATGAAGGGCAAGGGCGTACCAAAAAGATGGCAAAGCATGCGGCTGCTGAACTTGCTTTACGGAACATCGTTCAGTTTAGAAAGAGACGAAGAGTGAGTTAATCTAAGGCTAAAAGTTAACCGACATTTGTGAAACTGGGCCTCAGCGGTATGTATAATGGTGGCAATTGTTATATCAAATTTATTTTGCAGATGGAGCAAGGAAATACACCAAAGTCTCAAATTCTCAAGAGATCCTCAGAGGCAGATCTAAAAGGTATATTGTATCTCATTGTTACAGAATATCCGAAATTGAGTAATTTTAATATAACAAAACAAACTAAATTAAATAATTTTAATATAATGAATTAATTCCGGATTAGAATATCACCTTACATTTGCGCTTTTCTACTTACTATTATTCCGTTTTTTTTTTAATATAAGAAAATTTTATAGAAAAATATATTTTGTATCACAGATCATATAAAAATCTTGAATTTTCTAATGTTTGATATTTATGTGATAACACAGAAGTAACAACTTTAATTTATTATTTAATTAGATATTATCGGCGCGGAAAAACTTCATAAAAATCCACAACCAAAAAATGCAGTATGCGCATTAAACGAGCTGAAGACTGGAGCTACGTACAAGATGGTCGGGCAGACTGGGCCCACGCACGCTCCAATATTCACGCTCGCGGTACAAATTGACGGACAGTCGTATGAAGGGCAAGGGCGTACCAAAAAGATGGCAAAGCATGCGGCTGCTGAACTTGCTTTACGGAACATCGTTCAGTTTAGAAAGAAACGAAGAGTGAGTTAATCTAAAGGCTAAAAGTTAACCGACACTTGTGAAACTGGGCCTTAGCGGTATGTATAAGGGTGGCAATTGTTATATCAAATTTATTTTGCAGATGGAGCAAGGAATACACCAAAGTCTCAAATTCTCAAGAGATCCTCAGAGGCAGATCTAAAAGGTAATTGTATCTCATTGTTACAGAATATCCGAAATTGAGTAATTTTAATATAACAAAACAAACTAAATTAAATAATTTTAATATAATGAAATAATTCCGGATTAGAATATCACCTTGCATTTGCGCTTTTCTACTTACTATTATTCCGTTTTTTTTTAATAAGAAAATTTTATAGAAAAAGATATTTTTGTATAAAAGGTATCACAGATCATATATTAATCTTGAATTTTTTAACGTTTGATATTTATGTGATAACGCAGAAGTAACAAACTTCAATTTATTATTATTAGATATTATCAGCGCGGAAAAACTTCATAAAAAATCACACAACAAAAAAAAGCAGTATGCGCATTAAACGAGCTAAAAACTCGAGCTACGTACAAGATGGTCGGGCAGACTGGGCCCACGCACGCTCCAATATTCACGATCGCGGTACAAATTGACGGACAGTCGTATGAAGGGCAAGGGCGTACCAAAAAGATGGCAAAGCATGCGGCTGCTGAACTTGCTTTACGGAACATCGTTCAGTTTAGAAAGAGACGAAGAGTGAGTTAATCTAAGGCTAAAAGTTAACCGACATTTGTGAAACTGGGCCTCAGCGGTATGTATAATGGTGGCAATTGTTATATTAAATTTATCTTGCAGATGGAGCAAGGAAATACTACACCAAGTCTCAAATTCTCAAGAGATCCTCAGAGACAGATCTAGAAGGTAATTGTATCTCATTGTTACAAAATATCCGAAATTGAGTAATTTTAATATAACAAAACAAACTAAATTAAATAATTTTAATATAATGAAATAATTCCGGATTAGAATATCACCTTGCATTTGCGCTTTTCTACTTACTATTATTCCGTTTTTTTTTTTTAATAAGAAAATTTTATAGAAAAATATATTTTGTATAAAAGGTATCACAGATCATATAAAAATCTTGAATTTTCTAATGTTTGATATTTATGTGATAACACAGAAGTAACAAACTTTAATTTATTATTTAATTAGATATTATCGGCGCGGAAAAACTTCATAAAAATCCACAACCAAAAAATGCAGTATGCGCATTAAACGAGCTGAAGACTGGAGCTACGTACAAGATGGTCGGGCAGACTGGGCCCACGCACGCTCCAATATTCACGATCGCGGTACAAATTGACGGACAGTCGTATGAAGGGCAAGGGCGTACCAAAAAAATGGCAAAGCATGCGGCTGCGAACTTGCTTTACGGAACATCGTTCAGTTTAGAAATACACCTGAGGTTCACCAAGCTATCAATACTTGCCAGCCTATTGTGCCTCTTGAGCCAGATTTTACGAGCGACGTCACGGAACGTGATAATCACCTTGTCAATGCGTTTAAAACACTAACACAAGAGCCAAAGAATACTAATAAGATCCTAGAAAAAGGTCCAGTGGCGTTGATTAACGAATTATATCCAGGAGTCGTATATAACTGTATATCCGATACCGGGGAAAGTTATGCCAAGTTTACGATATCGGTAACTATTAATGGCGAGACGTTTGAAGGGACCGGCCCGAGTAAGAAACTGGCGAAAGCCGCGGCGAGTAAGGCCGCTTTAGCGAAATTGCGAAACGTCCAGACTTCCTCGTTTTGTTTACCACTTCCTGTGCGCGTCAATTTTTCTCAAGAGCAAATGAGTTTACCGCAAATGCTAGCCGACAAAATAGGCAAGATGGTTAACCAGAAATTCCACGAACTTATTCAATCCAAACCGCAACACGCGCGACGTAAAGTTTTAGCTGGCGTTGTAATAACGAAAGGACAAGAAGTAGAACTGATCTGTGTCACTACCGGTAAGACGGATTTATTTTATACCTTTTATTTTATATTCAGACAAAACATCTATAATTAATAAGTATCTACTAAAATATCTTTTTTTTTTGTTAAAGGTACGAAATGCATCTCGGGCGATCATTTGAGCCAAACTGGTGGCGCTCTAAATGATTGTCATGCAGAAGTAGTAGCACGACGGTGTCTCTGTGAGTATCTTTATAAACAATTAGAATTGCACACTGAAGAAAAAGGCTTCGAATCTATTCTCGAGCCAGCTAAGAAGGGATTCAAGTTAAAACAAGGCATCCAATTTCATTTATATATCAATACCGCCCCCTGCGGAGACGCGAGAATTTTCTCACCTCACGAAGACAACGATAACATAGACAAGCATCCCAATAAACGAGCTAGAGGTCAATTACGTACAAAGATAGAATCTGGCGAAGGGACTATTCCTGTAAAAGTAATGAGAGTATTCAAACCTGGGATGGTGTAATGATGGTATGTATTATATATGTTAAAGGCAAATGCACATTTTTCAACGTGCTTCTGCTTTTAATACAAATGCACAGTTTTATACAAATGCGCTGTTTGTTTTTTTTATCGGCATTTTAATTTCAAGCTTGAATTAAAGGGTCAAAGACTGCTGACGATGTCGTGTTCGGATAAAATAGCTCGGTGGAACGTACTTGGTGTGCAGGGTGCACTCCTAAGCCACTTCATCGAGCCAATTTACTTCCACAGCATTGTCCTCGGCAGTCTCTTGAATCCGAGTCATATGTATAGAGCGGTGTGCGGTCGCATTGAACATACTATTCAGGGTTTACCACCGCTATATAGACTTAATAAACCGTTAATGAGTCTAATCACATCTTCTGAGGTCAGGCAACCTGGAAAAGCGCCTAATTATAGCGTCAATTGGACAATCGGTTTGTACACTTTCTTGGTCTTTTACAGAAACTAATATGCAGGATAGTTTAACAAATTTTTCTTTTCTCATTACATATTAGGACAAACCGAAGCCGAAGTTATAAATTGCACAACTGCAAAGATGAACTTATGAAACCTTCTAGGATATCTAAACAAGCATTTTTCAGGCGGTTCTTTAATCTCTTACTTAAACTTCCGGCTATAAACGATATTGACAAGGACAGATGTCGCCAGTACAGCGAGGCAAAATCTTCAGTACAAGATTATTCGGTAAGTAATTGCATCTCTTGAATAATAACATATATATATTTCGTTAAATACCATTATATAGCATATCTTGTCTCTTTTTTTTCTTGGGCAGCTTGCCAAGCGTCAATTGAAGGATGCTTTCGTGAAAGCACAGCTTGGAAATTGGGTGAAAAAGCCGTGTGAGCAAGACACGTTCGACATCGATATCTGACTAAATCAGAGTAATAAAAAACATGATAAAAAACGCAAAAAGTCCAATGATCGAAACGTAGTTCCTAGTGCAAAATAGATCGCTCGTTCAATCAAGCGTCTTCAGTCAAGAAGTTAGGTATCACGCTTTGCGCCTTCCCCCGCATAATAAAACTAAACAAAACTCCCAGCGTGATACCTAACTGCTTGAATGAAGACGCTTGATTATTCTGCATGATTGACCAGTCATCATGTTTAAAATTGGCGCACTTTTGCATGCGCGTGCGGCCACTGAGCATGCGCATGTGGCCGCAGGGCGCATGTTCAGTGACTTCAGTGTTGCTACTTACAGTGTATAGCTACATCTCGTCGGTATGACAGGAATCTTAGGGCCGATATCACAGTCTCCGATTAACGTGATTTTCCGATTAAACTCACTCTTCGTCTCTTTCTAGAGGGACAGTGTAATCGGAGGATCACGTTAATCGGAGATTGTGATACCGGCCCATAACCTGATTTCGTCAACTTTAACGTTTAATATCTCGCGTCGCGAGGCAGAGCGACTTTTTTTTCTGCCAGATTCTTTCGTTTCGTGCAAATACGCGTCGATTGAGCTAATTTCATCGATATTTGAGGTGAAACCCCTAGGCCCTAAACCACCCTAAGGGTCGGTCTCACAGTCTCCGATTAACGTGATTCTCCGATTAAACTCGTGCTAAGGCTCCATAGCGGTAAAGTGCGTTGACCATCAGAAGGCTGCCGCAAGTTGCCTGCGGCAAAATCAAAATTTGTGATTGGTCAACGCACTCTGCCGCACGGCGTTTCCGCGTCTATGGAGTCTTAGCATCACTCTTCGTCTCTTTCTAGGGGGATAGTTAGAAAGAGATGCAGAGTGAGTTTAATCGGAGAATCACGTTAATCGGAGACTGTGAGACCGGCCCTAAAGTAAATTATTACCAAAAAATACATAATTCATATATAAGGCTTGTTCGCGTTGCTTGAAATCCCCAAACATTTTTGCACTTGAAATGAGATAAATATATATTCGGCTGTTGGAGAAAGAGAAAGCAAAGATGCTGAGTGCAAAAAGTGCAAGCAACGCGAACAGACCCATAATTACGACCTGGGACCCGCGCGTGCGCACTGCGCCGTTCCGAGGCACGTCAAGAGCTAACCACGTGATCAGTGACCGATAAACTCGAGTTTTGTTTTGGTGGTCGAACCTCCTTCACCTCCTTGTTTATCATTCCTTCTTTTCTCTCCAACGCCTGATTATATATACATGTAAATATTATATCAGAGAGAAGCTGAGAGAGGCCACGGGCGCGATTTCGCTGTAACTTTATTTTGAAGCGCCTCTATGTCCACAAAATGTGGACATTGAACTACGTGGCCAATGTCTATAAATATGTAGGTAATGTCCACGATTTTGTGGTGCTCTTCCGTGCTATGTCTACGACCTCGTGGTAACATATCCTCGAGGATCCTCGAGGATCAACGATTAAATAGAATAGATACGGCCAGTTTCACACCGTCTTTCGATTCACGAGGCGAATAGACACGATTAGGAATAAGAATAGGAATAGGAATAGGAATAAGAATAGGAATTGTAAAAAATATTTTACATATATATTTCATCTATATTACTTTTTATTTTTTAATTATAAAAAATGACATTAATGCCCCTACCCCTACCCCCTACCTCTACCTCTGCCTCTACCTCTGACCCCACCCCCTACCTCTTCCCCTGGCTGTTCCTCTTCCTCTTCCTCTTCCTCTTCCTTCCAAGTGTAGCCGCAAGGGCCGCATGTATAATGTTTTGTAAATCTCGTGTCTGAAACAGAAAATTTAAAAAACATGTTAATACATGCAAAATAAAGAAGTAATAATAACTAATTAATTATAAAAATAATTATACCAATAATCTATATCTATACTGTTAAATCGGGTTATTTCTACCTTTTTTAAAAAAGGTAAAAAAAGGCGCCAAGTACACGCGCAATGTATGTTGTAAATCTAAAAATCTAAAATGGTAGTAGCTTTATTTCTTTCTAACAAAGTAATTCACAAAATTTCGTTACCTAACTCAACCCAAGTGATGATATATGTATAGTAGCTTTATTTCTCCCTAACAAAATAATTCACAAAATTGCGTTACCTAATTCAACCTAAGTGATACGTATTTCAAAAAAAGATATGAAATCTTTAAATTGCGCCAATTGCAAAGAGAATATATACACTTTGAAAAATAATTTTGCAATTACTTTTAAAAAATGAAACAAAATTGTGTTACCTAACTCATCCCAAGTGGTATGTATCTTTGTATTCCTGAGAGTCTTTCTATCAACCCAAGTGGTAGTAGTTTTAATTCTCCTTGATAAAATTATAATATTACAAAGAATTATTTTAATCACAAAGAATTAAAGAGGTAACATTATAAAATAAAAATATTTAATTAAAATAAAATAAATAAATTTTTCTTGTAAAAAACTTGGCGCTGCTTTTTTAAGGTTGAACCTTTGCACAAGACTCTCGTATGATAGCGTAGTGTAACGAAACGTGGGTCAACGCACAAGAAACGTATCGGTTACGGCGTTAAGCGTCGTCTACAATGGCAGCAGGAGTATGCAGTAAGACGTAAGCAGTAAGCTATTCTATTGACCAATCACAGTCGATTATTCTTGAATTGTAAAAATCCCATTAGTCAATAACTTACTGCTTACGTCTTATAGTCCGGGAGCCCACCGCAAAATTTGGGTCAATCGCTTTTATGACAGATTTTTACTCGAAACAGTGGGTAATGTACCGCACAATACTAATCGCTTGTCAGCCAAAGTCGTACCCCCTGCTTTATATCTTATAACAAATTGTTAACAAATGAAATTGTGCGAGGTACTTCACTCATTGCTTTTATGAAAATTTTCTGTTTCAATAGATAGGGGGCAATAAATGGACCTTCCAATACCCGGCTGCCACCCCTCATCCCCTGCTTTAAGGGTGGCTGCCGATGTCCAATATGACAATTGATTAACTAACCTACACCTATCACTTTTATGGACGAATGACATATCGTTGGAAAGCTCGTAAATTTCCTTCAAAATAATACCCGGCTGCCGCACCTTCGCCCCTGTGGAGGTGAGGCTGCCGAGGTTTTAACTCGCTGCGCGAGTCCATTCGAAAACGCAGTTTGAAATGCGCGTTCTAGACAAGGACAGAGCGATGTGTCCCATTTGTTCTCCAAATGTTATTATTCTCCTGAATGTCACATTGTTACAATGGCAGAGCAGGTAAGAATTTGTGTTGTTTATATATTTTTTCGACATTCATTGAGTGTAGTAGTCAAATGTATGATCTTATTATCGAGTCGAGTTTCAAGTTTGTTTTCATCTTTTATGGAGTGTAAGGAAAGCGTAATTAGAATTTTCGAAAAGTTGTACTATCGAGTCGCATCTGTGTAATCATTTACGTAAATATGAATAACACAGTTATTGATCTGTAATTATCATAAGTAAAAGATCCTAAAAAATTTAGTTGTAGGCAAAGGATAGATGTCATGATTAACTGATTAGACATATTTATACTCACTTTGCCGTATGATTCTTAAGTGAGGGGTTACTTCAGCAAGCTTTCGTGGAGGTGAAGAAATAAAGGTTTTTCGTAGTTTACTAATGTATTTATTTATATGTTACAAAATCATTGAGAAAAGTATTAATTTACAATATGCTGTGTTGCATCAGATGTTAAAGTATATACGAGTAGCCAGCTTGCAGCTATCTCTTCATCTTGCGATTTGCGGTGCGGATTTGAACAATTATTATTGCACGATCATCGCGCGGATATAGTAAACAGTATAATCTTGCGCAGTATTAAACATTTACAATGTTTCTTAACAATGCTTTTATGATCATGCTTTACTTGTCAATAATATGTATAGCCATGTGAAACTTATTGAATGAAAAAAACAGCAATAACAGACATTTGCAAGAAGATGGAAAATTATTCATCGTAAAATTCGTCAGAGAACTCATCTCCCGAAAAATCTACATCAAAATCAATGTCGTCGGTTGTTTCCTTTTCTACAATTTCGTTAGTATCGTTCATCATTTTCCTCTGAACTTGAATCATTTCTGGCATCTTCCTGCAAAATTTCTGTTATTGTCGAAGGTAAAGCGTCTAGAGCATTTTGGCGACAACACTAGTTTGAAAACCGACGTGGTTCATGGGGACGCTTTACCTTCGACAATAACAGAAATTTTGCAGGAAGATGCCAGAAATGATTCAAGTTCAGAGGAAATGATGAACGATACTAACGAAATTGTAGAAAAGGAAACAACCGACGACATTGATTTTGATGTAGATTTTTCGGGAGATGAGTTCTCTGACGAATTTTCGATGAATAATTTTCCATCTTCTTGCAAATGTCTGTTATTGCTGTTTTTTTCATTCAATAAGTTTCACATGGCTATACATATTATTGACAAGTAAAGCATGATCATAAAAGCATTGTTAAGAACATTGTAATGTTTAATACTGCGCAAGATTATACTGTTTACTATATCCGCGCGATGATCGTGCAATAATAATTGTTCAAATCCGCACCGCAAATCGCAAGATGAAGAGATAGCTGCAAGCTGGCTACTCGTATATACTTTAACATCTGATGCAACACAGCATATTGTAAATTAATACTTTTTCTCAATGATTTTGTAACATATAAATAAATACATTAGTAAACTACGAAAAACCTTTATTTCTTCACCTCCACGAAAGCTTTGCTGAAGTAACCCCTCACTTAAGAATCATACGGCAAAGTGAGTATAAATATGTCTAATCAGTTAATCATGACATCTATCCTTTGCCTACAACTAAATTTTTTAGGATCTTTTACTTATGATAATTACAGATCAATAACTGTGTTATTCATATTTACGTAAATGATTACACAGATGCGACTCGATAGTACAACTTTTCGAAAATTCTAATTACGCTTTCCTTACACTCCATAAAAGATGAAAAACAAACTTGAAACTCGACTCGATAATAAGATCATACATTTTGACTACTACACTCAATGAATGTCGAAAAATATATAAACAACACAAATTCTTACCTGCTCTGCCATTGTAACAATGTGACATTCAGGAGAATAATAACATTTGGAGAACAAATGGGAACACATCGCTCTGTCCTTGTCTAGAACGCGCATTTCAAACTGCGTTTTCGAATGGACTCGCGCAGCGAGTTAAAACCTCGGCAGCCTCACCTCCACAGGGGCGAAGGTGCGGCAGCCGGGTATTATTTTGAAGGAAATTTTACGAGCTTTCCAACGATATGTCATTCGTCCATAAAAGTGATAGGTGTAGGTTAGTTAATCAATATTGTCATATTGGACATCGGCAGCCACCCTTAAAGCAGGGGATGAGGGGTGACAGCCGGGTATTGGAAGGTCCATTTTATTGCCCCCTATCTATTGAAACAGAAAATTTCCATAAAAGCAATGAGTGAAGTACCTCGCACAATTTCATTTGTTAACAATTTGTTATAAGATATAAAGCAGGGGGTACGACTTTGGCTGACAAGCGATTAGTATTGTGCGGTACATTACCCACTGTTTCGAGTAAAAATCTGTCATAAAAGCGATTGACCCAAATTTTGCGGTGGGCTCCCGGACTAGTTACTGTATATATCCTGCGCCATTGTAGATGACGCTTTATACGTCAATACGTTTCTTGGTGCGTTGATCTACGTTACGTTACCATACGAAAAATTTATGCGGAGGCTCTAACCGATACGTTTCTTGTGCGTTAATCCACGTTACGTTACGCTACGCTATCATACGAGAGTCTTGTGCGGAGGCTCTTATTCAGACAAATTTGCATAGCGCATAAACATAAGCGTAAGAAATTGATTGGTTTACATGTATATGTGCAAAAGGAAATAGACCAATCCATCTCTTTATGCTATGCTTATGCACCTATGCAAGTTTGTCTGGGTTGACCTTAAAAAAGCAGCGCCAAGTTTTTTACAAGAAAAATTTATTTATTTTATTTTAATTAAATATTTTTATTTTATAATGTTACCTCTTTAATTCTTTGTAATTAAAATAATTCTTTGTAATATTATAATTTTATCAAGGAGAATTAAAAACTACTATACCACTTGGGTTGATAGAAAGACTCTCAGGAATACAAAGATACATACCACTTGGGATGAGTTAGGTAACACAATTTTGTTTCATTTTTAAAAGTAGTTGCAAAATTATTTTCAAAGTGTATATATTCTCTTTGCAATTGGCGCAATTTAAAGATTTCATATCTTTTTTTGAAATACGTATCACTTAGGTTGAATTAGGTAACGCAATTTTGTGAATTATTTTGTTAGGGAGAAATAAGCTACTATACATATATCATCACTTGGGTTGAGTTAGGTAACGAAATTTTGTGAATTACTTTGTTAGAAAGAAATAAAGCTACTACCATTTTAGATTTTAGATTTACAACATACATTGCGCGTGTACTTGGCGCCTTTTTTTACCTTTTTTTAAAAAAGGTAGAAATAACCCGATTTAACAGTATAGATATATAGATTATTGTTATAATTATTTTTATAATTAATTAGTTATTATTACTTCTTTATTTTGCATGTATTAACATGTTTTTTAAATTTTCTGTTTCAGACACGAGATTTACAAAACATTATACATGCGGCCCTTGCGGCTACACTTGGAAGAGGAAGAGGAAGAGGAAGAGGAACAGCCAGGGGAAGAGGTAGGGGTGGGGTCAGAGGTAGAGGCAGAGGTAGAGGTAGGGTAGGGGTAGGGGCATTAATGTCATTTTTTATAATTAAAAAATAAAAAGTAATATAGATGTAATATATATATAAAATATTTTTTACAATTCCTATTCTTATTCCTATTCCTATTCCTATTCTTATTCCTAATCGTGTCTATTCGCCTCGTGAATCGAAAGACGGTGAAACTGGCCGTATCTATTCTATTTAATCGTTGATCCTCGAGGATCCTCGAGGATATGTTACCACGAGGTCGTAGACATAGCACGGAAGAGCACCACAAAATCGTGGACATTACCTACATATTTATAGACATTGGCCACGTAGTTCAATGTCCACATTTTGTGGACATAGAGGCGCTTCAAAATAAAGTTACAGCGAAATCGCGCCCGTGGCCTCTCTCAGGCTTCTCTCTGCTTGTTATAAGTGCAGAAAGTATTACCTCGATATACTTAGCAGACAAATTTGATATTTCTTATTATTGATTATTTTAATAGTTTGGGAATCGTTTGGGCAAGTTTAGGAATATAGTTTCATAGTTTAGGAAATAATAGTTTATTTATAATTAATAAAATTAATTGAATGTATAGTTAGCAGACATAATTTTAAAAACAATTTTTTCTTTTCAAATCAACGTGAAATCATTTGGGAAACACGTCTGTAATGTTTTAAACATTTGGGAAATAATGATTTTATCTGAAATCAAGTTACATGTCACATGTGCGATAGCTGGACAGTTTTACCATGGTTTGTGAGTCATCCAATCACACATTATTTCCCAAACGTTTAAAACATTACAGACGTGTTTCCCAAATGATTTCACATCGATTTAAAAAGAAAAAATTGGTTTTAAAATTATGTCTGCTAACTATACGCTCAATTAATTTTTATTAATTATAAATAAACTATTATTTCCTAAAACTATGAAACTATATTCCTAAACTTGCCCAAATGATTCCCAAACTATTAAATAATCATAATAAGAAATATCAAATTTGTCTGCTAAATATATCGAGGTGAAAGTATTACATTTTTAAATTTGTTCTTTGCACTTGAGCTGAACTCTTAGCACTTTTCATCTTCTTTCCTTTTCTCTGTTTCTCACTCCAGTCTCCACGTGTTGTGTATGTTTGTATGTAACATACAGTTGTGTACAGAAACTACAGAAGTACACACACAGGGTGTGTTCCTTTTTACTGCCAGTACTGAAAATCTATAACGTGATGACGTAAACTATAAATTTTCAGTACTGGCAGTAAAAAAGGAACACAGGGTCAGGTCAGTCGTCGAGACCATGCAGTCGAGGCAGACGGCAGACGAGACGTCGATCATTTGGATCACTGGTTGATACCGGTTTACTACCGGTTTACGCAGTTGACCTCACGGAAATATCAATTAAACGGTCCGTCCGCAAGTCAACACTATGAGTTTACGCTGGAAAATATTTCACGGAATTAGACAGAGGTATTTATATTAGCTTGACTCTTTTAAAAATACAACACTAGCTATTCCAAACAGTATTATGTTTTATACAACATATTTTTGTGTGTATAATTTCACACGTGTGTCACCAATTAATTTCAGATCGCAGATACCACCGCTGCAGGTGATAGTAAGAGGTTATAACACCTGCCAGCAGTCTCCCACGGAGAAGGAGCATGGGTCCTCCAGGAATACGCGAGATCCTGCTACGTTGTACGCAACGTGTGTTGCCGTTGCCGCCTTAGGTATATCTTATTACATCACTTTCAAATACAAAAGAAACGTCTACGCTCTCAGCGCAACGCAAAACGTACAATGTGGTCAATTACGCAAGGACATGAAGACCTACACTCTGGAAGAAGTGGGGAAGCACGACAGCAAGGAAAATCGTATCTGGGTTACCTTCGGGCAGGGTGTATACGATATAACGGAATTTGTCGACAAGCATCCGGGCGGCCCCTCAAAAATTATGATGGCTGCAGGCGGCACCGTCGATCCGTTTTGGACCATATTCGCGAATCACAATACGCCGGAGATCCACTCCCTGCTGGAATCCATGAGAATCGGAAATATATCGGAGGAGGACGCTGAATCTAATAAGAGCGATTTGTACGATCCGTACGCGAACGAGCCCGCCAGGCATAAGGCCTTAATAATTAACGGCAATAAACCCTTCTGCGCGGAACCGTCATCGTCGCTGTTAGTCGAGAGTTTTCTCACACCAGCGTAAGTGTACTATTCAAATTGGTTTCCTTTCTTTACGATACATATTTCAATTGCGCTGTAACTGATATCGTATCCTACTTTTTTTCAGCGATTTCTTTTATGTGAGAAATCACTTGCCCGTTCCTGAGATACATTTGAAGGATTACACGCTAGAATTGGCGATAGAAGGAACGACCAAAAAGACGCTTGACTTCAAGGCGATAACGAAGTATAAAAAGCACACGATAACAGCGGCCGTAATGTGCGGCGGAAACAGGCGTTCAGACATGTCAAAGGTAGATCTGTACAAAAATTAAGGAATTATTGCTCAAATTACTGAAACTAATAGCAGGTACATGACGCTTAATTTACTTACAGGTAAAAACACTGAAAGGTATTAACTGGAACGTGGGTGCTGTTGGAAATGCAACATGGACAGGTGCACGATTGTGCGACGTATTGAAAGATTTAGGAATTAATGAAGATGCATTTAATCATGTTCAGGTATTTTATTAATTTACCATTTGCATTGGAAAAGCATTGAAAAAAAGTATTGATTATTTTATCAGTTTGAGGGATACGATCTAGATCCATCTGGTATGCCGTATGGGGCAAGCATTCCTATCTCTAAAGCAATGGATCCGAGAGCGGACGTGATCCTGGCTTATGAAATGAACGGCAAACCATTGAGCAGAGATCACGGATTCCCGATTAGAGTGATTGTACCTGGTGTCGTTGGGGCGAGAAACGTGAAATGGCTGAGTATGAAAAATTCTCAAACTCCCGATTGCGCATAATTATTGAACTTGTACTTATATTAAGCTATATTTGTCAGGCAAAATTAGCGTGTCGAAGGAAGAGAGTCAGTCGCAGTGGCAACAGGGCGACTACAAAGGATTCTCTCCGAGCACAGATTGGGACAATGTGGACTTCAGGAAATCGCCCGCGATACAAGAAATGCCTGTAATATCGGCCATTTGTCAGCCGCAAAATTCAGATGTGGTCAAAGTTAACGAGAATGGCAAAATCCAAGTGAAAGGTAAAAGCGAAAATGGAATAGTCACATGAAGCTGAATTACGCAAATTGGTCTCATTATTTTTATGACGAGCATTGCATCCTAAATTTCTTAAATGATTGTAAAATATAATTACTACTTTGTCAGGTTACGCATGGTCCGGTGGTGGCCACAAGGTAATCCGTATTGACGTCACAAATGATAAAGGTGAGAAAGACGAGAAAATGAGGCTGAAACCAGCCTGATTATTTTGCTTTCTTTAACGATCTCTCACCATCAACTTTCTCGCGCTTTTTAATTATAAAGGTAAGACTTGGCACACAGCGGATTTGACGGAAGATCTTCAGGCGAAGCAAGGTCGATACTGGAGTTGGACATTGTGGAACGTGGAACTTCCTGTGAACAAGAATTCGAAAGAGGTTGAAATCTGGGCGAAAGCGGTCGACTCGGCGTATAATGTTCAACCGGAAAGCTTCAATAACATCTATAATTTAAGAGGATTGCTCTGCAACGCGTATCACAAAATAAAAATTCAATTGAAGCAATGAACGAATTGGTTTTCCATTGATCATTGGCATATCGTCTATCTTGAGTCTTGCAAGTCAAGAATTTGGTACTCTCTCTACAAAAAAAAATTTGTGATATACGAAAAAAGAAAATTATGCTCATTATCTTCCAAGTAGGTATTTCTTTTCTCTAAATGATAAAGATGTGGTAATTTAAGGTAGAAATCATTATACATTTTAATGAATTGATATGCAATTATCGCAATTATTATATATATAATTTTGTAAGAAAAATCGATGCAATAATACTCGTGAAATCACGAAGCTTGTAGTAATGAATTGCCTTGTCCTTCCTTTGGTCTACAAACCGTACGATGTAATGAGTTTTTAAGAGTTTTTAATAAAGTATAATATATTGGTTGAGAATACAGAGAATAAATTCCATGCTTCTAAATAAAGACGGAGAATTTATTCGAACTGGCGGTTCTAAATCCGGAATTTCGTGCTCTCGCCGCACGAGGTCTTCGCTGTTCTTTCGTCACTCTTGCGATTTGCGATTCGTGCTCCAGAAAATGCGCACGCTCGCAAGTCGATTTCATAACCTAAAAACACTTATTTTTTTTAACTGAACAATATCGGATGTAAAAAGACTGGTTTTATCGCAATATATATATTATATATAAATTCTAGGAAGTTCGGTGAGAATTAATATTGGATAATCATTCGTTGATCTTTAAAATTTTACATCTTTAGATCACAATTATAGATCATGTAAACAGTGTTACATTGAAATGTTAAATTTATGTTATGCAGAGCAAGACTTCGGATTTTGATAAATAAATATATAGACGATATTTTTATTCATTATATAAAAAGTTGGATAAATATAAGATGCATAGTACTGCCTCTGATTTCTTTTAGAAAAGTTATTTTAGGAAGTTATTTTATTCTAAGATTATCACACGGTGCGTATTGTCATGAAAGAACTTATATACCAACATGTTTCTAGAGTTTGAATATGAACAGAGGAAAATAGTTTACTCTGTACCATCTGTACCAATGGCTATGAGAAAAAGGAGCGGCTCCGGTGCCAAACGTCAACACAAATGCAAGCTAGTACCGATCTATGAGAGTTTCTTTAAGGGCGAAGACCTGACGCTAGCTCATCCAAATTTCTGGAATGAATTGTTCCTCATTAAACCTATGGTACGTATCCTGGGAATGTTTTTGCCATTTTCCGACTTATCGAAGATAAATATATTTATTTCATGCAATATATGTTGTAGGTACCTCACATCGAAAATGAAATTCTACATATGACGTCGGAACAGCTAAATGCCAGTAAAGAAAATTTGAACGCATTGGTGTGCCACTGTGTTGACACGTTAGTCGATGAACATCCGTTTAGAATAGTGTACGCGCTGCAAACTTTAGCAGCCGTCATCCAATCCATGTACAAAAAAGCCAACCAGGGAGACTATGGATTTAATTTGATAGATATTTTAGTAGGCTTCGATTCTGCGGAGCAAAGGATGACTACGTTAATGCAGCATTGTAATAATTTTTTAACAGGTAATATATAGGTAACAATTTAATAATGTGTGTGTATATATCTTTATTGTTTTCGGAACATTCACATCTCAAGCTTCTTATTTATTATATATATATTTAAAAAAAAATTAATAACAGTACTGAAAGAGCAGAATATATGTTTTTTAGGTGAATATCCGGATAGTTTGAAAGCTTTGTGCCTGAAATTGTTATTAATAATAGTTACCGGTATGGATAATATCAGCCAAAATACCTTACTGGAATATGTGATGTTAAACAGTGTTTTTGAATCGCTAATTCAAGTATGTTAGACATTTATAAATAGTAATTTTTTATTTTCATGAAAAATTCTAAATAAAATTCTGAATAAAGTTCGATCTTACGCGTATTAATAAATTGCTTATATTATTTTGTGTAGTTATTGAGAGATACAGCTGCTAGAAATCGTCACGGTCATGATGCAGTTTTACTGTTAACGCTTTTAGTCAACTATCGGAAATACGAAAGTGCAAATCCCTATATCGTCAAGTTATCAATTTTGGACGATGAATTAGCTCTTAATGGATATGGACAAGCTATATCGAGTTCATTGACGGAATTTTGCCGGCAATTTGCTCAACAAAGAGCGGGTATTGTGACTGCAATAATAGTATATTGTAGTAATATAACTGTTTAATTAATATTTAACGTAAACATTCAGTGTAATAATAATGCGATATATTTTCAGAAATACAAGCATCTTGGCTGTCTTCGTTAACTAGTATAGTTGGCAGCATGTTTGTCGGAGAGGAAGAAGCAAAAACCCAACAAGTTCGCGCAAATAATGCTTTACTTTTAGCTTTATACGAGGCTACACATTTAAATCGTAATTTTGTAACTACTTTGGCCTATACGCAAACTGATACTAGTGCACCTCCATCGCCGAATAATACCCTGGGCCCGAACGCGGTAGCTCCTGGTGCTTCACCACCCGACGTGATGGCTCAGCCGTTCAACTTACTAGCAACCTTTCTGCAGTATTGGTGAGAATATAATATAAATTATTATAAAATTATTAATAATTCGCTGCTTAAGAATTGTGAGATATCTGCATTTGCATTACAGTTCGATAGTTATGCAAGTAATTCGAACGGAGGCTATAATGAATAATGTAAAGCTGTGTTTCTTGATACTGAGCTGCATTGCGGAGGATCAATATGCAAACAGTTTAATGCACGACGCGAATCTGGCATTTAGAGTTCAGCTACATAGAGTACCTATGCATCATAGGAAATTGCAGGATAAGGCAGCGCCGGCTCAACCGCTTGCAGCTACGTTACTCGGTATCTTTTCAATATATGTTTCAGGAGTTCGTGTTTCTTATGTTCTCTCGAAATATAATAGAAACCAAATAAGGACAGAGTTTTACTAGTGTCGAAGCATTTGCAGCTTACAGCTTATAAAGTATTGCTTATCAAATGTAAATAGTTGTATAAATTTCGAGACGAGTTATAATAAATTAAAGAACGTTTTTTAAATGCTCGTTTTTCATTATGTTACTTAAAATGATTGTTATCTATATCGTTTTGTTATAGATCTGCTTGTCGAGTTCATAACATCACATATGATGAAGAAATTTCCGCTTGAGTTATATCATCAATGTATCGGCGTTTTACAAAGACTGCTGTGCTATCAGAAGAGGTGCCGTGTCAGGCTTGGTTATCAGTGGCGGGATCTTTGGACCGCGCTAATTAACTTACTTAAATTTTTAACAACGCACGAAAGTCATCTTATTAAAAAAATGAACATATTTCCTTTAGCTATTCAGGTAATGAGACGTTTGAGAAACTGCATTGTCATACAATCGAACAAGATAATACTTTGATTACTTTTGACAACAGGTGGTGAACGTTTTAAATTTCTTTATTACGTACGCTGATACATTCCTATCGTCACCCAATAGTTATGATGAATTATTTTACGAAATTATTCGTATGAGGCTTATCTTCACCAATCTAAATGCCATGGGTAAGTAGCTGTTAATGATGTAAGAATTTTAGTGCTTTAAGCAAAATAGTAAATAGTACGAGTAGCAAATATCTGGAAATGTTCTAGCACTCAGGTATTCGACTAGTGAAACGTACGAGTACAAAGAACACGCGCTCAAATTAACGAATTCTCTCGTCAACGTGAGGGATATAGTAAATCATTTTCCACCGAAGATAGCTGCGTGGCTGGCGAAGGAAAGCTTGTCGACACCAACGGAACAACAAATTCTAGCTATTATAATACAGAATTATGACAGTCTCGCTTTAAAACTGCAGGATAATCTGGATCAATACGAGAGATACTCGGAAAAGCCTAATCATACTGCGTTTTTTGAGGAAATGGTAATAAAATAAAATACATTAATTTATATACTTGTTTTGTCTTATATCAAAATTATGTAAGTGATATTTTAAACGTTTATTATTTTCAGGTGACTGGAGTGATAGTGGATACACGGGCTTCGATAGATCTTAATACTTTAGATACGCAAACTATACTAGAAGAGCTTTCAAATATTTCATAATGTAAAAACGTATATATTGCAATATATTTTCAACATTGTGTGGTTATTGTATCTTTTCTTACGTATTCCCAGCCAGTTTTTCTTATAAATTAATCAAAAGTCAAATGTATATTCATGGAGATATGTCCGAAGATTGTTTATCATTCTTAATATTTTTTTGTTATTCTTTATAATTCTTTAATTAAAATTTTATTTCGTTAAAACAATCTCTAGAACATACCGTATGTGTATGAATAATATGAAGACTATCATATGAACAACAAGAAATCGATATTATTTATAAAAATGTACAGTTACACATTGTAAAGATATATAATGTGCATAAAAATACAACATTTATTGGTACTTTAATTTTATTTATTAAATATATACTGTACACGTCCGTATCTTTTTCTAATTTTTAACATCTATATTATCAAAATAATCACTTATTTGATCCAATGATAATTCACGATAAGTTGAACTGTCCACCTCGTGGATTTCGAATAAAGGAACCAATTGGGTTGCCGCTTTGCCAATGACAATTATGTAAGGGTAGCCCAATGCACGTGCGAACACCAGCCGTTTGCCGATGGTGTGATGCGTGCGATCGTCCAATATCGCATCAATATCTCGTTTACAAAGTATCTCAGACAGCTGCTCGACATAGACAGATGTATCCTCTTCTTTGCTTCCAGCCTACGGGTCCCAATTCAGTATATAATAAGGAATATTCTTTAATAGAGATAAAGTCATATTTAATCACTTTACTACCTTTGGTGGTATGATGCATACTGTATACGGTGCTAACTTTATAGGCCACCTAATTTCGTTATTCGTCGACAAGATTTCGGCAGCTAACGTAATGATACGACTTAATCCGAGACCGAAACAGCCCATTACCATAGGTTTCGATTTATTCTGTTCCACATACGTCGCTTTTAACGGCTGCGAATACTTTGTGTCTAACAAAAATGTATGCCCTACCTGCGATTACCGTTTACGCAATGTAGTATATCCTTTTTATAACATTAGCTATCAAGTATTTTTTTCTTAGAAATTCCTACATTACCTCAGCAGCAATATGTTGATGCAGTTCATTTTTACATTCCGGACAACTCGTCGTTTCGGAAATACTTTGATTAATCGAGAAATTGCACGAGGGACACTGAAGTATCGTGTCTTCACCAATATCAGATATATAATGATATTCGTGTGACATCAGGCCTCCGATTGCTCCCACATCACCTATGCCTTTTAACATTTATCATTAAATCATTATCTAAGGCCTTTCCAATGTTACAACTATGCGTCTATGAATACGCAGATTCTAGTATATAATTAGAAATGTTAATTACTTTTTGTGTACTTTATACCAATCTGCCTAAAAATATTATTATAAGACTCGCAGACTAAATCATACGTATGTCGTGCGTTGTCCAAGTTAGTATCGAACGTGTATAAATCTTTCATGATAAATTCTCGGCTACGTAGGAGACCAAGCCGTGGTTTCATTTCGTCTCGCCATTTGCTCGAAATTTGATATAACTTCAACGGTAATGATTTAGTAGAGAGCTGTCCTACCGATGACACCAAATCACAGATTGCTTCTTCGTATGTCTATAACAAAACAAGTTTATCCAAAAGCACACTTCTATATTAATAAAATTAGCATTCATATATTTTCAGTCGAAATAGAAAAGATATAAACACGTTACACATTTTTTGACACATTTTTAGTCAAAAGATTTATCTTGTTAGTTTAGAAAAATTTCTTGTTAATTGAAATGTGTCATTGGCTTTTCTATTCCAGAAATAAAATTTTCAATTTCTCTTCCAAGAAACTCGGACCCAAAATTTTATCTAAAATAAAACTTAATAGGAAAATACAGTATATATATATATATATATATATATATATATATATATATATATATATATATATATATTTCTTACTTACTGGGCTCAATATATACATCTTCTTGTGTCTATCTGTAACTGTAAACAACTCGGTTTTATTGGAGTCTAATCTGTCGGTTTTCTTCCACAGGGCAGCGGGAGTCAACGCTGGAAGTAGTATTTTTTCCGCGCCGATATTTGCCATTTCTTTGTCGACCAGTTCGATTAACTTATTTAAAATTCGCACTCCTAACGGCAGTAGGGCGTACATGCCGATGCTAACTGGTTTAATGATTCCATAATTGATCATTAACTGAAACAATTAAAAAGATTAAAGCCTTCAAGTCGAAGGAAAATCAGTCGTTTAATTCGGGAATTTTTATGGAACCAATAAAAATTAAATAAATATTCGAACCTAGACATAATTTGTTCAAAGGAACTATTAGTTTTTAATTGTAAATTTAGGAAACACATCGTCTTAACATTACAATTTCTAACAAAACATTATTACATCATGCAAGTGATTTTCAACGATTAAAAAGCACAGTGCAATAAACACTTTGCCCAAAGAATTCATTTATCTATTTGAAAGTATTCTCAAAATATTTTTAATTAATGTTTTAAAAAAGTACCTTGCACACACCTTATGACCTTTCGATGCAATTTCTGTCTTTTCTACGCTATCGAACGATCCGCTCGTTGCCAGGGGTTGAAATATCCTCGACATCCGAGTCAGATTAATAATTTTCGTTTTACTTGCCATTTCTGAGGATGTTTACACAACAATTGACAACGATGCACGTGCGGGGAAACCGGCCAATCACGTGGAACGTTCGCCGACGAGTGCGCTCGATTGTAGAGCGGCGCAAATCAGTAATCAGCTGTTTTTAAATCGCAGCGCCGTCTGCAAACATCTTCCATAAATCATAAAGTAAAGAGAACGCTACATTTAATTCATTTCATTTGCAATTTACAATTGCATGATATGCACTTGTAATTGATGATATAACCTATGGTAGGGCCAATTCCTTTTAGTGACACAAGTCGACACAAACATCGTTCTATCCTTCTTGGCATTCAATGAATAACAAAGACAGAACGATACTTGTGTCGACTTGTGTCATTAAAAGGAATTGGCCTGTAATTAGTAATTTTCATCTGAAAGAACACGAACAAAAACAAACAAACCCATCGAACGCGCGATTGGCCGAAAATGCGCAAATACTGTGAACATGCCTTTAACGTCCGCCCCTCCTCCCTGCTCCGTTCGAGCGGTCGCGCGCTCGCGCGCATTGACCGGCGTTATCTCGCGCCGCGCGCTCCGCTCCACCGCCAACTTCGCTCCGTTCGCGCAGGCGAAGGCGATCCCGTCGCTCGTATCGGCTCGGTTCGGTCCGGTCAATTAGTCGCTCCCGTCGCGGGCCGCCGTCGCGTCGTCGTTCCCGTCGGTCAGTGGTCAGTCCAGTTTGTCGGACTGTCAGTCGCGAGACTCGCGAGTCGCGCCGCCGGTGCAGTGGCCGCGAGAACGGGTGCGCGCGTGTGTTTTGGGATATCCTCGTCGCGCGGATGCGCTCGCCTTCCTCTCTGCCACCGCCTGCTCTCCCGGCGCCCGCCAGTCGTCGTCGTCGCCGTCGCCGTCACCGCTGTCACCGTCACCGTCCCCGCAGCACGTCGCAGCACCCGTCGCCGTCGCGCGCCGCGAGAGGCACACGATGTCGAGCGACGAGCCGTTTCACAGCCTGTTCACCGCCACGGACAGCATCGACGGCATCTGGCCCTTCCTGCAGAGCGTGAGTCTCAACCCGTCCGTCCGTATCCGTTTACACTCTCCTTCGCGCTATACCCTCCTCCTTTTTCACCTTTTTCCCCTCTCCTTCCCGTCCTTCTTTCTCCGCTGTCGTCGCTTCCCGTCGGCGACGGTCCCCGGAGTCTCCCGTCTAACTCGTTTTTTCTTTCTTTCTTTTTTTTTCTTTCTTTTCCACGTCTCCTCTTTCCACGTTCTCGAATCTTCGAACGGGCGGCGTCTCGGCAATGCCAGCTGACCACGTAATTGGAATCCCGAATTTTCCCGTCGTCCTTGATCTTTTCGATTCCTTCGATCGTGTGACGGAGAAACCGGAGTCGCGTTCCAGAAAGCAGCGGCGCGACACGCCGAATGATGTCACGGTTAATTGCGCGTTCTCCGTTTCGCGGTGATTCTCCCCTTGACGTTTATTACTGTCAAAATGTACGAGATCGTGTCGTCCTTCCTCTCGAGATAATTTTCCGCACGCGCTCGTTCGTACTTATATCTCGATGATCGAGATCACGCGCGTGATGCGGAGAGATAACGCCGCATCGGGACACTTTTACAAGGCCTTGTCTCTTCTTGCCGCAGGCTCCTCCTCGTGCTTTCTCGATTGAAATAAAACGCCGCGGAATTCGGAGAGAACGAAGAAAAGACACGAAGAGAGGCGAGTTACGAGGATTGGAAAGAACCCGCGGACGTCGCGCGTCTCTCGACGACTGAAAGACAAGAGTAGAAGTTTAAAAGGCAGGAAGGAGACACGGAAGGAGTCGATTTAAAGACCGGACCTGCCGCAATTTTTTCCAGCTTTTACGATGCTCGAGAAAGGGAAACCGTCGCGCGCACGTAAAAATGCGCGTAAATATAGCGCGGATGACGAGCGTGAAAATTATACGGTTCATGCTATATGGAAATGTACGCGTGTTTGCGTGGACTTAAAATGGAAATTTATGTGCGGTCAATCATGAAAATCCACTCCTTTCCGTTCCGTATCACGTCATTTCCATTTTAAAGTCATTACGAGCGCCATACGTGATAGTCTCGTTATAAATTCGTGTGCATTTCAATTAAGCGAGTACATTCCTCGCGTGTGTCATTCACGCGTAATTCTGCATATTTTCTGCGCATCGCTCCACTATCAGTTGCTACATCCTCGCGTTCCAGATTCCTGTGGCCGGCGATTTACATTCGCCGCTCCGGCAACTTTCGTTTTCGCCGGCGCGCCACGCGCTGTTTACGCCGAGCTCTGAACGCCGAGATCTATTCCGCAGAAGAGGCGCAGATCCCTTATCTTATCGCCGCGCCGCCGGTGTCGCGTGCGCGACGAGACGCGTATCAGACGGGAGCAGACGGGAGGCAAGAATGGAATTCAATACCGGCTACTGGCTCCGGCGATGCCGCGACCCTCTTATCGTCCTGGACGAAGAGGCGGCGGCGGCGGCGGCGGCGAAAAATCGCCGATTATATTGGCGCTCTATTTTCGTCGTCGTATTCGTTCAAGGGCGTCCCGTTGCCGAGATACGTGGCCCCCCCCCCCCCACGAAAACGCAGCGCGTTACACACGTAATTCGGTCTCCAGAATCTCGCTGGATATTTTTAAACGGTTATCGCGTGTCCCGCTTTCGAATTTCTTCATTCCTTTCGTTGTAAGGAGATTACCGTCCACTTAAGGCCATTGCACGTAACAAAGTTTTAGTTTTAATCGTAAAGCCGTAAGAAAATAGACCAATCACACTTGATTATTCTTCAAGCGCGAGGAGAATAATCGACTGTGATTCGTCTATTTTATTACAACCTTACGATTATGACTAAAACTTTGTTACGTGCAATGACCTTTACTTGTTCAAGTAAATAAATCGCTAAATTGATAGAGAAAGGGGTCGGGGGATAGGGAGAGGGAGAAACATGTGTTACGCTTCTTTTTACGCGCAGCTCTGTTAAGAGTTGTAAAAAGATACTTTGTGTGTGAGAGAGATAGGGCCGATGTCACAGTCTTCGATTAACGTGATCCTCCGATTAAACTCACTCTGCATCTCTTTCTAAGCTGTTTCCCTAGAAAGAGACGAAGAGTGAGTTTAACGGAGGATCACGTTAATCGGAGACTGTGATATCGGCCCATAAGATAACACATTGAAGTTTTTTCATTTAAAGATTAGGTTTCGCGATATCAGTTTCATTCGCTCTGGAGTACTTAAAGAATATTAATGTGTTTCGTATGAATGTACTGTTGCAGATCGATTGGAGGGATCCATGGCTAGCCGCGCTATTGACTTTTCACGTTGCCATCACGATGACCGCGTTAATGACAAGGAACCACGCGAATTTTCAGATAATCCTGTTCCTCGTGCTCCGTAAGAATCTGCTGTAATTACCACGGATTTCGCCCAGTTTTTCCGTAACCGTTACCACGAGCTGTCTCTGTTTCAGTGCTCCTGGTTTATTTCTCTGAAAGTATTAACGAGGTTGCGGCGACCAACTGGATGTACGTATTAAACTGCGACCGCGGCGTATCAAAACGGCTCCCCTCCTCCGAGCTTTTGCGGTTCGTTTTCATATAATCCCCTTTAACAACTTTCGCAGGGTATTCTCTAGACAGCAGTACTTCGATTCGCAAGGCCTGTTCATATCCGTCGTTTTCTCCGTTCCCATTTTAATAAACTGCATGATCATGGTGGTAAGTACAGCAACTTCCGAGAGCAACCCGGCTTCGAACGCGCGTTGATCGTCGTTGACCTTTCAGGCCAGTTGGCTTTATCAATCCAGTCAATTAATGACGAGCCTGAAGCGGGCTCAGTTGCGGCAGCAGGCCAAAAATCGTCAGTCGAACGGGGAGACGACGAACGAGAGAACGGCTGCTCGACCGAAGCACGAATGAAGATCCGGAGATCTAGTCATGACACGCGGTAGAACGAGAGGATGTTACGTGCTATTTAAGGACAAGAGAGAATCGCTAGAATTATACTTATGTCGACTTACAGATAGATTTTATAGAGCGCTGTGTACACTTGGCCATCGATTCGACAAGCGTTCCGACCTTTATCGCGAAACGCCGATTAGACTAGTTTGATATTTCACGCTGAGACCTGCGCGACGGAAAAAGGGGAGGGGGAAAAATACATACAACAATATATTAGCGCAGTCGGAACGATAACGCACGTCGGAGTTGCCTAGTCAAACAACTCTCCGTTTAGAACGTACCTCCCGACATCGCGCGCCGTTTTACACACAACGATTTTACGAAATTAAACCACTTGATGCGCAAAACGCAAACTGGATTGATGAGAGATAATCGGCCGGGCTACGAACAATAACTACGCAGGAGGAGTAACATGCGGCAAGCCACGGTTTGTCCTTGTCTTAACATTAAAGGCCGACTTCGACCAAATTGTAGTCATATCCATAATTACATTGTTAACTTAATCGGCGGTTATTTGCCAACACAGCAAAAATGTTCAATTGTATTCGTCGTCTTCAATGTTTAATCTCTCTTTCTACGTTGAGCTGTGGATAATGATTATAAAAAAAAATTAATGATTCCATTCACGTTGAGTTGCACAGGCGCTTGATATGTTAATTGCCGAACGAATTAATTGAAGTTTGGTCGAGGTCGTCCGACGGGGAACATTCCGCTAGTTTATCTACGTTGTTTTGATATTCAAATACTGGTCATGAGAATCAAAGTGTTCTTAATGTGTAATTAACGTACTTATTACATGAAATAGCGCAGACACGTCACTTTCATCGTAACAGCTCCGCTGTAAAGAGATATAACACATTAATTAAGGACCCTAATACACACCTGTATATTTGTATGTGCATGCGCGCGCGCGCGCGTGATTGTGTGTGTGTGTGTGTGTGTATGCTGTGCGTATACAAGCATGTGTGAGCGAATTTTGCGTGAGGCTTGCGAATGTGGCCTTCCGCGAATCGTGCTTCGCGATTTTGAGGAAGAAATGCTGGATGTTCCCCCCTGGGGTGTGGTGTGTCGCGTCATTCCCTGAATTGTATATTGATGTAAAATCAAAGCGCATTACCTTGCCGCCTTTATATTTAATATTACGCGCGTTTAATCGTTTTAAGATAATAAAGAGTATTTGTTCATACAAACGCACGCGTCCCCGCCCGCTCCTCTGCCGTTTTTCCCGCTCGTCCCGCGACGCTGACTCAGCGAATTGCAAATCTCATTAAATGCATACTTGCGTGCGTACGGATTCGTTTTTTGTATGTTTTCCTGCGCATCATTAAAAATGATTCGTGCGACGCACGTTCTCGGATTTGCTGTCGCTATACCGAGCATCATTGGCTTAAGTCAGTAAATCAAAAACGTCCACGTATTTTTAATTATAATTATGTTTTATATATGTATATATAGATATATCTTTAATTTTAAAATTATTTTTTAAAGCCCACCTTACACGATCTGAGGATAGAAATCTGACGTGTCTCTAACTTTTATATCGCATGCTTTAAATACGAGAATGTATTTTAATATATTATTATTTAAATATATGTATAATGTGATATATATTAATACACACACACGTAGTTTAACATATATTTTATCTAAGTACGTGTTCTGACCTCGATTCTTTTTCATACTACACCGCACATGAATAAACTATACTCCTGCATATTCTGCTGATGTGAATTATAAATCGTCTAAAGTGGGCTTATGCTACTTTATTAATATTAATATTATTGATTGTGTATTATCGAACGGAACCAGAATTCTTTACCCACCGAGAAGATTCGCAAACGTGGCTACGTAGTTCGATCCTGGAGGCGTTTAGATAAAAAAATGGCCGCGCTCAGGTTTATGTATTTTCGGCACCGGCAGCAAAGCAAACTGCAAGATTCCACGAGCTATCCGTTGAATGACAGATTGTTAAGGATGTTTTTTAACAAAAGTACGTGAGGGAGATTCGACAGTCGCACAGTCCGTAACTTAAATTGCTTGACGCCGATGCGGTGACGGGTATCTGCGGGTATCGAGTATGTTGCAACGATGTTGTTCGTTCGCGTCGACGGCACGACCGGTCGCGACGGATTTAATCGCGCGATACGTCTCGAGAGGCGACGGGCCGAGACGATGCGTGTCGAAGGAACTCGAGAGAGGCTTCCAGGCAGCCTCCTGCAAACCGAGGGTCTTGCCGGAAGGTACGAAGGCCGACGATGGAAATTACGCGCTGAAACCGCGACCTAACCTAAGCCCGAGCGAAATAAACGCGACTCCGTCTGCTTGCGAGGACTATCTTGATGATCGTGAAATAGAGCTACCGCATCCTCTGGACGTGTGCACCGAAGACCTGTCGGATATCGGTGCGCCCCTCACTCCGACCTTCACCTTTGCCAAGTACGCGAACAAATCCCGCACGATTCAGGAGCTGGTGAAGCTCGGAGTCGCTCTGTACAAGTTCGAGACGCAGGAGGGGATGGTGCAGTACATTCTGAACCTCGACTTCGAGCGGGACGTGATGCCGTACATAAGGTTCCTGCACGACTGCGGGGTACCCGCCGATTATCTGGGCGAGTTCATCACCAAGAATCCCAATATCTTCAAGGAGGACATGGACGATCTGCACACGAGGATAAGATACCTAAGGGCGCACAATTACAGCAAGTCGATGATACAGACCATAATCTGCAAGAATCCCAACTGGCTTTTGTACAGCACGAAGGATATAGACAACAGGCTCGGCTATTTCCAGAGCAACTTCAAGCTTCGCGGCAAGGAGGTGAGATTCCTGACGGTTAAAGGGCCCAAGGTGGTGACGTACAGGATGGTGCACCTGCTGGAAAACACGTTCAGCATCAAGGAGGAGATGGGCTTCGGTCAGACGCAAGTGAAGAGACTGCTTCTCAGGCTGCCCAAGATATGGACCAAGAGTAAGCGCGCGCGCGCGCGGCAACGATTAATTTTAGGATGTGCGAAGACGAATGTGCTTGACGTCTATTAAATTGTGCTTTCAGATCGCGAGAAATTGCTGAGTACATTCGAATACGCTCATAACGAGATGCAGCTGCAACGTGACTTTATCGTTCAGACGCCGCACGTTCTGCTTTGCAGGAAAACCAGACTCGAGCAGAGGCATTTGTTCCTGGTGGAATTGAAAAAGGCACAGTACGATCCTTCTAAACCAATGTACGTTTCACCACGAGCCTTAATTAGCGGTACAGACGTGGACTTCTGTAGAGACGTCGCACAGACGTCCACCGACGTTTACAATGCGTTTCTCAAAACGTTTTAATTATAATGCAGATGTAAATAAATGTTGATAGAATATTTTTCGTTTTCCGAATTATTTCTAGTAGCGGTATTCCCGTTTCCGTGAGATTTCAATAGGCTTTCGTGTATTTTGCTGATTTTTATGTACATCACGTATAAATAAGTTTTTTTTTTTACATCGCATTCGTTGAAACCACAATTATCCTCTATTAAATAAAAAAAGAAGTAGATAACATATACGTCGCTGCATATTAATAATAAGTTATGTATAATTTGTTTTTTTTTACATCGCACGAAGACGACACTGTAAAGTATTCCCAATTGCACTTGTAACAAAAGTATCGCAAAATTAATACATTTGCGATACTTTTGATATAAATGCAAGATGAGAATAGTCGTACCCAAATACGCGATAAAGGTCCATTTCGTGAAAATTCGATCTCCAATGGAAAATGGAGTATTTCTAATAATGCTTTTCCTTAATTAATCGTAACCTAATTATTCGCCTAAGGCCGTGTCGCATCAATTAACACTAATCCCAATCCATTTTCAGCACCTTGTTTAACAAGGCCCTTTGGAGATAAAACGGACGATTTTAACGCGAGCAAATATTGGCGAGAGAGAGAGAGAGAGAGGGACAGAGTTAGGATCAGTGGTGATCATTGCTGCCGGGCCCAAAGTGTTTAATTGTACTTCCCTAACTCTATCTTCCTCTGTATCGCGCGCACCGAATGATAGAGCAGCGAATCGATCAGACCGGCCACGGTGAACACGCCGCCGATGATCGCACAAGTGTTGGTCGCGAAGTGGCCGAACGACTTCGCTTTCTCCGTGTACTTGACCATGAGCGGGCTCAGCTCGTAGCTGAAGAATATACCGGGCATCCCGGACTCGCCGGTGAGCAGGGATACCCGCTTCGAGTGCCGCGTCACGGAGAACTGATTTGTGAGGAGGGTCGAACCGTCCGCGCGGACGTACGTCGTCGGGACGATCTTGATGTAATGATAAAACATCATAGCGCCTGAAAGCAGAAAAACAGCATCGTATATATCGATAGAAAAACCTGGATACGCTTGATTCGGATTTTGCACGTATCTCTCCAACATGTAATTAAATGTACGTGGATAAAGTACGAGAGGGATTTGCAAGAGGATTCGCTCGCATCCCTAATTTTCGTAATGAATAAGTTTTAAAAGTTCTCGAATTCATTGACAAAAGCGAGTCTCAATTATACGCTGATTTTCCATGTTTTACGAAAATAAAATTTCGTAAAATTTGAAGTTTCTCAATTTCTCTCCGAGAAAATTCCATCTGTCTTATAAGTTTCTTTCAAAAACAAAATTCGTACATAGCGACGCGCAATTGAAATCTCCCGCCACGAATGACGAAATGCAGACGAAACGGAAATAGCAGACGGCGCGGCCGTCTTCTCGCTCACGTTGCGGAACTATCATGGCGCCTTCCCGATATTGTGATACGAGAGCAATGCGTTGAAAAGTTCCGGGCGATTGCACAGGATCGCGACCAAGTTCCAAAATTGAAAAGTAAGAGTTAAATCACCCCCGATCGCCCGCTCGCGCCGCAAGATTACGTAACGGACACTTTAACAGTAAGTGCGCGCACGATCAGTCTCATATGTGTGTGTGTGTCAATAAACTCCATAAAAACGTTTACATTTCTATTAAAAATTTGGAGAATTTTTCTATTTGTCATAAATGGAAGGCTCAGAGCTTTTCAAGAGAGGTGAACTCAGTTCCTCTCGCCAGAATGGAGAGGTTGTGATTTAAGATCAGAAATTAAAAAAAAAATAGTTTGCGGGAACAAACACTGGAACTCCAACTGTTTTGCAGGCTGCAAGATGCCGGTGGTACCTGGAGGAGCTTACCAGCAAGGACCGACTTGCTTCGATAGAATGAAATTGGGCTTCACAATTGGATTTTGTGTGGGAATGGCCTCTGGTGCGCTCTTCGGAGGATTTTCCGCCCTTAGGTATATTACGCGTGCATAGAAGAGAAACTACACATGAGTTAGACAACTTGAATATGCGTGATTACAAGATTTTTTATCGCCAGGTACGGACTGAGAGGAAGGGAACTATTAAACAGCGTTGGCAAGGTGATGCTTCAAGGCGGTGGCACATTCGGCACGTTCATGGCCATCGGAACAGGGATACGATGCTAGCGCATGGGCGGAGCTACGTCACGGAGTATCTCGCAGCCTATCTTTTTCGTTGCAACCGTTGTACAATTGTAAGCGCGAGTCACTAAGTCTTTAATAAAAATAGCGTTAAGGAGCATGAACGTACCTTCCATGGCGACTACGGTCGTGTCATCCATAGGATTTGTTTTCCCCGAGATGTTGAGCCCGAAACTCAAGTGTCTAATCTTGTGCGTCATATTGAAGTGGGACGAAGTGTAAGGTTGAACGTCGTGCACTGTGGCGTCAAAGAACGAGCTTGTGAGAGCATAGTACAGGGAATATTATTAGGAAAAAAAAAAAACAAACAAACTGCAACTCTCGTTAGTTTACCATGAACGTGATTAACCGAGAAACTGGCGCCTGGCGCGATGTGAAAACTACCGCCGACTCTATTCACTTCCATATAACCGAAGATCTGACAGCCTTGCGTGAAGGCATGCTTGAGTTTCTCCATGGACTTGTCATTCTGACACTGTTTAACGTCAGCCGGATCCGGCGGGGCCCACTTCTTGCGTCTATAGGCCTCCCACACGTCCTCGCAGGTGTTGCAACATCTGCGGACGAAAGAAAATTTTTGTAAATATGTTCAAATAAATTTCACGTACTTAACAAGTAGGAAGCACTGTGAAGTACTTGCTTCATAGTGTCCGTGGCCGCTCCGTAGCAATCTCCACAGGTCTCTGTGGTCGTACCGATTTCTACTGCCTGTAAAAATATTGCCAATAATAACTAATTTGCAAACGGACGTTTCAGTCAGAAGATATTTGTGGAAAGCCTGCGTTACCTTCTCCGTAGTTTTACTGACAGCCTTTGCATCTGTAATATCTACAATAAAGCATTTTTTTACATGACGTTTCTAGCTGATGTTGCGTATATCGAAAGGGACATTGCGCTTACTTGTTCTTTGTGGATCCTCTATAGGTTTGCCGTCCAGGTCTAACCGTCTTTTAAAAATATTGTGCTCTATGTGCAAATGTTGCTCACCCGTCGTGTCCATGGCGTCTATCGATAAAACTGCAAAATACTGAAATGACAGACTACATCGCCTCTCTCTTCGCCTACGTATGGATACAAGTTGTACTTACGATCGCAAGATATAGCTGGGACTATTATATCCAAGTTGATTCTCAGTTTAGAACCCCTGGATGTATCTACAAATAATTCCTCGCTCATAGTTGGTGTAAGATAATAGTTTACTTCTGACAAAAACAGTATGCCCATGATGATTGTACTAATGATTGTAACTGAAAAGGCATTATTTCGTCATTTGCACTGGTGTAACGTGAGATCGGCGATTCTTATCAATCGTAACGAGGTTCGAGTACGTCAAGCTGCGCTTTATTTACTACTGGCCAAGTGTAAACAACAATATTTGTCACAAACGCCAAGAGACAAGAGACACATGGTAAAGCAAAACGAGTTAACTATAGGAACATTTATACGAGCATCGAGTATCGCAGGACGCAAATTAAAGCGTTGCATTGCAACCCATTGAAATGTTTCAGTCAACAAAGTATTTAACAATTTTAAATGGCATGTTAACAGGAAAGAATTCTACAAGGTTAATCGCTCGCCGGTGTCGCGTCACCTCGCACGGGATTAACGCTAATTGGCGCAGCTGAACGTAAACGACTCGTCGACGGTCCTCGTGGGCGATTCTCCGGGTCTCGCTCGCGCCGGCGACGGACGGTACACTGTGTTTACCGATGGCGCCGCTGAAGGTCCTCACGAGGATATCGGCCTCCTCGCGCACCTTCGGGTGCACGTCCAGCTGCCGTAGCATCTGCATCTTCCCGACGGCGGCGTGGGGACGGTACGCGGCGTTCGCTCCACACGACGGCCCGATATTTTCCCGTACGACACGTACGTGTCATGACAAGCCACCCAGCACCCTGCCACCTTGAAACGTGGCAGACAGCAGGCTACCATTGGCCGAGCGGCCGGTAGGCCCCCGTCCGCTCCGTTCTCGCACGCCGTCCGGTTACTCCGGCTACACCCACAAACGAGACGGACGTATGTCCACGCCCGTCGGACGGAAAGAGAAGAGGAACCTGGAGCGCGAACGGTGCAAGCAAACCGGCCTCGTAATCTCGAAACCGCTATTTCCGCGCTGGGAAAAATTCTCCGGCCTTTCGCGATTCTTCTCCATTTATTTTATTTTTTATTTCGGCCGCAAGCAATTCGTTATTCCTGTAATGTCACTCATTGGCGCAAATTGGTAAATTTTATAATAAAATTTCTAAATTTAGACTTTATAAGCAAAGAACCGAGAGGGCATTTTTATTTTTAGTTATAAATTCTTCGTATTCCTTTAAATAAATACGATATTCTTTGTAAAAAGAGATTAATTCCCCTGAGACTTTTATTTTAATTTTTACATGTATGCGGAAAATCTACAGATATGGCGTCGTTCGTATTAAAAAAGAACAAAGAGCGTATAAGATGAAGATAAAAAATATATTAAATCCTTAGAGTTATCGTGTTAGTAACATGGTTCGACGAACGTTCTTTTGTGGAGCGCTGAAAAAGAGGCGAGGACAGGAATGCTGAAATAATAATCTATTCGTTGTACAATTTATAATTCGCAACAAATGCTCGATAAACTTTATTCCACATCGTGCGTCACGTTGCTTTTCGGGACAGGTGTCTCGATTTAACATACAGATATATGTTCGTAGTCGTTACGTATATCTGTACAAAGCGACCCTTTTGGATGTATCTTTTTTTTTCGGAAGAGGTATGTTAAGGTGAAAAATTCGAATACGTATGGATGTGTATGTGTGCACGCGACTGTCTGTCGGACGTCAGAAAAGGCATTATTATAGTCTTGTTCTCCATAAAACCCGAATGCAAGGCGAGTCTGTCGACAAAGGTCTTCGCATCAATTTGTAGGCTTTGCGTTATTAAGGCACTCTATGCCAGGAATATTACTTAGCGTTGTACGAACAGCAAAATGAGACACGAAACAGAATTCACGGGGAAGGTGTATGGTGGACTCAAATAGCTAAATGATCGTACGTGCGTACGCGGTTAACTAAATTAATTAATTATCGTTAACTAAATTAAAAGTACGCTAAAATTAACTGGACGGCGGTCTAACACATCAATCGACCCGTTGCTACTACAGTCGTTGTTGAGATTGGCAGTAAGACATGCGATATGACTTTCTTCGTTGTAAAAAAGCGTCTTTTTCGGTTTTTTAATATAACTCTCTGATATCGTTACCGCTATGTCGATCCGTCAAAAATAAATGATTGAAAATTCGCGGTTTTTTGTATAATTTTGATATATATATTATATATATAGTAAAATATATGCGAAATAAAGTTCGATGAGATTTCGTACGCAGAACGGGTCGTTTGTAAATCTATAACAAACTAACGTAAACGGTGTATTTAATCATAAACGGTATCATAATGAGATTCTCGATCGCGCCTTTCACGGCGACAACGTTCGACATCGCTTCACGCGGCGTGAGATATTCGTAGCATTCTTTGTACTCTGATTACACGTGCTTCGCGCTTTCTTAGCCGCGCGGCAAACGGAGTCTGATTCTGAATACCACTTCCCGCAACGTAATCTCGCAGTTTTTCGTACGTGACGTAGGCAGTAATAAAAAATCTTTCTCTTATTCGCGCGTACAACTTCTGCAGCGCCTGACTCTTGATTATCGAGTCCTCCGATATCGTTAGCTGCGCTCAGGAATCAATTAGTAGATCCAATTGACCGGCACCCACTGATGCTCCGTGGCTAAGGCATCCAAAGCTGCGATCACCTGCCTGAACGTATTGTCGAAGTCCTCGTTCACGATCACCTGGTCGATGTACTTCTCGTAGGCTCTCTGCAGAGCCGCGGATTCTTCCAATGTGGATTTCAAATCGTCCTCCTGTCAGATGAATCGTCAATCAATCTTTTGCTTTCAACGTCTTAGTGTATAAAAATATTCTTTTTCTAAGATAATGCTTTATACGAAGATTAGTTCATGATAAAAGCGGTGTGAAATGCATTTTACACGAGATCACGAACGTAGCTTGATTTCCTTGTTTACGGTAAAGAAAAGTGTTTAAAGAGATATTTGATTACATCAGTGTAAGGACGCGAACTTGCCAAGAGAAAGTTGACATTTTCGTGGCTCCCGTGACTAAGCATTGAAGGGTTCTAATCTACGAACCAAAACGTAGGGAAATATCGTGCGAAATATAATGAAATCTATAGCTACTAATAATTTTGTAACATTCCAAATTATGGACGGTGTGTGAATATATGCTGCAAAAAATAACATAATAAAACAATACGAGTCATGCGATACAAACCTCGTATAAAGATGCGAGGGACTCCAGTGTCCTGGCTCTTCTCGAGCTGTACCTGATGGAACTCTGACGGTCGAACTAGCAAAGCCAACATCAAATTTATACAACGAATTAACTAAAGTGAGGGAATAAAAATGAAGTAAACGACGAAATAAACAAGTTGTCGCAAATAGATTGCTAGCATCACATGATAGTCGGTAAGAGGAGCTTCAAAGAGGACGTAGAAATTTAACAGAAAAGACGTAGGGAAGACGATTTTTATAAAAATATAGGCGCAAGCTTTAGAATACCGTTAGATTTCGATTGCTGGCACCGGTTGATCTCCCGAGATCGTACAAAGACTTCAGCTGCTCCATCCCAGGCGCGGCGATAAATATGACGTAAGGCATAAACTCCGTGCTGTTATGGAGGATTTTGAGCGCGGCCGGACTGCAGTCCAGCACGCACATCTTGCCGGCCCTTATCAGTTCTCGCACCGAGTCCAGTTTCGTGCCGTACAAATGCCCGCCGTGTTCACCGTGCTCCAGGAACCTGTGTTCCCTAATGTCGGTCTCCATGGACTCGCGATCGGTGAACCAGTAACTCTTGCCGTCCTCTTCGAGGACTCTAGGCGGTCTCGAGGTGTCTACGAACAAATCACGCTCGCTCAGTATAATAATCAATGATATCTACCTTGATCAATGAAAAGCGAATCGAGGTTTTCTTACAGGGTACGATAGTGCCGAACTTTTCGGGATCACTGTTGATTAGCCTGTTTTTCAGGGTTCGTCGACCTACGCCGCGTGGACCGACCAGAGCCAAGGTCTTGCGTCGAAACGGCGGCATCCGAGCGACCTCCTCGTAGAGAAGCAACTCGGCACTGTCAAACTCGCCGTTCGACTTGGACTGGTACATCTTTCTCTTCTTCTTCTTGGATATCCTGGTGCCGCAGATGCTGATCTTGTGAACAAAATCGGCCTCGGGCGGCACGAACGCCTTTCTGCGCTCTTCTAACTCCAGCGAGGGTATCAGCCCGGGCGATCCGAGACCCTCGCCCTCCACTCTTCGCGCCTGCCACCAGTTCGGATCCGCCTGGTCGACGATCTGGAGGATGTCGCCCTTCTGGAAAGGCAGACCGATCTCCCGGCAGGGCAGAAGCGTATCGTCCGAGGGATCGTAGTCGAAGAGAACCCTCATGTAACACTACAACGACAAATCAAATCAAAGGTGGTTCGATAAGATTGTTATGAATTTTCTCGGCGATTACGACGCCGACGTCGTGTTCTCCGCGCCCGAACGAGCGCCATAAGAAAGGGGAATGAGAACACGAGTTGTTAACAGAGGCATCGAGGTGGAAAAACAGCCTATAGTACTCACCGTGGACTTGAGAGGTCGATTCGCGTCCGAAGCGATACCTGGAGCCACTTTCAAGGATAGATTCTCCTTGGCGTCCTGGATCGCCTGCTGAAGTTCCTCGGGATTTCGAACTCTCTTGCCGTTGACCTCGAGTATCACCTCGCCCGTTTTCAAAAGCTCTTGACGAGCCGCCGTGCTGCCACCGAGGATCCTGGCGATGATCATATTGCCAGATTCATCTACCTGCACTGTCAAACCCTGAAAAAATACGAACACGGAAATAACAAAAGTGTCTCACCCTTGTTTAGCTACGTCGAATTAAATAAAGCGCATTTTGTTTGCGAGATTACAGTAGTTCCCAATGTCGGTTAATAAAGCCTTAAGCGACGTTAAAAATCGCTAGCCATATCTCGGCGCGTTGGAGTATCTTAAAGAAGCGCGCAGTACCAGAAAATCGGCGAAACACATGGCATGCCGGAGAAATAAACGTTCGTACTTATTTACGAACTGCAAGTGGCATCTTTGTCTTTTCTTCGAGCGTAACTGGCGGGCTAAGAGCTTCTTTCGCGATAACCTTTTCAATCTCGTCTTAGATAATACTAAATTTAGTTTCTCGCGTGTCGAATATTTTTCTTGTTAAATGTTTACAGTAACTACATTATTTTGAAAGAAGAAAATGAATGTTCGTTGTTTTAAAAAAGAACGAAGAGGAACTTTTAAATGGAGAGAGACTATTACATCGAGACTTAGAATTAATGGGCTGTCTTCTATCTAAATAATAAATAATGATACAATTATTTATTTTGCTGGAGAGTTTATTCTTATATCGTCTGGACTTACCAGGGGTTCGTCCGGTTGCCTCCGAAGGCCGACCACCCTGATAGGCATCTCCTCCCTCTTGTTCGTCGGCATCGTCAACACGAGCGGATCGGCCGATGTGGAAGGCGTTTCCCTGCGTTCCACGATCGCGTCGTGCGTCTCGAGGAGTGCTCTCAGATACGCGTTGCCGAGAAGATTCACCAACTCCCTGGCGTGCGGGTTCCTGGAGGCTCGGAATGCGTGGCACACCTCGTCGACGATGTCACAGACGGACGAGCATACCGGCTCCACGGGCACCGGCGGGTCTTCGAGACGCTCCTGCACCTGGCACGCAGACAAGAAGAGAGTGGACTTCAAATCGGGACCTGTTAAAAACTGGTTTCTCACGGGCCTTAGAAATGTGACTCCTCCGCAACCCTATCTCTTTCACGCTGGCGCGTTTTGTTGATAATTTCAACCTGTGATAACGTTTCTTTTCCAGTCGCGTTACGTTCAAGCGACGCTTTTCTGATTTTATTTCTTTTTTCATTATTTTATTCTGTTTCGCCCTGCCTGTAGATTCGTAATTATTTCTACATTCTTTATAACCCGCGAAAATATAATAATAATCAGTCAGATGGAAAAAAGAAATTTATTGGTTCAATGTACCGTTAAATCAACAAATTTCTTCAAACATAAAAGAGCTGTGTAAGAATTTACGAATTACAGGAAAAAAATGCTAACGCGTTAATGATCAGTGACATGCAGTGATGTAAACGCTGATTGAGTTCAATCGGATTAGAGTTAATTTAATCGACACGAAAGACATTTAGTCCCACCCTACCCGGTGCGGTTCAGAGTTTACAATGAAGTAATTGGGAAAGTAGGTCATGCCGACTCGTTCGACGACGCGTTTGAGATGGCGCATTTTCGAATATACAGACGAATATACAGGTCTTAATGACCTGATTCTTTTGACAAATTCAGCTTGAATGTATCGCTTCTTTGAAATACGACGAGATCTAAAAAGAGAAATTTGGGACGTATAAGCAACGGGCTTACAATCCCTTCTCATAAAAATTGCAAACCTCAAAGAAATCAATGAGGAGGCCAAGACCCACGCAGGACTGTAACGCTAATAATAATAATAATAATGATACAAAAATAAACGAAAAACGTTCGACGTAAGCCTGCAAATCTTTCCTCGATCACTCTGCGATTGTCGTGCACGGTGACGAGTAAATGTAGATTGTCGCCGTAGAACGATGATTCACCGTTTAATTATTTCCTCTCGGGAATCGCAAACTCCCGCGACGATTCTTATACGCGATTACTACACTCGCGTTTTATCGGTCAAGCGAGAGAATTTCCTCATCGTATAACGTGCTCTCGTGACGAGCGTTGCAGACAATTTCTCTCGATGATTAACGGGCTACGAGGACTTGCGACTTTTCCTCCGGACATTTTACAGTTTCCCGTATTTGTTCGATCTGTTTGCTCAACGCGCCTCGCCCACGTGCTCGCGTGTATTTCAGATGCGAAAATCCGTAAATCGACGTCCGTCGCGCGAGATTTATCGACGCACTTCGTCGCGGACCATCAAGTCCGGCCGCGGTCGTTTTCTCGTCCCGTTTACTCCGCGCGGACTCTCGCGCACAACGAGCGTTGTATCCGATTGCGTCGGGAGGGACGCGAGATTTACCGGAGGCTGCGTCCGAGACGCGCCGCACCCCGCACTTGCGTTTATGGACTATAAAGCCGCGGCATTTATTTATCCGCTTCGCTGCAGAGATCCTTTTGCGAGACGAATCGCTCGGAATTCGTTTCACTCCTCGAGAGAACGGGGGCGACCGGGAGATCTGCGAGCGATCTTCGCGCAAAAAAGGCCGCACCTTGCCGCGCGAATTACGGCAAAGCGCGAGCGAGAGTCCCCACGTTTCTCTCCCGAGTATCATCAGGCGAGTCGAACCCGTCGAGCCTCTTACGTTTTCACTTTTTCTATCGAGTTAATCTCAATCCGCTTTGACGATCGCTAGAGCCATATACGATCCCGCCGATTCTCTCCCGGCTACCCCGTCGTTATCGCACGTCCGAACCCTTTCCCAATCGCGCCACTAACGGTATTTTCGTGTTTCTTCAGTCGCACCTTCAGTCTCGGCAAACGGCTCACGTCCCACTCGCGAAGCAGAGCAACGTGAAATTGAGGATAATGATGATGATGATAATCTTCCGTCCACCTCGACAGACGTCTCTCTTACGAACTATATGCTTCCCGCGTTCCTCAGGAGTGACGTCTCACCTGGAGAAAGAGTCGCGACGCGGTGCTCCGTGCGAACTGGTGAAGCTAAACGGTTCTAACTGGTAGTGGTCGGTGCCCCCGCGGTGGTATCGATCGGCGAGGGAGAGCCTGGCTCTCTCGAACGGAGGGAAACCAGATCGTCTGTCGCAAGGGGCGGTAGGAAAACGAAACGACTACGGTAGGATGCTGACGAGGGTGGTGCTCTCGGAGTTGGTAACGTACGCGCGACACTCTCGCGTAGTAAGCAGCAAGTCAGAAAAGTCTGCCGCGCCTACTGACGTCGCCTGGCCTCCCTCCGCATAGGCAGCCCGTTCAGGCGAGTCGCCTGCCGTTTCTGAAACAGGTGGGGGCCCTTCCTTCTCCTGGCCTGGCATGCACTCCGCTACGTTCGCTCCAGGAGCGTAGCTCTCTCGTCCGGGTGCCACTGTTTCAAGGTCGGCGCAAAACGAAGCGAAATCGTGCGTCTTTGCGGACGCTCCAGGCTCCGTCTCTCTCGGACACTTTGCATACTCCTCGTTGACTCTATTGTTTATCGCGCCTTTCTCGTTCTCATCCGAGTCCGCAAATTATGATTCTATCAGGTCTATTTTAAATTGAATGAAGAATATGACATACTTGACGCAATTTTATAATTCAAGCCTTCGGAATTGATCCAAAAGTTAAACCTTTTCCGCTAAAACGTTTCGGAATTCGGAGATAAACCGTAAGACAAACGGTGGACATTCATCTTTTTTCATTACAGTGAAAAAACATGCAAAAGATGAATATGGAACGTCCGCAATATTTACCGCTTTCGATAGAGAAAACGCTGTTGACACAAGTGAGGCATTTGTCACGTTTACGAGTCTTTACGAGTGATCCTGTTTGCAGAGGATTGCTGCAATCGAAACGACGTCAATGTCCTCTTTCAATGTATAATTTGACATTTCTCGAAAGTGGTTTAAGATAGTGGGACAGGTGGAAGCTCACAATGAAGAACCTCGTTCCGATTGTTTGTTTTGTAAACGAAAAAGAAACCCCTGTTTGGTGCAAATTAGTCACTCTAGATTCTACGATAGGTAGAAAAAAAATGTTTTTTTCGACCAAGTCGTAAAGATACTCCAATTGTGAAAACAAATTGCTCCCATTATTGGCCGAAGAGCTGCATAGTCATTTAACAACCGGGAACACTTGAACCGCTCCGTTATTAAATGTGTCACCGTTTTGAGGACTCGGCAGTTTGCACGAGTCGAGTTACGAGCAACGTCAAGCCGAGTGACGTAACTTGCGCGTCCAGCAATTGAACACGCAACGATCAGCGAAATCAATTTCGCTACTGTTTGTATTCGCAACAAGAAAAGAGAAGCGTCTTTCGTCAATGATATCTCTACGCACGAGTTAGAGTAGCGGTCATGCGGGAGAACCTTCACCCGAGGTAAGTGCGAGATAAAAAAAAAAACAGAAAATATGTATGCATCTGATAAGAGCCACGGCGGAATTCAACGTACAGTCCTGTCACCCACACAGGCGGATCGACACGCATGTCGCGTGTGTGTTTCTCCCACTTCCTCCCGTGCGCGATCACAAAGCCGACTCACCGACTGAAATTACATATCGTCTCGTCGTACACGCTACGGACTTACAAAACATATTGCCGTCGCGGCACGCATGCTCGCGCCTGGGATTTCTGCACGGCGCGCGCGAGCGATGACTCCGCTCGCAGGCGCCTGATGTGACCTACGCTCAATCAAGAGGTCCCGCGGGGTCACAGCCAATTATCCGTAATTATTATTACGGAGAGAAAGATGGCAATTTCGCCAATTGAGCGACTGTAAATCTCAATCTCCCCCTCCCGCGCCTCGCAGCATCTCGTACGCGGGAGTGTAACGTTTCCTGCGGGATGATGCAGTGAATTGCCTCATCCAGGTGATTATCAGCAATCGAGAGTCTGACGAGGGTTCTCTCCTTTCTCCTTTCTCTCTCTCTCTCTCTCTCTCTCTCTCTCTCTCTCTGCCACCTCGTTTCTCAAATGATCGGATTATCTCAATTGGACGTCCTCTCGACGTTTCTCGATTTTGCGACTTTGGCTTTTCCGCAAAGACGTCCCGTCGTGATCGTCAGCACTTTCCACTGTTGGCTCAATTCGGCGTAAAAGGCGGGAGACGTGAGCTGACTCTTTAACGGCTTCTTGACACCGGACATTCTTTACCTGCTGCGGTGCACGTGTTCTACCTGTGGCCGGTAGAAAATTATCGGAATGTAGGTCCCCGACTCTCTCGGACGAGGGGGAAAACGCGCGTATGCGGTCGAACAGGGAGAATGAAAAGACTCTCTCATTCAATATGAAATATCGCCTTGAAAAAGGGGAAAAAGTCCAATCAATCAAGAAGCCGAACAGTGGGAACGCATGCGATGTTTTTCCTAGCCTATCGCCGCTAATATTCTCGTCGAAGGCCGGTATTCTCTTCGCGATCGCGGGAAGTATGTCGCGACCGAAATAGCGTGGGTGTCGCGCGGATGTTTCGAGCGCGTGATGCAGGCATGCAGGTACGTGAAGGCACGTAGAGGAGGCGAGGGAGAGAAATAAAATTAACGTTCCGGCACGCTCTAGGTTCCCGAAATTCCCTCTTTTTTTTCCCCCCATTCTGAGTGACGAACGAGCTCTCCGTTCCGCCGCGACCCGCGCCGGAAGAGCACGCGGCTCGACCGGATTCCAGCGGACTGATACTATCCGCGTTCCTAATTGTAAGCTAAAATTATAGAAGGACGAAACTTATTCTATTGAAATTCGGGGTTATCTGACGTGCCGAGTTTACAAAAGCGATATTTAACTCAGGGGATATTATAAAAAGGTTTTAGAACTATACAGATTTTAGTTTGGAGAGTATTGCATCGGTGAGGATATTCTTTGGACGCACAGCGAGTAAATATATCAAGTTAAATTTATGTATTACTGTGTTGTGTTAAAGTGAGAGTACCACCGGCGTTAAGTATAAACGATCGAAACGTTACTGCTCCACGGTAAGTTACTGCCCCGTTCCTCGTGGAGGCTGCACAAACCTAGATTTCGAACTATATTTAGAAATTAGAGAACTGCACATTTTCTCTCCGCAGGAATCGTGCACTATACACCGTAGCCGTACACAAAAATATTTCCTGATTTAACCGGGTTTATTTCGGTCGTGATCACGCGTTTACCACTGTAAATTATCGATCAACGTTCACGCAGGACGGTTCAACGACACGGATTGTTCGGGCAGACGGCCAGAACGTTTGAGCGAACGTTTCCATTTTTTTTTCCATTCAACGACATAATCAGAGAAATATCACCGATGGGTAAGAACCGCAGACAGGTCCCTCATAAATTTCCACGATCATAGTAAACACCGTTTGATGAGCACACGGACACGCGTTTGACGCTGTGCGCGCGATGTGTATAGACTGGAATGATATCCATTCGCGCTTTTACGACCCGTTCAAAGTGAAGAAAATTGCGAATCGATGTCGTTTCCCGTTAGAATTTCTCGTATCCGACGCCGAACGATGAAAACGAGAAATTAAAAGCGAAAGAGAGGAACCCTTTCACGTCTAAAAAAAGAAAAATTCAATTCTTTTTTCACATTCTTTTACATTGAAAAATCCAACGCCAATAATAAGATGTTTTTTGTGGTGTTTCTCATACCTACCTAATCTACTGACGAATAAAAAAAGTCGAAGAAGTCAACGGAGATCCAAGCACATTCGGGTAATCTCGTGGAACGATCTCTCGGACCGCGATTCAATTCTGAGATAAGGACACTCACCTTTACGAGAGACGTGACGACCGGGCTGTCGAGGAGGCCCTTCAGGAACAGCAGATCCGTGTCGTCGGCGACTTTGCCCAGCTCCTCGATGTTGTCGCGCACGTGCATGAACGCGGCTGGAACAGTAACGACGCACTTGTTCATAATCAGCTGCGGATTCACCGGTGCCGGGAAGAGCACATCGGCCGTATGCGGCATATGCGGCATGCGGCATGTGATCGCGATGGCAGCAAGTGGAAAGAAAGAAAAACAGAGAGGAAGAGAGGCTGGAAGAGGGTGACGAGGGAGAAGTGGGATGCCAACACGGGGGTCGTAGCGACGCGAGAGTGAACCCGGGCGTGGCCCATCTTTCGGCCTGATCAATATCGTCAGCTACAGGTGGCCTGTCACGCGAGATCTCCCTCGACCTGAGCCTCGAACATTTTTTCTACGACTGTTTATCGCTTTCTCTTGACGAGCGCGAAATGAAGTGAAGCTAAACGAAATCGAAATAAATTTACAAAGTGAACAATACGCGCGAGAGCTCAGAAGAGTTCTGAACAACATTCAGAATTGAATACCGATACCGATACTAACAAAAAATGTTTATTGTATTGACGCGAATAAAGAAGTTTTGGAAATTCAACGCATAATTAGAAAGAGAGTGAGAATAATAATTTATAAGTTTTTCTTGGGAGTTGAGAAATTACAGGCGGACGTTTTAATGAGAAACTAGGAGTAGTGCGCGAGTGTGCATAACGGGGTTGATCTTACTTCGAATAAGCTCAAGGGTCTCGCGGAGCGCAAAGTTGTTAAATAATATATCCAAGAGAGTTCAATTAACGTCAGCTCTATTCGTGGCTTTAAGTCGTTACGCCTCCCCAAGGCCTCTTAGGCAATATTATCACGTTCCATTTAAGTAGACTAAGTAGAGTTACACCTGTTGGCGGTTCGATATTATCGATCGCGATATTTCTGCTACTCCTTTAAATCCGTTTGAATATTACCACCTCTATGACAAACGAACGAAACAAAAATATATCTAGAAAATTTACACCTCGTTCGCAGTTTTAGAAACACGGCTGTGGATGTTTCATGACGGCTGTGCACGGCTTGTCAATTGATTATGCTCCGGTAACGCGTTTGGAACTCGCGACTATTCGATGAAAAGCCACTTGACTATGTAATAATAACCTGCGCCAACTATGCAGCATATGAATGATAAATGCATGCCATTATAAAGCATTGAAGCATGGCTGAGAGACACAACGCGCACGGAATACGCTACCGGTTTTCACGCTCACGAATTGAGTGAATATATTTTTTACGTCTGTTGCTTTAGCGTCGACATCGTGTTATAATATAAAGCAATAAAGCATGTAATATATTGAAATATATATGTATGTATGTATCTATAATATAATAATTATAACAGTAGTTATAATTACGACAATATATATAAAATTATATGTACAATTATTTATACAAATTATGTCATTATAAACTGATTATTTTCTCACTACGCCGTTCTTGCGCCTTTCTTTCTTTCTCACTCTCTTTCTCAACAATATATTACCAATTTAATTAGCTCATTAAACGCAATTCCGAAGTGGATATTGCTATACGCGTTGATGAATTTTACAGTTGAAAGTCATTAACCGAAAGGCGTAATCGTTACACCACGGTCGACGTTAAAATAAAAGGGAATAGCAAACGCGGGCGGGAAAGGGTGGGAAGGGAAGGACATAAAAATATGCGGCCGGCGATAATATTTGCACTCGCTCCCACCGGATGTTCGGAGGAAATTGTGCTTCGCTATCAAGAATGCGTACTTGTATACACGTAAAGTAAGGAAATATTTCCCTTTAATTTCGAGAAAGCCGTGACGACAATTTCGCCGGAAACGTCGCTTTCGTTGATTACGCGCGCGAGAAACCATTCTAATCTACGACTTCGCGCATCGATGTTCCGTCGCGCGACAATAGACAAACTTTATACCGTTGTCGATTTGATGGATAATCGTGCCGTTCATGGCGTCCATGCTCGCCAACAATCGCCGATCCTCCACCTTCTCTTTTCTTCCGAAGAAAACCATGATAACGACATTCAGCTTCGTACTCCCTTCCGGAACACAAGACTCTTTTCCCCGGACAGCCTTCTCGATTTCAATAAAACTCCGCCGCGAGTTTATTTACGCTTTCTCACATTCACATTATTACTCCTTCACGTTTTCCATCACATTTTTGCGCCATAAAATTGTCGTTATCCCGAGATTAAAGTACCGCTTTATCTTCTTTTAACGCGGAAGGCAACTCGAGATTAAAAACTTGAGACTCACGAGGTCGCCACGAATTGCAAATCACTATTTAATCATTTGCGCATTAATTACACCGTTAATTCACCGTTTAACACAGTTTATCAAGGAAAAACGTCTCCGTCGTTGCTTTCCTTGCTGTCGCTTCGCAGTGAATGGAAACACTGTCTTACACTTGCCGGGGGCCCCGAGGGCCCCTGGTCCAGACGAGGGGACCGCAAGCGGCACCCCGCCGAGGTAAGTAGTGGGGCGACTAAGGAGGCAGGCCCGACGATGCTTGTTGACACGGCACGGCTTCGAAGTCACGTAACTTATGCTGCTCGCTACGCTCGGAATCCTTGGATGATGTATGCGCCGATATATCACACACGAAGAAATCGCGCGGGAAAAGTGAGAGACCGGGGCGACGAAAGAGAGACGAAAGGTGAACGAGAGAAATCGGAGGGGAGGACCTCGATCGAGAGGAAACGTAAGCGCCACTGGCTGCCGACTGGCTTCGGAGATTCAAAACTGGCTTCTACGAAGGGTCGGGGTCCATGCAGTCAGAAACGAACCAGCTGGTGGCTGCTGGTGAACCAATGGAGGGGGCAGAGCACGTAGAAACGGGAAAGAAGAGAACAAAAGTGGAGAAGAGGCGGGAATATCGCTGTGCGCCGATTGTCAGCATCAATCGCGATTTCAGGATCTTTCTTCACGGAAGTTCCTTTTGTTGTGCCCGAAGTGACGATACGTATCCCGATGGGGGTAAGACGCGATTTATCGTATCGCTGAATCGGCGAAAGTGTAGAAAGATCGAAGAATCTAGGATCAATTCAATTAGAATCGGGGCAATAACGAGAGCGGAGTAAATACGACGTCCATTCGTTTCGAGTGACGGCGCAACTTTCGTAACACCTTTTTGATGGCGACTATTAACTTTATCGTAGGGAAACGTAGCTCCTTTTATCTCAACTATATTAAGTTTATCTCGATTAACAGTACATTCAGTAATAAAAATGAAATTGGCAATATGCGTCTTCTCCGAAGGGAGAAAACGGCGAGAGGCAAAACAACGTGGTAATCGTTGAAAGCAACAAGAAAAAAAGCATTCGTTGGTTCGAGGAGATGTGAAGAAAGCGTGATGATGGAGATAAATAGGGTAACTCATACAAAAAGAGAAAAAAACGAGACGGAGAAACGTGGGAACAAATCCGATAAAAGCAGGATCTCTCTGGTATCCGGAAACCAGACGCCGGAAGTGTTTCTAAGAGTCTTCCTCACTGCGAGAAGGAGGAAACGATCAGTGGTAGCTTTTCTCGTTCAAGGTTGCGCGCCGCGAGCACGTCATCGATCGCGGGGGATTTTCCGTCGTCCGGAGAACACGTGCGTGACGATCGATCGAATCGCGAACCGTGGATGAACTTTGGACGACCCGCCCGCGCCGGTACCGATAGATTCGCATACGGAATGTTACATTATATATAATACATATATAGAGCAGTCGATGCATTTTTAGTATTTTACATTCGCTCGTTGAGAACTTCAACGATGTGACATTTATGCCCATTTCTACCAGATTAACTTTAATCACGGTTTAACTTATACTTTCTATCTTTTTCTAACTCTTAGAACTAGGAAAAGAAGACAGGTAAACCAAGATTAAAATTAACCTGCGTTGATAGAAATGGACATTAATCGGGCAAATACCTCGATCGTTGAAAATCGGAAAAACGACATGTGATATTTCGCGAGAGAAGTGTCGAACAGATCGAAACTTCAGGAATTCCATACGGAAATCTCTTATCTAATGATACACGGTCCGCGGAAGCGGATTTATATTTCCGGTCCAAAAATTACTTCGTAAGTTTTTTCCTATTAGGCTTACCTGACGTGGAGTTCAGATCTTTCTTTTGGACGATCGACGACAGAGCGGAACACCCGCATATGTCCTCGATGACGCTCCCCCCCGATTTGCTCCTCCTCATCTCGGTTGATCCTCTCTCGATGATCCCGAGCGATGTCACCCCGGTCGATCACTCGGGTCCTCCGCCACCGCGAGACCGGCCATTACGACGGTTCCTCGTGGACCGCACTCTGATCCTCCGGGATCACCGTCATCGTTCGCCGCGCTCCTCGTAGAAGGTTCCACGTGCTATTGCGAGCCGTCGGCTTCCTGACCGCCAATCGACGGCCCTCGTCGGCTCGATCGGACGACGAACGGACGGACGTTGCGCGATTGGAAACTGATCAGGATCTATTCATAGATCGAAACGACTTCGGCGCCCTAGTCAAAGTGGTTTTTCCGCGTACGCGAAGGCTATATCACGCCGGTGGGACCACGGGGCGCACATGAGCCACGCGAACCGACCGCGATCGGTACTTATAGTCGTCGGTCCGAAAGGGGTGGCCTTTGTGGCACCCTGGTTATCTCCCTCTCCCTCGCTCTTTCTTTCTCCTTCTCTCTCGCTCGCTCTCTTTCTCTGTCTTTCTCTCTTGCTCTCTCCTGGCAATTCCTCGACTCGTGGCAACGACGACTGGTACGCGTTATATCCTCCCCGATCGATAGTAAACGCGCCCATGAAAGGGTCGCAAATATTCTTCACGGGGCTGCGCGCCAAGGAGGGCTGACGCAAGAAATTGTTGTTCCGAAAGTTTCCGGGATAATACACTTCCTCCTTTGCTCTCTCGCCCCGCCGCTGACGTTTCAAATTTGTGAAATGCTATATTTTGATGAACGTTGGGAAAACGTGTTAAAAAAATGAATGAATTTTGCTTTGGAGATTAATAGTTATTTCTATGTTATCACTCTTTCTTTTCACGAGGTATTTTAATATTTTAGAAAACCGAAATCCTTTTTTATTAATAACGCTGATCTGATCCATGCTATTCTATAAGTAAATATCCAATCGATCGACCTCTCAGCTTAAAATCGTCATGTAAAAATTAGTGTTAAATTCTATCTAAAGTAAGATTTGATATAACATGTTTTGCAAAATTTTATCAACGTGTGCAGCACGTATAAGATAATATACTCGAGTACCTTGAGCACATCAAAACCTCTCTTGGTCTCACCGTATTTTAACAGCTGCTGGCAAGTGACGCCAGAAGAAGTTCCGAGATATGCGGTGAACGTTGAACTGAATGCAAGGCTTACCGGTAGGTAACCCAGATCGCGACGCTTTTATATTTTGTGTCATTAAGACAAGATGGCGACTACCTCCAATATACCGCAATGATCTTTATTATGTAATATGCCTTTAAATTAAAAAAAAAAAACAAATATGAATAAATGGTGTGTTATGACTTCAATCTCGAGTCATTCACCTTTGGGACTCGCTTATTAAAAATAGCACTGTATGTTCCCGTGCGTTAAAAAAGCAGAGGATGTCGGTAAGCTGAAGAAGCGTAGAAAGACTAGGCTTTCAATGAAGGAGAAGATAATCTGGGCTTTCGCAATCATCGACGAAGATAATGTTAATGATTAAAATAATAATCGCCCAACCAGATCTTCGTCAGCGCGTTTCTCGCTTTGCTGTCCATTTCACAAATTTAAAGGAATGCAAACGAAATATATACAGATTTTATGGAGACATTTTTGTAGATATTCCGTCTACTTAAAGATGCATTTTGCGGGTATCTTTCTCATAATCGCCACCCCGTATCTGCCCGATGTCGCGTTGCGATTTTCCGAGCTTCTCTTCGTCCGATCGCCAACGGTGCGAGAGCGCCGGCGACCTTACGATTGGGTCAGATTGACTGATTGTTGCAAGCCAGGGATTCGATTATGATCCACGTGCGAAATGACATGCGCGACGAAGACAGACGCGGCCGCGCGCGATGACGATGATGATGGCAATTCTTCATCCCGCAAAGTGTGTCACTCGCTACGCGACGAGATGAAGCTGTGGGACGAAGGACGGGTGATTGTTTTCTCTCGATGACCACGGCTTGTGATTTCCCCACGTGGAATCTCGATCATGACGAGCGTGTCCTTCACGATCCGCGTTGCATGGAGCGAAAGATTTGGATGTTGATTCAAGTGTGGAAAACGTTTGTGAAAAAAAAGGACTAGAAGAATATGGTGACTGAGATCCCAGAGTGCAACCATATTGTGAAGGATAAAGGCACGACGTGAGATTTCTTAAGTTACTCTGCGATGACAAATTCTTTGAAACAATTGATAAAATCAAGGATAGAAGAGACATATCGTGGAATTGACAGTTTCCGATTTTTATTCCGGCTGGTGTTATTGCCTACGGTTGAAGAGTCACGAATTCCTTTTTCTATAGTGATATGGTCTTCTTTTTGCAACAGCCGAACGACGTGCGATAGCTCGACATCTTTATTGTAGAAGCTTTTATGTAAAAAGATTAAGAGAAACCGAGTGTGCATGCGCGCGCGCGCTCAGACATTGGTACTTTGTGCGTTTCGATCACAATATTGAAAACGGTGCGCGCCTGGCGCGATGCAATATTTCGAAACAACATGTTTCGCGACAGGAGGAAATCGTTAGAAACTTTTTGCCTTTATTGTTGACAGCAGTTTTAGACAGCAAGCGCACGCGAAAGATGTACTTGCTGTCTCAACGAATGTTCCGCTCATTCTTCATCTTCATTTAATAAATTAAGAAAAGACAATAAATTATATCTTTCTCATTTCTGAAGACAGTATTCTATTTAATGCATCAACTCATAATTATTCGAATAATAATCTCTACCGGATGAGTTTATCTCAATCAAATTAATTAGCTCTCGCCATTTAATAAAGAAACAATCTCGATTGATGAAATTGATCAATCTCCCAATCTATTTAATTGATAAACATATTCGGCGCTGGACTAACCAAGCGTATGTATTAGTTTCTTATCTTGCAGGAGCGTGTGGAGATAATCGTCTCTTATTGCGCGTGTAGTTAAATAACAGGCGGCCTTGATAATAATAATAGTCAGCTGAGATTTAGTGCAGTACGTCGCATTGTCGTCCGCATTGCCTTTAAATTTCTGTCACGACCGCCACAATTTTATGATGTCATTATAAAGTTTATCGTTATAACGACGCGCGTTTGTCAAATTCGTGACGTTTCAGAAAGAAAAGCACGTAATCGTGCATAAAAGTAATATTGTTTATCGCGTATAAATACGTGTAAAACATCGGAAGTCAGCTGATACTAACAATAAGTCATATCTCGTCTCTATGTACAGCGCGATTTAGAAATTTCATTCAGATATCGAGCTGAACAATTACGCTAATTATTTTAATATAAAAAAATCAAAATAATTATAATCAACGATAATAATTGTAACATATGTAAAAAAATCGAGAATTAATAAATAATATCGCTTATTTTTTTTTGAAAAAGATCCACGATTATAATATGTATGTACATTATGTTATATTTGAAATTTACTCCACAATTCTTTTCTACATTTTTTCACACAGTTTTCTTTCAATTTCTTTCCTTAACGCAATATTGCAACTTTGAGAGATGATAATATTAAACCTATTCAACGATATCTACGGATTTCCCCGTATCTTTATCTAGGAGCAAGAAAGAGAGTCATTTCTTCATACAAATCTGATTTTGTATGAGAAGATCACCTTATCAATATCGACAAATATTAGAGTACAATTAAGTCCAAGGCAGAAACACAAACACGACGGAAGATGCATGCTCACGCGTGGGTATATCCCTGATTTGTCGAAAGAGGTGGGAGCACGTGTCGCTGCTGCCGCGAACACGCTGAGAAAGTACGCGATATATTAGTCTTCGTCGGGCGTACTCGCGAGATCGGCCGCCGCGCCGAGTCAACAGCGGTTTCATCGATCGTTACCATCCGGAGTTTGCGACTCGTAGAGTCGTAGATCGGCCGATTTATCATGGCGAGACACACGGTACGTTGTCCGGCGATGTGGCGAATCCGCCGTTCTCTCTCCTTTTTTCCCCTCATTCATTCTGCGACAATCGCCGGACGGAGAAACCGATTTTTCCCCCACAAATCTGTCGTTAATTCCCGATAATTCCCTCGAGCGTCTTCGATCAAAATGTAAAGAGAAGAGTTGTTTGCTTACCCTTGAGTCGTATTTCTGTGAATTCTTACTATCGCTCTAAAGCGGGCATTTCTAAGAAGTAAAGAGACGAGAGAGATATGTTTCCGATACCCTACTTTTTGCACCACTTGTCCCCCGATCCATTTCCCCGTCGCGATACATTTAAAAGGAACAGTCGCGAAAATAAGTATCGACCTATCAGAACTCGCGATCTACCATTATTGTGGAAGGGCTTTTATCCGACTTACTTCTGTTTCGATTTTGCTCATGGGACAGGCATAATGTCCCGACATATCGAATCAATAAGTCCGTGAGAGCACTTTTCGTCAGACACGCGCCCACCGATGGGAAAGTTTCGAGGGTCCAAACCGTCTCGATTTATCGCCTTCTATCTGAACTCTGTCGCGTCCCTTTTCTTCGTCGTAGAATATACACGGCTATGCGCTCGAGGTATTAAACTCGTAGCAGTAAGTTATTTTTAGGTTCGATTCTTCCGATATATCGGGGTTGTCACCAATTTCGATTCACTGCGGATCTTTTTTTTTTTGTTTACGCGGAAGAGGGGAAATGCCTCGCGCATTCCTGGGCCCCGGCTGCCCAGGATATGTGGGGCTTGCACCCACTAAAACCCCTCTCTCTAATACTGCGGATCTATTGCGTCAACATTGACTGACTCTAATCTTGATTAATCTTAATTTCTTTTCTTATTCGTATTATAATGATAAGATTATAAAGATTACAAAGATTATAATCGATATAATCGTAGAACAAATAGAAAAATGCAATTAAATAGAAATATCGGCGATTCGATCCAACAGAGAAAAAGTTTGGATTTTCCAGGTCGACTCCGTTTCATCGTTAATAAGATTACTCCTCGTTTTTTTATTCGCGATCAAAGTTACCAATTTTAGAGGGCGAAGGAATAGAAAAGTGATCTTTTTCCTCGTAAAAATACTGTTCATTGGTTGGAAGAAATGCTAACGATCTGTAGAACGGACCGAAGCTTTTTGCGGTTATCACAAACCGAAGTCGAGAATTCGCAAAGTTACGAACGTAGTTAGAAGTTTGGGCAATAATAGTAACTTTATTTTTAACATTTTTTGCGCGATACATTCTGTCCGTGCAGTCTGTTTCGTGGAATTTATGTACGTATTGTACGTGTGATCGTAATAAAGAAAAAAATTCATGACACATGGCAATCTGAAATTCTTTCAGCCTCTTCAACTCTTAATACTATTCGCTTTCGTGATCGTCATCGGCCAATCACGAACAGGTAGGTAAATTGATTTAATACTTTGCGTAATTATTAACGTTAATTAATATTCGGCAAATACGCAGTTTAATCGTTACTTATGGAAATGTAGATACCGGCGGGCTCAATGAATATTGATCCAAATGTTGTTTATATATTTTAAATTTGTTAAATTTATTTGTGTAGCTCCACGTGTTGATGACACCGATGTTCGTAACAAGTATGACGTTCAAGTTAGGAAACCGTTCTCATTGGAAGAGATATATATTTACCTCTACTACTCGTTCGGGTTCAACGGCACGTGGATTTCTGATAACGAATTTATGGTTGGGAACATAATTTTAGGCGATATTAGAATTACCGATGTAAAGACAGGGAAGACTAAACTGTTTTTTGATGGAACGGATTTACCAGTAAGGATATTTTATGATCTACTGTGTGTGTAATTTAACCTTTGAAACTTCAATCTGCAATTGACATTTCGTTATCACAGAGATGTTACGAGATATTATAAACATTCTTGCGACATTTGCGATAAAAATTATATAAAGCATTCTTTTACGAGTTGCCATTGTTATTTATAAAAAAAATTTCAGTTTGCCGATACTTTGAACGAGTCGTTCTGAGCAATTTGTTCTAAGATAATTATTTGCTCCGACGTTTCTCGCAAGATAAATTGCTACAAATCAAGACGTTTAAATTAAATAACAAATATTTTTCTTAAAATTCAATGTTAAACTTGTTTCAGCTGCCATACAAATTCGGCACGTCAGCTATTTCGGCCGACAAGCAGTACATTCTCTTTGGTTACAATACTAAACTTGTGAGTGATCAATTGTTTACTAGTTTTCCGTTCGTTGAAATACGATGAGAACTCAAATAAATGATTTTCGCAGGTATACAGACACTCGACCGTCAAAAATTACGTAGTGTACGACGTGCAGAACGGGTAAGTTTATTCGTTTATATTTTTATAGCGCGCATGTATTGTCGCTCATATTGCCGCCGATAATATTAACTATTCCCCGATAAGCTTGATTGCGAAACCAAGCGTGTCTACGCAGCGAATTTCTATCTTTTACATTTCTAAATGAAGCAATAAATTAACGCGACTGGGTCATCACTTTGTGATATGAATAAATTTTAAAGACATCGTACAGATAAAGTTATTTAATCGTATATCTACTTCCTAATAAGCATAAGTAAAATTTGACTTTCTGTCTGACTGCTTTTTTTTAGAAATCTCAGTTTGTTTATTATTTCAATGAGCATTTCTTTTGCCATATGTACAGGTGTCTCAAAATGGATAACACAACATTCTTCATGTCTTTTTCAATCCAATTTCACTGAATCTATCCAATTTTCCAATCGTTGTTTCAATCGTTGTTAGGTATCTCCATCTCCATCGTTATCTCAGTCATAATTGATATAAAAATTTGTGCGTTTACAACTGCGTAAATATTTTTAAACGAGCTTTCTTCTTCCATCGTAAGAAAATACTTGTTACATACTTGCTACAAAAATTGTCCTATATATTTACAGCACATTTGAAGAGATTGCGAATGAAGCTTTTATCTCGCTGGCATTATGGTCGCCGATCGGCAGTGACTTGGTTTACGTTCTCGATAACGATATTTATCATATGACTTTCAATCGCAGTCAGAATGTAGTACGAAGATTGACGACTAGTGGCGAACCCGGAATCGTTTACAATGGAATTCCGGACTGGGTATATGAAGGTAAACCTGTCTTCTGTGACGCAAACAAATATCTACATAAAATAATTTTAATATTTATCAAAAGTATTTTATGATACATGAATATATTATAAAACGTTTTATATTATGTTTAAAAAGAAAAAAATATATCTATATATAATTGAAAAAATATATATCCAATCCGAAGAAGAATTATACATCGCGAAGTGTAAACATTACGTCTATCTGTGTCGGATAATTGCAAATGACAAACATAATCGCAAATGTTGATTACAGAGGAAGTATTCGGGTCTCCGACCGCGACGTGGTATTCACCGGATGGACGATATTTGGCCTTTGCAACCTTCAACGATACTCAAGTAAAGGACATGGCCGTTTCTCATTATGGCATCCCTGGTTCTCTTGAAGACCAATATCCTACGGAAGTGAAGATAAAGTACCCCAAGGTGAGAACCTACTTCAAAAAACGTCTCTAAATCTATAAATTTGTGAAGACTGAGAATACTTATTTTGTAATATTTTTAAATAGATATTTCGAAAATTTTTTCAACATTTCTAAAATCGATAGTATCTTTTAAATGTCTTTCTCTTCTCTGCTTATGCAACAAAAACTGTCAGCTATTGATTGTACATTGCAAATTATTACTATCTTATCAATAATTCAGCGATATCGTTACTAAAAATATTTGCATTATCCCGACACGATAATATTGATAAGTCACCATTGAGAACTCGACTAATCATCTCCACTCGGCAAAATCGGTTATTGTCGTAACGAGTTGGAAGGACCGTCGTTCTTCCGTTTAACTCGAACTTACTCTACCATAGATCCATTTTCCGCGTGCGTGTGTCGGCACGTACTTACGGATAATTCAATTGTCAAAGTGCACTGGCAGAAGCGCAATCTTCCGTGAAAAAAGCCCGCGAACCATTTCTCGCCCTATATCAGACCCTCATTTATCAAGAGCAACAAGCATATTTCTCTTTGTTAACTACTATCTGTTAATCACTCGGATTAATCAAATTATAACTATTTCAGTTATATTATATCGAATATATTTAATTATTCCATTTACGATTCACTTTAAATTAGTGACAAAAATAAAGTACAAATTTATGTATTTATGCGAGAAATGGTGGTAAAGGGATGTTCTAAAAAACGATATTTTAAAGCCCCGAAATCTCAACTTTCAAATCCCTTCAAGCTTTTTCCTCGGTGATGCTTCTGCACCATGTGGTACCATTTGAAAGTCGGCTGTGAAAAACTGATAAAAAAAGCTGCACCTCTGAGATCATGTACGGAGTTGAAAAATTCTTTTTCAATTTCGCTTCATATCTTCTAAAAGCGTAAAAATCTCCTCTCAAAAATTTCAGAACTTAAGCTATGATCTTTTTTCTCTCAAGTTACAGTTATCAGTGATATATGTGTAAAAATACATTTTATTTAAGAAAATAAAAACAATTTTTTGATATTTTACAAACTTCTTCAGAAACTTAAATTATTTTTTATTATTTTCCTGAATTTAAAGTGTGTTCACAATTTTTTCAATTTTTTTTTTACAAAATGGCGGCGCCAGAGCTCAGCAAAGAAAGCCGGAAGTGTTCTGCGGCCGGAAAGATTTCTCCTCCAATTTTTGACCTGGAACAAAAAACCAAAAATTTTTTAGTTTTATATAAGATTAGCTCGGGAAGTACGTACAGAAATTAAAAAATATCATTTTTTGTAAAAATGGTGCACGTTTAAATAAAACGTTTCATTTTTAAACAATAAAAAATTGTCAAAATTAGGGGGCGCTAGAGTGGCGTTACCCCTTAAAGATATTATACTCTGAAGTGTTTTATAATATCACGTAACATGTAACTTGCAAGATCATTTATATCAATGAAAAAAAAATCATATACATATTTTCACAGGTAGGTACACCGAACCCGACAGTAACTCTATCGGTGATCGACTTGACAGATCCATCGTCAGAAGCAGTCACCTTGGAAGCGCCCGTTGATGTGGTTACGAGGCAAGTTTTCCTATTAACAACAAGTATCTCCGTAACGATCTTCAGACGATTTTACGATCATGTTTAACATATTGCTACTTGGCATTCACATTCGTAGTGATAACGTTCTATATAACGTGAACTGGTGGAACCAAACACACGTGATCACGACATGGACGAACCGTGTACAGAACCAATCCCAGCTGACGATGTACAACACACAAGGGGATATCAAATCGGTTTTTTTCGACGAGGAGACCGAGGGCTGGCTTCAACCGAATATCCCTATAAAAACCGGCAATTATGCTTTGTATTTACGGCGAGAGGATTCTGGCACCAGTGCCGGCAGATTCCGTCATATAGACAGGTGAGATATTAGGCAATTTATAAACAAAAATATATTTATAAATTCACGAAAAAAATTACGATTCTCTCAGAATAATCTGAAATTTTTTGCTTCTTGGTTCTGAATAAATTACAAATTAGGCTTCTCTAAACTCGTATAGCTCAGAAAGAAAAGAGTTTGACATAGTGATCTCGAAACGTAAAAAATTTTTAAAAATTTGCTTTTTTCTTTTTTCGTAATTTTACTGTTGTCTCGTTAGGTACGAATACAAGGACGATCGGTTTATTAAACCGGTAGATCTGACACCCGGGCCCTCCGAGGTCCACACGATCCTGGCAGTCGATTCGCCCAGAGGCAGAGTTTACTATCTCGCCACCGCGCCGGGTGAACCGACCCAGAGGAATTTGTATTCGGTGCCTCTGGATGGGAGCCAGGAACCGACTTGCATATCCTGCGAGCTGCTAACGCCGGAAGGTGAGTCCTCGAAATCATGAATATGAGCAAGAAAAGAGAGTAAGTGAATGAATGAGTGTGAGAGAGAAAGAGAGAGAGAGAGAGAGAGAGAGAGAGAGAGAGAGAGAGAGAGAGAGAGAGAGAGAGAGAGAGAGAGAGAGAGAGAGAGAGAGAGAGAAATACAGACAGAGGAAAAAAAGAGAAGATTGGCGTTTTTCATCAATTTAGATGGTGAGCTTTGCAACGTGCACGAACGTGAAGACCCTATCTCACGAGAACGTTCAGCGTCGTCGGAATATTCTATTTAAACTACGGCGTCTCTCATGGGGGGAATATTTTACGCAAGAAGCATGAAAACTTCATAATTCTTAATGTCCGATCGTTCGTTTTACTTACATTCGCGTCCTACCATCTGATGAGTCCGGAAACTCGGGGGGGAGGGGGGGGTCCCGTAAGTGGCGAAGAAATTTCGGGACTCATCGTCAACGGTATTTGTAACTTGTTCGAGATGATAGGTACACGTTCCAATTAAAACGAAAAGTCCATCGGGAGTAATCTCATCTGACAAAAGCCGCAAGTCGCAAGTTCATGAATATTTAGCGCGCGCGCGCGCGCGTATGTATATATGCGAGGGGGAGAGGGTTGATAGACTCGCGCGGGAAAGATCTACGCGAGCGACTATATGATGTAATCTACGGGAACCTCGCTCCCGTAGAAAATCGCCACAATTTTTCCTCGCATATTTCTGCAGTGCGCCGAAAGTTGCGCGAATTCAAGTAAAAATTTCTGAATTCTCCTCCCGCATAGACCCGGGCGTGAACTTATCTTTGCGCGAACTTATCTCCTCCCATCGCTACGCGAGGAGATTCCGAAAAATTCGGAATCTTAATTCCTGCATGCAAGACGTCTCGTCCCGTAAACGAGGTGAGACTGAAATATTACTTTTCGCGCAAGTTTTTCCGGTTATCGGCGGCAGCTGCGTTCACCAGACGGAGCGCTATCGCGTAAAGAAGATTAATTCGCCGGGCTATTTGTGCCCACGAGAAAAATCAACGTCTATGAGAGGTCTCTGTACATCGGTCGATCCCAGGTATACCCTATATCCGTTAAAATATGATGTTTGCTGGAATTTATTTTGTTCGGCGAAAAGTAGAAAGTGTCAAAATTTATGCCTCCTGTTTCCTTCGACGAGGAGTTAGCAATGTACGCCGCGTTGGCGAGCAGAATTTTATACAGGTTTCGATATTACATAGGTGTATATACCTATATATTCAAAAATGTATATCCAAAAATGAAAGCGGAAATAACTGCAGAACAACGGGGGCAACATCGGACAAAATTGAAGCGGCGGGAATGAGCATCTTATTATGTAGAATAAGAAAATGGGTTTTCTCCGTGGAAACATTCCGACGAATTTAAATGTTACAGGAAACAAATGCACTTACGCGACCGCGTCTTTCTCGAGCCAGAGATCGTTTTACGCCCTCACCTGTGCCGGGCCTGATCCGACTACGGTGACGATTTACGACGAGAATCATCAGTCAGTCTCGACTTGGACCAATAACGACCTGACAAGGAAACTTTTGTCGCGAAAACTGATGCCGAAACAAAAAGATTTCAACATTACCGTGAACGGTTATGACTGCAGGGTCAGATTGCTCCTGCCGCCGGATTTCGACGAAAACAAATCGTATCCCTTGCTGGTATTCGTGTGAGTATCGAAGCTCCTCTGATAGAATAATAAGTAACGAAATTTGCTAATAAAAATATCAGTCAACATTTCTCCACGTGATAATTGACTAAAAAAGGTTTTGCGTTCAGCAACAAAACTTTTTGATCATAAAGATAAGAACATAAAAAACGAAATTTATAGTGAATAAAATTTAGCGACATATGTATATTAGACAATAAAATCAATTTTATTGTGAGGATATATATTTCCGTATTGCATATTTATATTACGCTTGATTTGAAGACAAATACATATCTACGAGTATCTTTATGATATTATCACGTGTAGGTTTCGATAAATTTTAATGTTACATAGTAAAGCAATAGCGTTAAAGAAAAAAAATTTTACTTAACAGAACGTTTTCGTTTCGTAAAACATAAAGGTTTGAGTAGAATTAAAGCCATAGTTGTCTAATGCTTTATAAATTGCAAATCTAACTGCATAATTTCGAAAAGAAATTAATATTTTATTTATATTATTTTGATAATGTGCTAGTACGTTATGTATATACGGTATATATCATTAATAGTGGCTACGGCACAGTTAGAATCGGCGTACGTTATGATTGATTGGCACGCAAAAGGATTAAAATCTCCTTTTAAAATTGGACCGCTGATCGGGTCTGTTTGCTTAGCCGATTCATGCCGGGGCTTTCGCAACGATCGATTATCTTTAATGACCCTCGCTCACTTTTCCCTTCTTTTTTAAGAAGTATCGAGCGCTCCATCTACTTAGACATTCATACTATCCATTTGTAGCTCGGAGCTCTGGATAAAATCGGATACCGCGTAATGTTGAGGGGATGAAAACTGAAAGCTATTCTTTGAATTGTGTTATCGTTTCGGTTGAAACATTTGGTTAATACCTTAAAATCCGCAGCTACGCCGGTCCGAACTCGGCCAGGATCACCGATGACCACAAAATCGGATACGAGCATTATTTTACGACCAGCCGAGACGTGGTCTATGCACGGATCGATGCACGAGGATCGGCCTATAAAGGCAGCAACATGCTCTTCGAGATATATCGAAAGCTAGGCACCGTAGAGGTTGAAGATACGATCGCTGTCACCTCGTGAGTAGTCCGAAAGTGATCGAAAATTGCTTCGTTTCCGGCTGCGAACGTCATTCTGAAAATGAGAACGTTCCTTGTCGTAGAATTCTGCAGAAGCAGTACAAGTGGATCGACGCAAACAGGACTGGCGTATGGGGTTGGAGCTACGGCGGCTTCACCACTGGCATGGTGCTTGCGCAAGATGCCAACTCCGTCTTCAAGTGCGGTATATCTGTCGCGCCTGTGACTTCCTGGATCTATTACGGTAAAGTAAAAGAAAAAAAGTGCAAGTCTAATTTCTTATAATATTAATTTTACGATGATTCCAAACGATCTTGACGTATTTCCAATTCGTGTATTGAGTCCCGGCAACGTCTCCTCAGTATCGTCGTCCGATTTGTTACAGATTCCATCTACACGGAACGATTCATGGGACTGCCGACGAAAGAGGACAACCTCATCGGTTACGAACGCACGGATATCTCACGGCAATCGGAGGGAATACGCGGTAAAAAGTTTCTGCTGATACACGGCAGCGAGGACGACAACGTGCACTACCAGCACGCGATGGCGCTCGCCAAGTCCCTGGAGCATAAAGACATCCTGTTCGAACAGATGACGTACACGGATGAGGCGCACGATCTCAGAAACGTGTTACCTCACTTCTATCATACGATGGACAAATTTTGGGGCGAATGCTTTGGGTGGGACCACTGACCTAGGATCGCGCCAGAGAAGAGAATCATCTTCGCGGCTACAAATCGTTCGCGCTGTATGCCCGATCTTTATGACACGAGAAACGCAATCGGCGTGAATCGCGAATGATTAAAGACTTATTTTTAATTTGCTCGGACTTGATTTCGATTTGTTTTACATTGATTCGACGTGAAAAAATTACCCAACGTGCCTCTACTAATATTAATGCATCAAAGTGCTTATAATTAAGATTAAGGACAGCTATTTTGAGGTATTTTGCCTTGACCTAATCTTGAAAATATCGATGGTAGCAATGGAAAATATTATAAGTACACTTTGGAGCAACGTGAACGTTTTACTCTTTACCAGCAGTTAGCAAAAGCGTATAAAAATATATTGTTTGGGAAAAAATCAAAACTTTATGCCAATATACATATAAACTTAAATACAATTCTGGATTCTTATAATTTTTAGAAACTATTTTTTTTAGTAACTAGATATAAATCGTACAAATAAATTTGAAAAGTGCAATTATAATATTTTTTTATTGATGCCATCAATATATTTAAATGGATTGAATATGATCGTATATAGAATTTTTATGAAAGAGATAATTATTTATTTTATATATATGGGTGTACGTTGTAAAATTAATTTTCACGTTCGTTTCATTGATCTCGATGGCAAATCTTTACCAAAGAAAAATCTTGCCTGTAAATAGTATGCAAAAGTTCCTGTTACATTTAGTGTCAAATACAAATTGCAATTAATTTAATAATTCTTGACTTGTCTGTCGATCGAAACGAAGAGAACTTCGTTCGTGCCATATTTCCAGGGAAATGTTATGCGTGAATACGTTAATTAGTCCAAATTTATAAAAATACATAGAATACATGTATACATGTAATACGGAACTCCTACATAAGATAACATCTTTTAAAAACTATCTCTTTTGCCTTTGATATCTTCCTACAAAGTAAATTGGATTTATTTTCTCACATCGAACAACAAATAAAGAGAATTTTAAAAAATACATTTTTCTGTCTTGCTAGATTAACATACATCCTAATCTATGTGTATATTTTCCATGTAATAATAATAATTGTTCTATTGTAACAGTTTCATATTCAGTCTAACAAAATTATATTGTTGCACCCTTTTCGTGATATTGATGCGATATTGATGTTCTCGTTTTACGTTGTGCTTATTCTGTAAGCAGCTATCGCCGAGATTACATGTGTTTTGACAATTCGAATGTTAAAAGGATTCGTAGCAATATGAAAAATTCGTAGATAAGAGAGTTCAATACTAATTTACTTTCTAAAAATAAAGAAAAATCGTAATGTTATCCGTAGGGCAACGGATCTCAAATTCTATCTCACTGCTCAGTGACCTAGATTTTAATATTTTCGGTCAGGACAAAATAAGTTTCGTGTTGTATTTTTCCTTTGTGTGGAATGTATAAAATATCAAAAATCTAACCTAAGTGGTAGCTTTATATCTTTTTTCACAAAATTATATTATCTAACTTAACTCAAGTGACATGTATTTAAAAAGAATTTGAAATCTTTAAATTAAATTGCGCCAATTGTAAAGAGAATATGTATATTGCTTTAAAAGATAATTGTTAAGGTGAAATTTTATGGGCAGTGAAAAGCAGCAGCAGATCGTACTGATTGGCTACAAAATAGAGAAGTTCTCGAGTTTCTAGAACTTCTCTATTTTGTAGCCAATCAGTATGATCTGCTGCTGCTTTTCACTGCCCATGAAATTTCACCTTGTAAAGAAATAAAACCCGAGTAGTATCTTCGTATTCCTATTCAAGGGTCTTCCTATTCTAACCCAAGTGGTAATAGCTTCTTAATTCTCTTTAACAATTTTTTTTTTGAAATACATGTCACTTGAGTTAAGTTAGATAATGTAATTTTGTGAAAAAGATATAAAGCACTTAGGTTAGATTTTTGAATTTACAAAATACATTGCGTGTACTTGGCACCTTTTTTACCTTTTTTGAAAAAGGTAATTTTGTACTGATATCACCTATTTTGTAGTGTTAAGCAAGGGGATCTGCAAAATATTTTTATTTTTTGTTTTTTAATTATTCACAAAATTAGCAATAACAACAAATACATAAAAATTAATAATATTTAAGTAAAAGTAAATTATACATTTCTCACAAAAATTGAAGGAACACTAAATTTATCTTTAAAAATAGGCAAAATTCAAGCGGCTGTAATTTTGTTAAAAATGAATAAAATTTAAATTTTAAGCTTAAAACCTCTATTTTCGAAAGGTCACTATTATTTTTTTGTTTCTGTAAGTTTGGTAACTTTTGCATATAGAAAACTACGAGCTGGACAAAATAGAAATTTTTTCTCTCACTTTGTAGGCCTGTCACATGCAAAAAAAATCTGCGAAAATTTTCAACTTTCTAATGTGAAAGCTTGAAGTTTTCCTTCCAAAATCTTCTTTTAAAAATGTTTCTACGTGTCTGCGTTGTTGTTCTGTACAATTGTTTTCTAGGTCAAAATGAAAAAGATAAAAATCGCTAATTTTTACATTATTTTCATCAATTTGTATCATATCTACGTTATTTAAAAAAATTTGGCAATTATACCGTTTAATAGAGCAAAGTTTCAGTTTTAAGAATCTGCTTTTTGAATTGCAATATACGATGATTTCTAAGGGAGTTATGAGCTATCAAAGTCAAAAAGCTTATTTCTTGTTCAATCCGCGATAAATTAGTAACAAAAAATTGTAGAAACATTTTTTAAAAAAGATTTTGCAAGGAAAACTTCCAAGCTTTTACGTTAAAAAGTAGAAAATTTTCGCGGATTTTTTTTGTCAACATGACAGGCCCACAAAGTGAAAGAAAAAATTTCTATTTTGTCCAGCTCGTAGTTTTCTATATGTAAAAATTACCAAACTCACAGAAACTAAAAAATAATAGTAACTTTTTGAAAGTAGAAATTTCAAGCTTTAAAATCCTTTTTTTAGTATTCCTTTAATTTGTCCGAGCATCGTCCCATCAGTCACCCATCCCGGTTTCTGACTTCACCAGGGTCTTACAGCATCAGATAAGTGGGATATATGCGTGCTTTGGGCAGTGCAGTTTTTTTTCTCTTCTTCTCGATACAAGCAACAAGTCGCGGTTCTCCCGTTGTTTCACGTGTGCTTGCAGCTTGCAGTTCGTGGTGTGCATTCACAGTTCTCCCGTTGTCACGAAGACTGAGGAGATTATCCGTGGCCAGCCACGCTCAGACAACTCAGGCAAGAGGACAGTGTAGCTATATGCGTGTTCGCGATTCTTCCGTTGTCGCTAGACTGTGAAGACTTAAGTGTACGCGATCGTAATATTTCTCTCGTTGTCGTAGACCGTAGAGATTCCTGCGAGGGTACGTGTCCGTTAATACATTGCGGTTACCTGCGCGGAACAGTGACTTACAAAAAAAATAAAAATAAAAAAAACTATGTCGGTTTCCGAGACTTCGATGGAGGTAGTGAAAGAACGACTTTCACAGATGACTCTGATACAATTATTACAAGAAGAGGCCAAAAAATATGGAATCAACTTTTCCACTGACAAGCAGGAACGATTGATAGATGCTATCATCGACCACCTAATAAGAAACGGTCAAGGGAAAGAAGGACAGAACCAGTTTCAAGAGGCCGGTAATGAAGCCGATATACCAAACTTATCGGCAAAAGTTAAAACAACACCCCCAGAAATTTCCATATTTGACAGCGGTTTACGGCCCTCATCTGAAGATGGATCAACATCACAGCCTTACATGCTGTTGGTAGAGCAGACGCGCTTACAAAAGGAACAAATGACACAGCAGCGGGGGCTGTTGCAGCAATTAGCCCAGCAACAAGCCATGATGCAGCAGATGTTTAGGGCGATGAATATGAACGGAAGACCTTCACAAACTCAGGATGTACTCTTCTGCCGAATTCGATATCCAAGATGGTCGAAATTCTAGTACGCAACATGTCGCAGAACCTTCCGTGGCAGCCATTGGCCACTCAGTCAAATTCTTGTCTTCGGCAATTCCATTTTTTGGTGGTACGGAAGAAGAGGATGTATCTCTGTGGTTAGAAAAAATTAAAGCCATTGCAGCGAATTACAACCTAGCACCAGTGACCAGGTTGTCGGCGGCCACGATCAAATTAAACAAGGCAGCGCGTCGATGGTTCGATCTATGCACAGGAGACGTCAATGGCTCTTGGGAGGCTTTCAAGGAGGCCATCGTCAGAAGATTTAAAAGAAGAGTCTTATTTAATGTGGTAATGCAGAAAATCAACAATTGTACATGGAACTTTTCTGCAGAATTATTCCCAAGACTACGCAATGGATAAACTGGCGTTAATACAACCACTTAGATTACGAGACGAAGACATCATCCATTTACTGATAAGTGGATTTACCAATTTTTCCATGAAATCAGCAACAGCTACAATCCGCACCGATTCAGTGGATTACTTCTTGGAAGAGATGCATCACTTAACCTCAGTTTGTGGTGTTCCTAAAAGTGCCAAATTTGATAAGCTTAAAGAATCCTCTGTCAAACCTGTCAAGCCAAAGGATATAAGTGACGCCGAGGGGAGCAGCAATTCACAGAAGCAAGAAATTTTCTGCGTATATTGCCGTAATAAAGGTCATCTTCGAGAAGATTGTATCAAACTAAAGAAGAAGGAGCAAGCGAAGATTTCTATCACTATTAACTCATCAAAGAAGAAGTTGAGTGAGCGAATCGAGTTATTTTCAGAGGTTGCATCTGCAGATATTTTAGAAAATCCGACTGAAAGTCCTAATTTGTTTTCCTCAGATATCACAACAGATTTTGATTCTTCCGTTAAACAGAGATTAATTGAAATGCTCCGGGAAATAGAGGAACTGACATTCCTCTGGTCGATGACGACTATTCAATAAAAATAAATTTAAAGGACGACTCAATTTTTGCATATGCACCAAGGAGGTTTGCATGGTCAGAACGCGAACAAATTAGAGAAATAACGGACGACCTGTTGAAAAGAGGCATTATTAAACATAGCAAATCACCTTACTGCGCTAGGATAGTACTGGTACGAAAAATAAATAGTTCAATACGGCTTTGTATAGATTTGAGACCCTTTAATAGTAGAGTGGTAAAACAAAAGTGCCCGTTTCTACACATAGAAGATTGTATAGCTGATTTGTGCAATAAATCAGTCTTCACGCTTCTAGATCTAAAAGACGGTTTCCATCATATCAAAATTCATCCGGAGCATACGAAGTATTTTGCATTTGCCACTCCGGATGGCCAGTTTGAAAACTTAATATCTCCCTTTTGGTTAGTGTGAGGGGCCGGCAGAATTTAGAAAACGGCCTGTGGAAATTTTGGATGCCTTATTAAGAGCACGCAAAATTATTTTATACATGGATGATATTTTAATTGCAACTGCTACAATTGAGGAAAACCTAGCTATCTTGAAGGAAGTGATGTTATTGCTCAAAAAATACAATTTTCAATTGAACTATAATAAATGTTTTTTCTTAAGAACAACTGTTGAATATTTAGGATATAACATTTCCCCTGCAGGAATTTCATTAAGCCCTAGACATACTGAAGCTGTTAGAAGCACTACCAAGAAAAGTTATAGAGTTGCAAAGGTTTCTTGGGTTAACCAACTACTTTAGAAAGTTTATTAAAGATTATGCTTCCAAGGTCAAGCTTCTTACTGATTTGTTAAAAAAGTCTTCGACTTTCACTCGGGTCCTCCGCCACCGCGAGACCGGCCATTACGACGGATCCTCGTGGACCGCACTCTGATTTTCCGGGATCACCGTCATCGTTCGCCGCGCTCCTCGTAGAAGGTTCCACGTGCTATTGCGAGCCGTCGGCTTCCTGACGGCGAATCGACGGTCCTCGTCGGCTCGATCGGACGACGAACGGACGGACGTTGCGCGATTGGAAATTGATCAGGATCTATTTATAGATCGAAACGACTTCGGCGCCCTAGTCAAAGTGGTTTTTCCGCGTACGCGAAGGCTATATCACGCCGGTGGGACCACGGGGCGCACATGAGCCACGCGAACCGACCGCGATCGGTACTTATAGTCGTCGGTCCGAAATGGGTGGCCTTTGTGGCACCCTGGTTATCTCCCTCTCCCTTTCTTTCTCCTTCTCTCTCGCTCGGTCTCTTTCTCTGTCTTTCTCTCTTGCTCTCTTCTGGCATTTCCTCGACTCGTAGCAACGACGACTGGTACGCGTTATATCCTCCTCGATCGATAGTAAACGCGCCCATGAAAGGGTCGCAAATATTCTTCACGGGGCTGCGCGCCAAGGAAAGCTGACGCAAGAAATTGTTGTTCCAAAAGTTTCCGGGATAATACACTTCCTCCTTTGCTCTCTCGCCCCGCCGTTGACGTTTCAAATTTGCGAAATGCTATATTTTGATGAACGTTGGGAAAACGTGTTAAAAAAATGAATTAATTTTGCTTCAGAGATTAATAGTTATTTCTATGTTATCACTCTTTCTTTTCACGAGGTATTTTAATATTTTAGAAAAACGAAATCCTTTTTTATTAATAAGGCTGATCTGATCCATGCTATTCTATAAGTAAATATCCAATCGATCGACCTCTCAGCTTAAAATCGTCATGTAAAAATTAGTGTTAAATTCTATCTAAATTAAGATTTGATATAACATGTTTTGCAAAATTTTATCAACGTGTGCAGCACGTATAAGATAATATACTCGAGTACCTTGAGCACATCGAAACCTCTCTTGGTCTCACCGTATTTTAACAGCTGCTGGCAAGTGACGCCAGAAGAAATTCCGAGATATGCGGTAAACGTTGAACTGAATGCAAGGCTTACCGGTAGGTAACCCAGATCGCGACGCTTTTATATTTTGTGTCATTAAGACGAGATGGCGACTACCTCCAATATACCGCAATAATCTTTATTATGTAATATGCTTTTAAATTAAAAAAAAAAAAAACACAGATGAATAAATGGTGTGTTATGACTTCAATCTCGACTCATTCACCTTTGGGACTCGCTTATCAAAAATAGCACTGTATATTCCCGTGCGTTAAAAAAGCAGAGGATGTCGGCGGTAAGCTGAAGAAGCGTAGAAAGACTAGGCTTTCAATGAAGGAGAAAATAATCTGGGCTTTTGCAATCATCGACGAAGATAATGTTATTGATTAAAATAATAATCGCCCAACCAGATCTTCGTCAGCGCGTTTCTCGCTTTGCTCTCCATTTTACAAATTTAAAAGGAAGGAACGTAAACGAAATATATACAGATTTTATGGAGACATTTTGTAGATATTCCGTCTACTTAAAGATGCATTTTGCGGGTATCTTTCTCATAATCGCCACCCCGTATCTGCCCGATGTCGCGTTGCGATTTTCCGAGCTTCTCTTCGTCCGATCGCCAACGGTGCGAGAGCGCCGACGCCGGCGACCTTACGACTGCTGTGAGCCAGGGATTCGATTATGATCCACGTGCGAAATGACGTACGCGACGAAGACAGACGCGGCCGTGCGCGATGACGATGATGATGGCAATTCTTCCTCCCGCAAAGTGTGTCACTCGCTGCGCGACGAGATGAAGCTGTGGAACGAAGAACGGGTGATTGTTTTCTCTCGATGACCACGGCTTGAGATTTCCCCACGTGGAATCTCGATCATGACGAGCGTGTCCTTCACGATCCGCGTTGACTGGAGCAAAAGATTTGGATGTTGATTCAAGTGTGGAAAACGTTTGTGAAAAAAAAAGAAAAGAATATGATGACTGAGATGCCAGAGTGCAACCATTGTGAAGGATAAAGGCACGACGTGAGATTTCTTAAGTTACTCTGCGATAACAAATTCTTTGAAACAATTGATAAAATCAAGGATGGAAGAGACATCGAGGAATTGATAGTTTCCGATTTTTATTCCGGCTGGTGTTATTGCCTACGGTTGAAGAGTCACGAATTCCTTTTTCGATAGTGATAAGGTCTTCTTTTTGCAACAACCGAACGACGTGCTATAGCTCAACATCTTTATTGTAAAAGCTTTTATGTAAAAAGATTAAAAGGAACCGAGTGTGCATGCGCGCGCGCTCAGACATTGGTACTTTGTGCGTTTCGATCACAATATTGAAAACGGTGCGCGCCTGGCGCGATGCAATATTTCGAAACGACATGTTTCGTGACAGGAGGAAATCGTTAGAAACTTTCTGCCTTTATTGCTGACAGCAGTTTTAGACAGCAAGCGCACGCGAAAGATGCGCTTGCTGTCTCAACGAATGTTCCGCTCATTCTTCATCTTCGTTTAATAAATTAAGAAAAGACCATAAATTATCTTTCTCATTTCTGAAGACTGTATTCTATTTAATGCATCAACTCATAATTATTCGAATAATAATCTCTACCGGATGAGTTTATCTCAATCAAATTAATTACCTCTCGCCATTTAATAAAGAAACAATCTCGATTGATGAAATTGATCAATCTCCTAGTCTATTTAATTGATAAACATATTCGGCGCTGGACTAACCAAGCGTATGTATTAGTTTAATTCTTATTTTGCAGGAGCGTGTGGAGATAATCGTCTCTTATTGCGCGTGTAGTTAAATAACAGGCGGCCTTGATAATAATAATAGTCAGCTGAGATTTAGTGCAGTACGTCGCACTGTCGTCCGCGTTGCCTTTAAATTTCTGTCACGACGTTCACAATTTTATGATGTCATTATAAAGTTTATCGTTATAACGACGCGCGTTTATCAAATTCGTGACGTTTCAGAAAGAAAAGCACGTAATCGTGCATAAAAGTAATATTGTTTATCGCGTATAAATACGTGTAAAACATCGGAAGTCAGCTGATACTAACAATAAGTCATATCTCGTCTCTATGTACAGCGCGATTTAGAAATTTCATATAGATATCGAGCTAAACAATTTTTTTTTTTGACGCGGGTAAATCTTCTACTATTGGGATCCCGGGCCAAAGCCCGGTTTGCCCAGTATCCTTCTCTATGAAGAGGAAGGGGAAGAACCCCTCGCCTCCGGGGAGAGGCGAGGGGAGTGCCGGATTTTTACCGGCTAAAACCCCGCGGGTGTCCTTCACGGCGCGTTTTTTCGGTTAAGAGATGGGGCCCCGGGTAGCGCAATGATTTGTCCGGGACCCCCTCCCCCCCCGCGCCGCGCCTGATAGCTGGGCGCCTATCCCGGGGCGTTTAACGCCCCGCGGTCCTAACAAACTAACTCCGTGTGGCGGGTTGAAGAGATACCAACCCCAACCCGCCACCCCTCGCGTTGGAGGTTATTGCGACGGACGCGCGGTTACCCCGCCCGCGCGCCCATGCCCACCAATTGGTCCTCCTTCAATATGTGGACCGGACCAATTCCTCACATATCCGATGTCGCCCCCAAGTGGGGGGAACAATTACGCTAATTATTTTAATATAAAAAAATCAAAATAATTATAATCAACGATAATTGTAACATATGTAATAAAAATCGAGAATTAATAAATAATATCGCTTATTTTTCTTTGAAAAAGATCCACGATTATATGTACGTACATTATGTTATATTTGAAATTTATTCCACAATTCTTTTCTACATTTTTTTACACAGTTTTCTTTCAATTTTTTTCCTTAACGCAATATTGCAAATTTGAGAGATGATAATGTTAAACCTATTCAATGATATATTTACGGATTTCCCCGTATCTTTATCTAGGAGCATGAAAGAGAGTCATTTCTTCATATAAATCTGACGTTGTATGAAAAGATCACCTTACCAATATCGACAAATATTATAGTACAATTAGTCCAAGGCAGAAACACAAACACGACGGAAGATGCCATGCATGCTCACGCGTGGGTATGTCCCTGATTTGTCGAAAGAGGTGGGAGCACGTGTCGCTGCTGCCGCGAACACGCTGAGAAATTACGCGATATATTAGTCTTCGTCGGGCGCACTCGCGAGATCGGCCACCGCGCCGAGCCAACAGCGGTTTCATCGATCGTTACCATCTGGAGTTTGCGACTCGTAAAGTCGTAGATCGGCCGATTTATCATGGCGAGACACACGGTACGTTGTCCGGCGATGTGGCGAATCCGCCGTTCTCTCTGGGTGTGTGAAGTTGGCACCCCTACTTTAAAATTTGATCGTTCTGATTAGAGTTCCAGCTTCTTTTCGAAGAGTATAAGAGTACTTATATTTTTTTAAAAAGAGTTCCGGCGATTAACACTACGAAAAAGGCAATTAAAAAATGGGGTGCTAACTTCATACTCAACTTTAAGACCGAATAGTTCTGAATAGCTCATTTGAAGCATTTTGACGAGTACTATAGTTCCTGATAAAAAAAGTTTATTTTTGAATTTTTTTAATAACAAAAAAAATTCCAAAAGTTTAATTTCAGACCAGAATAGTTCTGAGTAGCTCATTTGATTCCTTTCGAAAAATTCTAGAGTTCTGATAAATAAAAAATTGCAAAACCTTAGAATTGTATTAAAAAATCATCATCAAAAGTTACGCAAATGACGTTCACGGAAGATCTTCGAAGCCGAATATCTTTTTAACTAATGACCGACTCGCTTTCGACCATAATAATTTCTTTCAGAATTCTTAGAGCTCTATCCAAAACTCCCATCAGAACGCCTGGAACTCTTGAAAAAAATTTCTATGCGGACTTGGTTGAATTTCACTCGTTGCATCTTCGAAGTCGAATATCTTTTTAACTAGTGGCCCGATCGCTTTTGACCATAATAATTTCTTTCAGAACTCTTAGAGCTCTATCCAAAACTCTCATCAGAACGCATGGAACTCTTAAAAAAAATTTCTATGCGGGCTTGGTTGAATTTCACTCGTTGCATCTTCGAAGTTGAATATCTTTTTAACTGGTGGCCCGATCGCTTTCGACCATAATAATTTCTTTCAGAACTCTTAGAGCTCTATCCAAAACTCCCATCAGAACGCCTGGAACTCTTAAAAAAAATTTCTATGCGGACTTATAAATCGAATTTCAGTGTGTGTAAAGCTAGCGTCTCATTTTGCAGAAACTCATAATTGAGAGTTCTGGCTTTCTTTTCAATAGTTCTAGAGTTCCTGATAGTTTAAACAAATAGTTCTGGCCATTAAAGCCAAAAAACGCGTCAGTACAAACTGAGACGCTATATAGGTTCACGCAGCGTCTCACTTTGTTCTACACAAGTTCCACTACAGTATCTTATCAGATTTTGCGAGATCTATAGTTCTATAAACAGTTCTATAAAGAGTTCTATCATATAAAAACAAAAAAAATTAATTATAAGGTATTAAAAAAAATTTACAATGTAACGAGTATACCGAGTTGAGATGCCACTTGAAATCTCGGTGTTCCAATTTATGTAAAATATTTTTCGAGTAGTTCTGAGCATATTGAAGCATTTTCTAAAGAGTTCCGAGCGTTAGAATCTTTGTGTTATATTTTAAAAAATTAATATTAACCAAAAAGTAGTCATGACGGAAGAAGATGAGATGCTGTGCAAAATTTCGGAGTTCCGGTTTATGTAAAATGTTTTTCGAGTAGTTCTGAGCATATAGAAGCATTTTCTAAAGAGTTCCCGGCACTAGCAATGTTGTATAATTTTTAAATAAATTAATAACGCCCGAAAATCAAATACTTGGAGAGAATAGGGTGAGACGCTGTACGAAATCTCGGAGTTCTGACTTACATAAAATATTTTTTGTGTAGTTCAAAGCATCCTGAAGCAATTTCTAAAGAGTTCCGGATAGAGCTCTAGGAGTTCTGAAAGAAATTATTATGGTCGAAAGCGATCGGGCTACTAGTTAAAAAAATATTCGACTTCGAAGATGCAACGAGTAAAATTCAACCAAGTCCGCATAGAAATTTTTTTTAAGAGTTCCAGGCGTTCTGATGGGAGTTTTGGATAGAGCTCTAAGAGTTCTGAAAAAAATTATTATGGTCGAAAGCGATCGGGCCACCAGTTAAAAAGATATTCGACTTCGAAGATGCAACGAGTGAAATTCAACCAAGTCCGCATAAAAATTTTTTTTAAGAGTTTCAGGCGTTCTGATGGGAGTTTTGGATAGAGCTCTAAGAGTTCTGAAAGAAATTATTATGGTCGAAAGCGATCAGGCCACTAGTTAAAAAGATATTCGACTTCGAAGATGCAACGAGTGAAATTCAACCAAGTCCGCATAGAAATTTTTTTTAAGAGTTCCAGGCGTTCTGATGGAAGTTTTGGGATAGAGCTCTAGGAGTTCTGAAAGAAATTATTATGGTCGAAAGCGATCGGGCTACTAGTTAAAAAAATATTCGACTTCGAAGATGCAACGAGTAAAATTCAACCAAGTCCGCATAGAAATTTTTTTTAAGAGTTCCAGGCGTTCTGATGCTTGGATAGAGCTCTAAGAGTTCTGAAAGAAATTATTATGGTCGAAAGCGATCCGGTCATTAGTTAAGAAGATATTCGGCTTCGAAGGTCTTCCGTGAACGTCATTTGCGTAACTTTGGATGATGATTTTTTAAAACAATTCTAAGGTTTTGCAATTTTTTATTTATCAGAAACTAGAACTTTTCGAAAGGAATCAAATGAGCTACTTAGAACTATTCTGGCTTGAAATTAAACTTTTGGAATTTTTTTTGTTATTAAAAAAATTCAAAAAAAAATTTTTTTTATCAGGAACTATAGTACTCGTCAAAATGCTTCAAATGAGCTATTCAGAACTATTCGGTCTTAAAGTTGAGTGTAAAGTTAGCACCCCATTTTTTAATTGCCTTTTTCGTAGTGTTAATCGCCGGAACTCTTTTTAAAAAAATATAAGTACTCCTACACTCTTCGAAAAGAAGCTGGAACTCTAATCAGAACTATCAAATTTTAAAGTAGGGGTGCCAACTTCACACACCCGTTCTCTCTCCTTTTTTCCCCTCATTCATTCTGCGACAATCGCCGGACGGAGAAACCGATTTTTCCCCCACAAATCTGTCGTTAATTCCCGATAATTCCCTCGAGCGTCTTCGATCAAAATGTAAAGAAAAGAGTTGTTTACTTACCCTTGAGTCGTATTTCTGTGAATTCTTACTATCGCTCTAAAGCGGGCATTTCTAAGAAGTAAAGAGACAAGAGAGATATGTTTCCAATACCCTACTTTTTGCACCACTTGTCCCCCGATCCATTTCCCCGTCGCGATACATTTAAAAGGAACAGTCGCGAAAATAAGTATCGACCTATCAGAACTCGCGATCTACCATTATTGTGGAAGGGCTTTTATCCGACTTACTTCTGTTTCGATTTTGCTCATGGGACAGGCACAATGTCCCGACATATCGAATCGATAAGTCCGTGAGAGCACTTTTCGTCAGACACGCGCGCCCACCGATGGGAAAGTTTCGAGGGTCCGAACTGTCTCGATTTATCGCCTTCTATCTGAACTCTCTCGCGCCCCTTTTCTTCGTCGTAGAATATACACGGCGATGCGCTCGAGGTATTAAACTCGTAGCAGTAAGTTATTTTTAGGTTCGATTCCTGCGATATATATCGGGGTTGTCACCAATTTCGATTCACTGCGGATCTATTGCGTCAACATTGACTGACTCTAATCTCGATTAATCTTAATTTTTTTTCTTATTTGTATTAATGATAAGATTATAAAGATTACAAAGATTATAATCGATATAATCGTAGAACAAATAGAAAAATGCAATTAAATAGAAATATCGGCGATTCGATCCAACAGAGAAAAAGTTTGGATTTTCCAGGTCGACTCCGTTTCATCGTTAATAAGATAACTCCTCGTTTTTTTATTCGCGATTAAAGTTACAATTTTAGAGGGCGAAGGAATAGAAAAGTGATCTTTTTCCTCGTAAAAATACTGTTCATTGGTTGGAAGAAATGCTAACGATCCACGGAACGGACCGAAGCTTTTCGCGGTTATCACAAACCGAAGTCGAGAATTCGCTAAGTTACGAACGTAGTTAGAAGTTTGGGCAATAATAATAACTTTATTTTTAACATTTTTTGCGCGATACATTCTGTCCGTGTAGTCTGTTTCGTGGAATTTATGTACGTATTGTACGTGTGATCGTAATAAAGGAAAAAATTCAAGACAAATTTTCATGGCAATCCGAAATTCTTTCAGCCTCTTCAACTCTTAATACTATTCGCTTTCGTGATCGTCATTAGCCAATCACGAACAGGTAGGTAAATTGATTTAATATCTTGCGTAATTATTAACGTAATTAATATTCGGCAAATACGCAGTTTAATCGTTACTTATGGAAATGTAGATACCGGCGGGCTCAATAAATATTGATCCAAATGTTGTTTATATTTTAAATTTGTTAAATTTATTTGTGTAGCTTCACGTGTTGATGACACCGATGTTCGTAACAAGTATGACGTTCAAGTTAGGAAACCGTTCTCATTGGAAGAGATATATATTTACCTCTCCCCTTCCTTCGGCTTCAACGGCACATGGATTTCTGATAACGAATTTATTTTTGGGAACATAATTTTAGGCGATATTAGAATTACCGATGTAAAAACAGGGAAGACTAAACTGTTTTTTGATGGAATGGATTTACCAGTAAGGACATTTTATGATCTACTGTATAATTTAACCTTTGAAACTTCAGGCTGCGTAACAATTGATCTCCGACTAAATATCTTCGACAAAATATCTTGGTCAAAATATCTCACCGACAAAGTATCTCGCGACTAAATATCTCGCCGACAGATAATTTCACAAATATCAACAATATAGCTGAACATAAGGCGTTTGTTGCAAATCCACTTGGAAAGTTGTTTTTACTGTTATTATACCACTATTATTAAACTAAACACGTAGTGTGCCTTCAAAGTACATGCGTGGACTTTCCACGCGTGGAAAGTTGTAAACCCATGTGGCACTTCGTTTCGCGTGGACAATGTATGCGTGGAGGCAGTAGGTTCCGCCCCCCTGGTCTAAGGCCAGCTCAGCGAGGACAGAAACCTCGCGTAGAGTAAAAAAGCAAAAACTGGCTTGATCTCGATGTTCAGTACGCATAGAGACTGCGAAAGCACGGCCTATCGATCCTTTTGGCTTGAAGAGTTTTCAGCAAGAGGTGTCAGAAAAGTTACCACAGGGATAACTGGCTTGTGGGGCTCCACTATTATTAAACTAGACACATAGTGTACCTTCAAAGTACATGCGTGGACTTTCCACGCGTGGAAAGTTGTAAACTCATGTGGCACTTCGTTTCGCGTGGAAAGTGTATGCGTGGAGGCAGTAAGTTCCGCCCCCCTGCGGGGGGCTCCACTATTATTAAACTAGACACATAGTGTGGCGTTTATTGCAAAATTGGCGTTTATTACAACATAAATAAAAGCAATGAGATATTTTGTCGAAAATATTGTGTCGGAGAAATATTTCGACATAAGATATTTTTCCCGAGTTATTTTGTCGAAGATATTTAGTCGTAAATATTTAGTCGTGCTACTGAAACTTCAATCTGCAATTGACATTTCGTTATCACAGAGATGTTCCGAAATATTATAAACATTCTCGCGATATTTGCGATAAAAATTATATGAAGTATTCTTTTACGAGTTGCCATTGTTATCTATAAAAAAATATTTCACTTTGCCGATACTTTGAACGAGTCGTTCTGAGCAATTTGTTCTAAGATAATTATTTGCTCCGACGTTTCTTTCTCGCAAGATAAATTGCTACAAACCAAGATGTTTAAATTAAATAACAAATATTTTTCTTAAAATTCAATGTTGAACTTGTTTCAGCTGCCATACAAATTCGGCACGTCAGCTATTTCGGCCGACAAGCAGTACATTCTCTTTGATTACAATACTAAACTTGTGAGTGATCAATTGTTTACTAGTTTTCCGTTCGTTGAAGTACGATGAGAACTCAAATAAATGATTTTCGCAGGTATACAGACAATCGATCGTCAAAAATTACGTGGTGTACGACGTGCAGAACGGGTAAATTTATTCGTTTATATTTTTATAGCGCGCATATATTGTCGCTCATATTGCCGCCGATAATATTAACTATTCCCCGATAAGCTTGGTTGCGAAACCAAGCATGGTCTACGCAGCGAATTTCTATCTTTTACATTTCTAAATGAAGCAATAAATTAACGCGACTGGGTCATCACTTTGTGATATAAATAAATTTTAAAGACATCGTACAGATAAAGTTATTTAATCGTATATCTACTTTCTAATAAGCATAAGTAAAATTTGACTTTCTGTCTGACTGCTTTTTTTTTTAGAAATCTCAGTTTGTTTATTATTTCAATGAGCATTTCTTTTGCCATATGTACAGGTGTCTCAAAATGCATAACACAACATTCTTCATGTCTTTTTCAATCCAATTTCACTGAATCTATCCAATTTTCTAATCGTTGTTTCAATCGTTGTTAGGTATCTCCATCTCCATCGTTATCTCAGTCACAACTGATATAAAAATTTGTGCGTTTACAACTGCGTAAATATTTTTAAACGAGCTTTCTTCTTCCATCGTAAGAAAATACTTGTAACAAAAATTTTCCTATATGTTTACAGCACATTTGAAGAGATTGCGAATGGAGCTTTTATCTCGCTGGCATTATGGTCGCCGATCGGCAGTGACTTGGTTTACGTTCTCGATAACGATATTTATCATATGACTTTCAATCGCAGCCAGAATGTAGTACGAAGGTTGACGACTAGTGGCGAACCCGGAATCGTTTACAATGGAATTCCGGACTGGGTATATGAAGGTAAACCTGTCTTCTGTGACGCAAACAAATATCTACATAAAATAATTTTAATATTTATCAAAAGTATTTTATGATACATGAATATATTATAAAACGTTTTATATTATGTTTAAAAAAAAAAAATATATTTATATATAATTTAAAAAATATATATCCGATCCGAGAAGAAGAATTACATCGCGAAGTGTAAGCATCACGTCTATCTGTGTCGGATAATTGCAAATAACAGGCATAATCGCGAATGTTGATTACTCTCTAAATCTGAATCAGTGAATAGTACTGCTGAATCAATGAATAGTCACTGATATCAGTGACTATTCACTGATTCAGATTTAGAGAGTATAGAGGAAGTACCTGGGTCTCCGACCCCGACCGCGCTGTGGTATTCACCGGATGGACGATATTTGGCCTTTGCAACCTACAACGATACTCAAGTGAAGGACATGACCATTTTTCATTATGGCATCCCTGGTTCTCTTGAAGACCAATATCCTACGGAAGTGAAGATAAAGTACCCCAAGGTGAGAACCTACTTCAAAAAACGTCTCTAAATCTATAAATTTGTGAAGACTGAGAATACTTATTTTGTGATATTTTTAAATAGATATTTCGAAAATTTTTTCAACATTTCTAAAATCGATAGTATCTTTTAAATGTCTCTCTTCTCTGCTTATGCAACAAAACTGTCAGCTATTGATTGTACATTGCAAATTATTACTATCTTATCAATAATTCAGCGATATCGTTACTAAAAATATTTGCATTATCCCGACACGATAATATTGATAAGTCACCATTGAGAACTCGACTAATCATCTCCACTCGGCAAAATCGGTTATTGTCGTAACGAGTTAGAAGGACCGTCGTTCTTCCATTTAACTCGAGCTTACTCTACCATAGATCCATTTTCCACGTGCGTGTGTCGGCACGTACGGATAATCCAATTGTCAAAGTGCACTGGCAGAAGCGCAATCTTCCGTGAAAAAAGCCCGCGAACCATTTCTCACCCTATATCAGACCCTCATTTATCAAGAGCAACAAGCACATCTCTCTTTGTTAACTACTATCTGTTAATCACTCGGATTAATCAAATTATAACTATTTCAGTTATATTATATCGAATATATTTCATTATTCCATTTACGCTTCACTTTAAATTAGTGACAAAAATAAAGTACAAATTTATGTATTTATGCGAGAAATGGTGGTAAAGGGATGTTCTAAAAAACGATATTTTAAAGCCCCGAAATCTTAGCTTTCAAATCCCTTCAAGCTTTTTCCTCGGTGATGCTTCTGCACCATGTGGTACCATTTGAAAGTCGGCTGTGAAAAACTGATAAAAAAAGCTGCAACTTCGAGATCATGTACGGAGTTGAAAAATTCTTTTTCAATTTCGCTTCAGATCTTCTAAAAACGTAAAAATCTCCTCTCACACACAAAAATTTCAGAACTTAAGCTATGATCTTTTTTCTCTCAAGTTACAGTTATCGGTGATATTTGTAAAAATACATTTTATTTAAGAAAATAAAAACAATTTTTTTATATTTTACAAACTTCTTCAGAAACTTACATTATTTTTTATTATTTTCTGGAACAGAATATTAAATCTTTTAATCCTGCTCTCATTGAGATTTAAATAAAGTTAATATTATCAATAAAGGTAAGAAATATTATTAACTATTCGATTTTAAATTTTCAAAGAAACGAAGTCTTTTAAGAGGGATTATCCTATATCTTTTATTCAGCTTTTTCGTATAGAAGCATCACTCTTTTCTTCTTTTTTCTCGATTGTATGCTCCAATATTAAAGATATTATACTCTGAAGTGTTTTATAATGTCATGTAACTTGCAAGATCATTTGTATCAGTGAAAAAATATCATACACATATTTTCACAGGTAGGTACACCGAACCCGACAGTAACTCTATCGGTGATCGATTTGACAGATCCATCGTCAGAAGCAGTCACCTTGGAAGCGCCCGTTGATGTGGTTACGAGGCAAGTTTTCCTATTAACAACAAGTATCTCCGTAACGGTCTTCAGACGATTTTACGATCATGTTTAACATATTGCTACTTGGCATTCACATTCGTAGTGACAACCTTCTATATAACGTGAACTGGTGGAACCAAACACACGTGATCACGACATGGACGAACCGTGTACAGAACCAATCCCAGCTGACGATGTACAACACACAAGGGGATATCAAATCGGTTTTGTTCGACGAGGAGACCGAGGGCTGGCTTCAACCGAATATCCCTATAAAAACCGGCGATTATGCTTTGTATTTACGGCGAGAGGATTCTGGCACCAGTGCCGGCAGATTCCGTCATGTAGACAGGTGAGATATTAGGCAATTTATAAACAAAAATATATTTATAAATTCACAAAAAAAAATTAAGATTCTTTCAGAATAATCTGAAATTTTTTGTTTCTTGGTTCTGAATAAATTACAAATTAGGCTTCTCTAAACTCGTATAGCTCAGAAAGAAAAGAGTTTGACATAGTGATCTCGAAACGTAAAAAATTTTTAAAAATTTGCTTTTTTCTTTTTTCGTAATTTTACTGTTGTCTCGTTAGGTACGAATACAAGGACGATCAGTTTATTAAACCGGTAGATCTGACACCCGGGCCCTCCGAGGTTCACACGATCCTGGCAGTCGATTCGCCCAGAGGCAGAGTTTACTACCTCGCCACGGCGCCGGGTGAACCGACCCAGAGGAATTTGTATTCGGTGCCTCTGGATGGGAGCCAGAAACCGACTTGCATATCCTGCGAGCTGCTAACGCCGGAAGGTGAGTCCTCGAAATCATGAATATGAGCAAGAGAAGAGAGCAAGTGAATGAATGAGTGTGTGTGAGAGAGAGAGAGAGAGAGAGAGAGAGAGAGAGAGAGAGAGAGAGAGAGAGAGAGAGAGAGAGAGAGAGAGAGAGAGAGAGAGAGAGAGACAGAAAAAGGAAAAAAGAGAAGAGCGGCGTTTTTCATCAATTTAGATGATGAGCTTGCAACGTGCACGAACGTGAAGGCCCTATCTCACGAGAACGTTCAGCGTCGTCGGAATATTCTATTTAAACTACGGCGTCTCTCATGGGGGGAATATTTTACGCAAAAAGCATGAAAACTTCATAACTCTTAATGTCCGATCGTTCGTTTTACTTAGATTCGCGTCCGACCATCTTTTTTTTTTGTTTCCGTGGAAAAAGGGGAAATGCCTCGCGCATACCGGCCCCGGCCACCGGGTTATGTGGGGCTTGCACCCACTAAAACCCCTCTCCCCTAAACATAGCACGCTGAACAACAGTTGCGATACGCGGGAAACTAACGAGGCATACATCACGTACCACAATAATCCTCTTGCAGAGGCGACAGAAAAACGTAAACCGGACAAAAGACCAAAACGGCAGGTCTCCGGCAGGGGGCGTCCGACCATCTAATGAGACCGGAAACTCGGGAGAATCCCGTAAGTGGCGAAGAAATTTCTGGACTCATCGTCAACGGTATTTGTAACTTGTTCGAGATGATAGGTACACGTTGCAATTAAAACGATAAGTCCATTGGGAGTAATCTTATCTGACAAAAGCCGCAAGTCACAAGTTCATGATCATGAATATTTAGCACGCGCGCGCGCGCGCGCGTATGTGCAATGTATATGCGAAAGGGAGAGGGTTGATAGACTCGCGCGGGAAAGATCTACGCGAGCGACTATATGATGTAATCTACGGGAACCTCGCTCCCGTAGAAAATCGCTATAATTTTTCCTCGCATATTTCTGCAGTGCGCCGAAAGTTGCCCGAATTCAAGTAAAAATTTCTGAATTCTCCTCCCGCATAGACCCGGGCGTGAGCTTATCTTTGCGCGAACTTATCTCCTCCCATCGCTACGCGAGGAAATTCCGAAAAATTCGGAATCTTAATTCCTGCATGCGAGACGTCTCGTCCCGTAAACGAGGTGAGACTGAAATATTATTTTTCGCGCAAGTTTTTCCGGCTATCGGCGGCAGCTGCGTTCACCAGACGGAGCGCTATCGCGTAAAGAAGATTAATTCGCCGGGCTATTTGCGCCCACGAGAAAAATCAACGTCTATGAGAGGTCTCTGTACATCGGTCGATCCCAGGTATACCCTATATCCGTTAAAATATGATGTTTGCTGGAATTTATTTTGTTCGGCGAAAAGTAGAAAGTGTCAAAATTTATGCCTCCTGTTTCCTTCGACGAGGAGTTAGCAATGTACGCCGCATTGGCGAGCAGAATTTTATACAGGTTTCGATATTACATAGGTGTATATACCTATATATTCAAAAATGTATATCCAAAAATGAAAGCGGAAATAACTGCAGAACAACGGGGGCAACATCGGACAAAATTGAAGCGGCGGGAATGAGCATCTTATTATGTAGAATAAGAAAATGGGTTTTCTCCGTGGAAACATTCCGACGAATTTAAATGTTACAGGAAACAAATGCACTTACGCGACCGCGTCTTTCTCGAGCCAGAGATCGTTTTACGCTCTCACCTGTGCCGGGCCTGATCCGACTACGGTGACGATTTACGACGAGAATCATCAGCCAGTCTCGACTTGGATCAATAACGACCTGTCAAGGAAACTTTTGTCGCGAAAACTGATGCCGAAACAAAAAGATTTCAACATTACCGTGAACGGTTATGACTGCAGAGTCAGATTGCTCCTGCCGCCGGATTTCGACGAAAACAAATCGTATCCCTTGCTGGTATTCGTGTGAGTATCGAAGCTCCTCTGATAGAATAATAAGTAACGAAATTTGCTAATACGACATAAAAATATCAGTCAACATTTCTCCACGTGATAATTGACTAAAAAAGGTTTTGCGTTCAGCAACAAAACTTTTTGATCATAAAGATAAGAATATAAAAAACGAAATTTATAGTAAATAAAATTTAGCGACATATGTATATTAGACAATAAAATCAATTTTATTGTGAGGATATATATTTCCGTATTGCATATTTATATTACGCTTGATTTGAAGACAAATACATATCTACGAGTATCTTATGACATTTATGACTTTATGACGTTATCACGTGTAGATTTCTAAAAATTTTAATGTTACGTAGTAAAACAACAGCGTTAAAAAAAAAACATTTTATTTAACAGAACGTTTTCGTTTTGTAAAACATAAAGGTTTGAGTAGAATTAAAGCCACAGTTGCCTAATGCTTTATAAATTGCAAATCTAACTGCATAATTTCAAAGAGAAATTAATATTTTATTTATATTATTTTGATAATGTGCTAGTACGTTATATATACGGTTATATCATTAATAGTGGCTACGGCACAGTTAGAATCGGCGTACGTTATGATTAATCGGCACGCAAAAGAATTACAATCTCCATTTAAAATTGGACCGCTGATCGGGTCTGTTTACTTAGCCGATTCATGCCGGGGCTTTCGCAAAGTATCGAGCGCTCCACCTACTTAGACATTCATACTATCCATTTGTAGCTCGGAGCTCTGGATAAAATCGAATACCGAGTAATGTTAAGGGGATGAAAATTGAAACCTATTCTTTGATTCGTGTTTTCGTTTCGGTTGAAACATTTGGTTAATATCTTAAAATCCGCAGATACGCCGCTCCGAACACAGCCAGGATCACCGATGACCACAAAATCGGATACGAGCATTATTTTACGACCAGCCGAGACGTGGTCTATGCACGGATCGATGCACGAGGATCGGCCTATAAAGGCAGCAACATGCTCTTCGAGATATATCGAAAGCTAGGCACCGTAGAGGTTGAAGATACGATCGCTGTCACCTCGTGAGTAATCCGAAAGTAATCGAAAATTGCTTCGTTTCCGGCAGCGTACGTCATTCTGAAAATGAGAATGTCCCTTGTCGTAGAATTCTGCAGAAGCAGTACAAGTGGATCGACGCAAACAGGACTGGCTTATGGGGCTGGAACCACGGCGGCTTCACCACTGGCATGGTGCTTGCGCAAGATGCCAACTCCGTCTTCAAGTGCGGTATATCTGTCGCGCCTGTGACTTCCTGGATCTATTACGGTAAGTAAAAGAAAAAAAGTGCAAGTCTAATTTCTTATAACATTAATTTTACGATGATTCCAAACGATCTTGACGTACTTCCAATTCGTGTTGAGCCCCGGCATCGTCTCCTCAGTATCGTCGTCCGATTTGTTACAGATTCCATCTACACGGAACGATTCATGGGACTGCCGACGAAAGAGGACAACCTCATCGGTTACGAACGCGCGGATATCTCACGCCGATCGGAGGGAATACGCGGTAAAAAGTTTCTGCTGATACACGGCAGCGAGGACGACAATGTGCACTACCAGAACACGATGGCGCTCGCCAAGTCGCTGGAGCATAAAGACATCCTGTTCGAACAGATGACGTACACGGATGAGGCGCTCGATCTCAGAAACGTGTTACCTCACTTCTATCATACGATGGACAAATTTTGGGGCGAATGCTTCGAGTGGGACCACTGACCTAGGATCGCGCTAGAGAAGATAATCATCTTCGTGGCTACAAATCGTTCGCGCTGTATGCCCGATTTTTATGACACGAGAAACGCAATCGGCGTGAATCGCGAATGATTAAAGACTTATTTTTAATTTTCTCGGACTTGATTTCGATTTGTTTTACATTGATTCGACGTGAAAAAATTACCCAACTTGCCTCTACTAATATTAATGGCATCAAGGTGCTTATCATTACGATTAAGGGCAGCTATTTTGAGGTATTTTGCCTTGGCCTAATCTTGAAAATATCGATGGTAGCAATGGAAAATATTATAAGTATAACAACTTATACACTTTGGAGCAACGTGAACATTTTACTCTTTACCAGCAGTTAGCAAAAGCGTATAAAAATATATTGTTTGAGGAAAAAATCAAAACTTTATGCCAATATACATATAAACTTAAATACAATTCTGGATTCTTATAATTTTTAGAAACTATTTTTTTTAGTAACTAGATACAAATCGTGCAAATAAATTTGAAAAGTGCAATTATAATATTTTTTATTGATGCCATCAATATATTTAAATTGAATATGATCGTATATAGAATTTTTTATGAAAGAGATAATTATTTATCTATACTATATATAGGTACTATCTATATCTATACTATTATTATAAAGAGACAGAGTTTGTCGGTTTGATTGTTTGTGTTCGATGATCTCGGAAACCAATGGACCGAATTTTTACCAAACATATATGAAATAGGGGTAGAATTTCCCGGAGAGTGCTATAAAGTGTATAATTTTTTGTTACCGATCTCTTTGGAAGCCGGTACCAAAATTTTTTCAAATTTTCGGGAATTTATTGACCGAATCTTAAAGAATTCTATATGAAGTAGGGATAGAATTTTACGGGGAAGCGCCATGATGTGTACAGTTTTTGTTACCGATCTTTTTGGAAACCGGTTTTTTTAATTTTTCCAATTTTTCGGGAAATAATTGATTGAATCTCAAAGAATTATACATGAAGTAGGGGTAGAATTTCCCGGGGAGTGCTATAAAGTGTTACTATTTTTTGTTACCAATCTTTTTGGAAACCGGTTTCGAATGACCAAATCTCAAAGAATTGTACATAAAGTAAGGGTTAAATTTCCCGGGGAGTGCTATAAAGTATATAATTTTTTGTTACCGATCTTTTTGAAAACGGGTATCAGAAGTTGAGAAATGTTTTGGGAAATAATTGATTATCGATCGAATTTTAAAGAATTGTATATAAAACAAGGGTAGAATTTCTCAGGGAGTGCTATAAGCTGTATAGTTTTTCGTTACTGATCTTTTTGGGAACCGGTATCTTTTTGGAAATCGGTTACAAAATTTTTCCAATTTTTTAGGAAATAATTGAGTGAATCTCAAAGAACTGTATACGGCGGAATTGAACTTCAGTAGATAAAAAAGTAATATTTTTCAATTTATAGCATTTTAGAGAGAGAGAGAGAGGGAGGGAGAGAGAGAGAGGGATTGAGAAAGAGGGAGGGAGAGAGAGACTATTTACGTGTCTTATTACACATGTCCTCCGGGGCGAAGCCCGGGTAACCAGCTAGTTTTATATATACATATTATGTGTGTATGTACGTTGTAAAATTTATTTTCACGTTCGTTTCATTGATCTCGATGGCAAATCTTTACTAAAGAAATTTCTTGCCTGTAAATAGTATGCAAAAGTTCCTGTTACATTTAGTGTCAAATACAAATTGCAAATAATTTAATAATTCTTGACTTGTCTGTCGATCGAAACGAAGAGAACTTCGTTCGTGCCATATTTCCGGGGAAATGTTATGCGTGAATACGTTAATTAGTCAAAATTTATAAAAATATATAGAATATATGTATACATGTAATACGGAATGCTCCTACATAAGATGAGATCTTTTAAAAACTGTCTTTTTTGCCTTTGATATCTTCCTACAAAGTAAATTGGATTTATTTTCTCACATCTAACAACAAATAAAGAGAATTTTTAAAAATACATTTTTTTGTCTCGCTAGATTAACATACATCCTAATCTGTGTATATTTCCCATGTAATAATAATAATTGTTCTATTATAATAATTTCATATTCTTAACGTCTAACCAAATTATATTGTTGCATCCTTTTCGTGATATTGATGCGATATTGATGTTCTCGTTTTACGTTGTGCTTATTCTGTAAGCAGCTATCGCCGAGATTACATGTGACAATTCGAATGTTAAGAGAGTTCAATACTAATTTACTTTCTAAAAATAAAGAAAAATCGTAATGTTATCCGTATAGGGCAATGGATCTCAAATTCTATCCCACTGCTCAGTGACCTAGATTTTCATATTTTCGGTCAGGACAAAATAAATTTCGTGTTGTATTTTTCCTTCGTGTGGAATGTATAATATACAGTTCTTTCCTCTCGTTCTTTCAACCGCTGACCTTAACTTATATTTTTGCGTCACGTCGTTTATTACCTGTCGACCAACTCGATCAGTCGGCCTGGACAAAGTGACTTTTGGGAAAATTTAATCATTCCATCCATCGTGTCCACGAGTCCTTCTTGTGTGTTGAGGATGGGCGAATTTTCGAGGCAACTTGGCTCACTGACCTGGAATCTTCGACAGTCGGGGAGAAAAATGTTTGCTCAAATATCGAAGCGAGTTTTCACGGAGTTCATGACTCTTCTCGGTCAGCGAAGATCAAGAAGGCCCTTGGATATACGATTTGGATTTTCAATTTTAAATTGTTATTTTCGTTATTTGCGTAATCGCCGCCTTATATCTATTTAGCGCTGATACCATCGATTTATGCGAGAATGTCTTTTTTCACTCACATTTTTCCACAGTATTTTTATCCGTTTATCGCATCATGTTATTAAGCGCTGCGAACCATCCATTATCAACAGATTTTAATAATAAAATTAGGTATGCTCTTGTTAATTGTTCGCACACGATATAATACGGATGCGGCGCGCCCCGTTCACGTAATAGCGTTAGAGACAGCGGGGATCGATATTTCCATTCTCTCGTACGTTCGCGTCAAGTCGGATCGTTGAGATTGCAAGGAAATAATATTAACGATTAACGACGTTGAATATCCACCTCGATGAGAATTGGAGTGAGACCTCTCTCATCCGTGTACACACATGCCGACGGCTTAAATGATGCTTTAATAGCTCGAGAATATCGCGAAGGTTACCTCGGCACGCGAGTTCACGATAAGTAATCAGATTTAGATACATTTTGGAATTATTCTTTTCCAATAAGGTTAAATCGCGGCCGTAAGAGATATTTTTAGAGGAACAGAACTTAAACTTACGTTCAGAAACAATCGAAATGCTAATTCCGATTGACTGACTAATTAATAATATTTTATATTGCATATTATGCTTAATATTATTCTCTTGTGCAATTAAAAGTAAGTACAGAAAAGAAAATGCACAAGCATTAGTCGCTGGAAATAGTCAAAATAGTGAGACAAAACGCGAGATGAAAGACAGACGCAAATCTACCATCAGTCTAGAAGTTGTCAGGAAAATCGACTCACGTACACGTCACGGCAAAACTGGCAGAAGAGCTGCCTTTAAGATTGAATTGTGACGAGACCGAAGAAAAGAGGAAACTACGCGCGGCTCGCGTACGACTACTCGGCGAATAATTCCTTTCCTAAACAAAAGGGAGACAGTCTATTTCCCGGACTGCAGAGTTTGTAGTAGCGCTCGGGATCGTCGAGGGAGACATTATAACGCGCCGGCCATTGTCGGCCGCGCAAGTTCCTGGCGAGAGCAAAAACAATGCCGCGCGCGCCGTCATCGAGCCACCGTCATCTCTCCCTCGTTCGCTTTTCATCGCTCGTAAATGCTATCGGCGGTTAGCGGATAGCGATCTTCGGCCACGGGACGAATGGCGCGCGCGAGTCCAACCAACGAGACGCAACCCTTTTCCGCTGGCCAGAAAGTTTCTGAAGGAAGCGGGCAGACCGTGACGCAGTCGGGAAGTAGGTTGGGTGGGCGACCAGAACGAAGCGACGAACTGATTTGATACTCCTCGCAGATAATTTTATTACATTTTATTTAATAATAAGCGAGACGAGTAGCTCCTTTTTTTGTTATTTGATATCTCAGGAGAATCTCGACAGCGAAAGTATATATAACGCTCGATATAACGAGGATAAGAATCACGAAACGATAGTCGAGATTTTTCGTAAAATTACACATCAGAAGAAGAAAATGGCTTAAACGAAGATAATGAGAATATCACGAAGAGAGCAAATACTAACGAAATCTTGAGAAGTAATTCCCAAGTGAAACCGAATGCACGTACTAATAATGTTAATCGATTTTTGTTATTATCCCCGAGTTAGGCGAATATAGTTCATATTGGCAGCTTCCGATGACATCATGAACGAGATCCCGCAATCCATCGCTCGAATGGCATCCATAGAAAGTGAAGAACCGCGGTAGATTCGGATGATCGGATGTCTATGGTACGTTCATCCTGCTATTGAAGAATCCTGTTACCGTGAAAGCGTTGCGTTAGCACGCTTTCGAATAACGTCACTATATGGGTGTGACCGGCGAACGGCAGGAAAGAGAGAGACGAGAGCGTCCATTTCTACCTACACCTGCAACGCGTGCCGATGGCTTTTTGCGAAAAAAAAGTCAATTGTAAAGCAGAAGTGTCAAAGCCGTGCGGAACGCGCAGAATACGGAACGCGACGCGCGATTCGCCTATTGTTTTTTCGTCTGGCAACACGGTTCTGACAAAAAGTTGTTTTGAATGTAAATATTTACGTATCGTCATGAGCTTCCTCTCGTTTGGAGAAAATCACGCCGTTAAGAGCTCGTATCTGGTGCTACATGATAAACTATCAATTCAACTTGATCGAAAATAATTGTCTATCTCAATTGCGTAAAGAATCGCAACGTTCTATTGTGATTTAGTGTGTCGTGACATCAATGTCGGCCTCATTTTCGCGCAGTTCTCCCGAAACTCGAATTTCGCGCAGAAATTCCCACCGCGACGATCGTCGCGTAATCGACCTGCGGCCTTCGCGCGAAATGTCACCGGGGGAAAAGTTCGCCCGCCGATGTTGTACATCCGCGCGCATCCGTTCCGAATCTACTGCGAATTTACCGCAGATCGAAACTGCATTTCGATCGAGCCCGTGAGACCACCTCGAAAGCTCGTTTGCCTTTTGTACCAACACGATGTCATTCTGTAGGATCATCGTATAGGACAAGTCATCCCCATCTCGGCAGGGCGGGAGCGCTGCTATATTAAGGCAGCGATGTCGTTTTTCCTGCGAGATTTAGAGAATCGGATCGAAATTGCAAACTATTTTACCGAAATAAACGAAGTAATATTAAACGTAATATATTATATTAATGCAAAAAATTTGTCAAATAAAGGTGAAAACAAAATTTCGACAAAATCGAAGGAAAATAGCTGCCACAAGCTTCTGGATACCTTTTTTTCATCCAAGGAAAAATTTTTTAATCCCTTTTTTAAGGAACTTTAATTTTCTGATTTTATTTAGTACAAAGCTCGATGGAAAAACGACAAACCTCTCACACCGATCTAAAATAAATATCATCTTAAAGTAAAAGCGTCTTCAACATACGAATAAACATACGGAAAATTGTAGAAGAAGCGAAGACGTAGGATGATGTGAAAACATAATACTCATTCGCGTTTTATTTTATTATTGTTCAAAGTATCGGCGAGATCCCTTTTAGCTCAAATAAATTCTCTCTTTTGTAACCTCGTGTCGTTATCAAGTCGCATTAATGATTCTCTTAGAAAAGAAAATAGCAATGTTCGCTAACTCATGTGACTTATCTGGCGATCGGACGGGTGTCTCGGGCGAGGAACAGCCAAGGTCCCGTCCTTACGGCCCCGCGCGCGAAAGATTTCCTGGACGATTAATCTCCCACCTGCCGACCCTGACCTCTGAAACGGAAAGGTTTTCGGAGTCAAGGACGCGCATGCAACGTTTCTTGTTCTGTCAATCGATATTCCTTGAATAAGGCTAGACCGCCGCGGCTTTTCATTTTGCGTGACCACGAAGGGAGGTGCTGGACTATAGTCGGCCTCGGTACGATCTTAGATGGTACCAGTTGGTAGCGCGGTGGATACCCCACCGCGAATCCTTTATACGCGATACGACGAGACTTACGTCCGAAATTATGCACTGCTATTCTCGTCGTTTTTCCTTTGCGAAGCCTAATAACGGTCTCGCGTGTAAGAGAGTTATTATTGCGAATAGGCAGTCACGTGTATCTTACGTTAACGAACACTCGCTCAATATCAGAAAGAGAAGGCCGATAGGGCGTCCGCGTCACAGGATTGTGTTTGGATCATCCAAAAGACGCGGACGCATTTTATGTATCCGGCTCGTCGTTACCAGCATAGCCAAGTACGCACCGACCTATAACGGCGCGCACCTCGTGCCGCGAGCTTATCCTCGTCGCTCCGTGAATTTATGGAATGAACCGACGACGTTTATATGCGCTCCGCGTTCGCGCGCGCATCCTTGGAAGCTAGGGTGCGTATAAAACAGCAAGACGGACACGACGGTATCACGCGAGGTATTTTACAACGTCGCGGCATCGTTGCAGTTCGGATCCGTAATACCGTACGTAAATACTAGTCTTTAAACAATAGTCCATTATCTTTTTATGTAGGCAGTAGCGAAACGCAACATTATACGAGTTGCCTCTTTCAAACTATATTTGAATTGTGACCGTACCGTTTATCAACTATTTGGACCGTATCCAGGTTTTGTTTTAATATCTGTCTCATAATATTCAAAAATACTTTTAAAGAAGAATATATTTTTAGAACATAAAAGAACACATAAAATATTATTAAAAGCTAGTTATAAAAGTAAAAAATTTTATAAACAACTTAAAAATTAAGTGTAGAATAATAATAAGTGTAGTTAATAATAAGAATACTGTAAATTATTTTATAAAAACGGACTTCGGTAGTCGATTAAAAAAATGCCAGTAGACTTCTCATATTTCACTTTGCGCTATTAAATGATAACAAATTCAAAAAGAGAAATCTAAGGCTTCCAATATTTGAAAAAATATTTAATTTCCATGAATATCGGATAAAAACTTTTTTCTATAACTTCAACTTTGAAAAGCTGCATTTTATATTTCTCCAAATCTCAATCTTAAAAAGATCGATCGAACCATATTGGATATTTATTTGAGTAAAATAGTTTAAGAAGCATATTGCAAGAATTCTTACAAAAATCTCTTCCGTCCATTTTGCAGTTAAATAAGCATAAGGAAACTCGATTCCGTTATCCGCGAACGTTTATCTCGGCACAGCGCTGCTTGGCTCAAGAAGAAAATAAAAAAGAGAGGAGAGAGAGAGAGAGAGAGAGAGGGGAAAGGGAGAAAAAAAGAGAAAAGGAGAGGAGAAAAACCGCGCAGAAATCTGAGCTGAAAGATATAGATAAGATATAATAAATTCCGTAAAAGTCAATTTTCATCTAAAATGACGATCATCCCGTCTAGACTAGATCATTCAGTACAAAAAAAACTGCTAGGTCACTTAGAATAAAAAAAAGCACGATGAATATTCCTCGCGAGATTAAAACGGAGTTAATGATCGATTAAGAACATAGCGTCGCGCATTTCAATTCCCTTTACTCCATTTTTCTCCATCGGTTTTTGCGCTCTTAACTTCAGACTTTTCTCATCGACATTGTCGTCAAATAAACGTCGAAGCCTGATCACACTTAATTTTAAACGCGAGATGTAAAAGCAGCTTTCTATATATATATATATATTCATAAAATAAAATTAAAATAAATTAATTTTGTTATTAATTCATAATTAAACAAAGTTCTATGAAGAGAAGTGAAGATAATAAAAAAAAATGAGGAAGAGAATTAGTGGTTGAATAGCAGAGTGCGCGGTTTAATTGAAGAACGTGATACGGTATTTCGCGATTCGCTCTGATTTTGCGCGCGAAGGTGGAGGCGCGAGGAGGATTCCGTGAAGGACGTCATCGTCAAGCTGATTTTCAAGGGAATGCGGGAATCCAGTTTGCGGTTAGGCGAAAAACTGGACGATATTATTTCCACGTTTGGTTTCGCACGACGGTCTCGCGGCAACCTTTAATTAACTCGCTAAAGTCCGCACGAAAGTACGCTTTCTGATATTACCGCCGGCATTTCTATGTAATGCCACGTAAGTTTCTCCTAGCGAGTTCCAATTGCAATTGTAATTACTACATATTATTTCCTCGTCAAAATTACCTCGAATAATAATGTTTGAAATTATATATCGTAACGTTGTTATAATATTGCAATAATAGCGTTTTGAAATGTATGATGAATGTGTCCTTCTTCATATAATGTGTATCTGCTTCATAGTGTGTGTTCGATATAAATTATCAGGAGTACTTCGTCCGTCCGCAAATAGCGTATTATTCTTAGGAGGGACATAAAAGTCTGAACGCCTGTATTTTACTTGATTCAGGAATGTGTCGCAAGGTTTTCGCGCCCAGCAGTCCACGCCGGGCGAAGAAGATGCACCCTCCGACGGTACAGGGTTGACTTTCGCGGTGGAACGCGACAGATGTAAAGAACACGGGATCGCGGCGCTGTTGGAAGAGCGGAGGGGAGCGCGTCGGGTTGAACGAAAGGGATGAAAGCCAGGGTACGAGATACGGATGGAAGAGGGATGGAAGATCCTGGAAGCGAGAGGAGTGGAATCGCGCGCAGCTAGTGGGGGAGTCGGTGGTAGGTGAGAAGAAAGGACAGAAAGCGCGAATGGAGGGATGAAAGGATACGCAAGTTAGGGAAGGACGTATGAAACACAGACGAAAGAGAGAAGAAAGAGAGAGAGAGAGAGAGAGAGAGAAGTCACACGGAGAGGAGAAGTAGTCACATAGATAGAAGGAAAGGAAGCGGTATTCAAGCGGTCCGACTAAAAGGGGATGGACGATGTGCAGGAAAGAGAGAGAAAGCAGCATGGCAAAAGCGACGTGGATATATACCGACTGTGAGAAAGCGAGAGCAAGTATTTCGAGTCGGTGAACGCGAGAACGGACCAGAAAGAGACGAAAACGATGGCGCTGAAGACATGAGACAGAATTTTAGAAACGGAAGAAGAGGAAAAACGAGGAACGCGAATAGGAATGGGACAGAAGGAAGAGAAGGTTGCAAGTAGGAGCAAAAGAGAGAGAGAGAGAGAGGGGAGGCAGAAAGGAGAGATGAACGGAGAGAAACGCGAGTAAATTGGAGACAGTCGACGGAGGGGGAAATCGCGTAAAACAGAGGGAGAGGAATTCACGTGGCGGCGATGGCGGAAGGGTGGTGGTCCTTCGAAAAGAGACGGAGGATAAATTTTCAGAAGCTATAGAGTAGAGTTCATTTGGACTCTCGAAAAGAGACGCGTGCTTGCGTTGCAAGAAGGAAGAGAGACGAAGAGAGGGTAAGGGAGCTTGATACACACGCGCCAAGAGGGTTCTCCAAATTTGCCGACCATGGCATGGCCGCGCGAGAGAAAGAGCGCGCGAGTAACGGCGCGAGGAAGGGAGAGCGATCCGCGGCGGGGGTGGAAGAGTATTACAGAGAGAAAGAGAGAGAGAGAGAGCGAGACGGGCAGAACGGGAGCGGGACAGCAGGAGAAAGCGAGGAAGAGGGAGTACCAGGAGGCCGAGGCTGCGGCGTAGCCTCAGTGCCGGCGCAGTGGCCGGGCCATCGTGTCCTGTGCCCAGGTCTCCGTGCTCTCCTCTCTCCGTCTCTGATCCTGTCGTCAGTCATACGAACTCTGCACGGTGCATCGCCGTCATCGCCGCCGTCACCGTCGTTGTCATCATCATTACATCTGTTTCGACCGCAAAGTTCTTACCCCGTGGTGTTCTATCGTGTCCTGCCATCATCGCACATCTCTCTTTCTCTCTCTTTCTTTCTCTTTCTATCCTTCTCTCTCTCTCCTCTCTTTCTCTTTCCCTGTCTCTCTTTCTTCTCCTTTCTCGGTCTTCTCTTCGTCGAGTCGACGATCGAACGAATCGCGCGGCGTCCGCGTCTCCGATGAGAGGTAGCGCGACGCGACGTGGTGCGACGACACCCGGTAAGGTCGCCCTCGCGAGAGACGCGGCCTGACTTCCTGGTGCGGGGAGGGTTGTTGCTAACAGGCGTTACTTGCTGACGTATGGTGTGCGCGGTCACGTAAAAGCGACGCAGGAGTCACGAATTGCCGACGGTACAGAGAGTGGCGGTACAGAGAGTTACCCGGGAATTAGTGACGAACGGTGAGACATCCTTCGCCGGGCAACAGCGGCCAGGAGGATCGAGCTGAAGAGGTGGGAGCCATGCCGCCCGGGCGAGCTTCCCTCGAGGCAGCCAGCAGGATCGTCCAGCTACTGTCTTCCTGTCCTATGCGGCTGCCTGCTCGTGCTCGCTCTTGCTGAGAGGTAAGCAAGATCCTTGGACTCCGACAGGACGAAGATACGATTATTGACGGCGTTCGAAATTGCAAGCGGCTCTCTTCGTCCTGCTCGAGATATCGAGAGCGCGACTTCAGAACGGATGCAGATCGCGCTACGTGAATGGGAGTAAGCATTCGCAACAGTATCGGCTTATTTAAATGTGAAGGATTTGATGGAGACAATGGCATGATTGAGAATGGCGTTTTCTAAGTCGTAAGTACAATTTAGAGATTTCTTTTCTAATTCCTGTACGCGTCTCTATTATCTTTTGAATAAGGATTCTACGACAGTAATATTTATTAACGATACAAATTTAAGGTTCTTCGTAAATACAAACAAGAAACAATTTCCATTTGTTCATAATATATATATTTATCGAAAACTGATACTCCATCGAGCGATGTGCATCCTTCTTGTTTTTCTACGATGAAGGAAAACGAAACTCTTTCCGGTCTTTTGTATTTTACGCCATCTTATCATTTACGTTATAAACTTGTAAAATCTATTTAATAATTAACCAAGCTTCGTTGATCTATAATTGTGATTACTTGTGAGAGAACTCGTGAATTTCCGGGTTGCGGATTCCGCGCGACTGCTGATTGGAAGACGCTCCTCTTCGCCGTAATAAAAGTCAAGAGGATTACTTTGAAACTTAGTCCCAACGACGCGCTTCTCTCAGAAATCGTTTGATGAATTACATTTTCCCAAGATACTTCTATCTGATTACGCAAAGCGATCGTAAAGTCGATAGATCCTTCAATCCAGTCTCTTAATGGTGTAAAATTTCTTCGTGATGTTCACGAAACTCGTCTAATGGTCCGGATTTCATTTCGTGTTCATCGCTCCTGATCGTTTCGTACGAAACTGCGTTGGGTTATGTCAATGATATGCACAGTTTTCCGGTTTGTAGCGAGCAACGATGGCGTATCCTTAGAGAATAACCGTTCATCGCTCGTTGACGGTCCAAAACGCGTCGGCGTCTGTGGCGACAATCGACTCTCCGCTGCTTTGCAACATCGTAGACGCCACAATTCGACTGTCTTCTCTGATAACTGCCTCCCATGCGTGAATATATTCGATAACCTGATATCGCAGGCATTTAACGTGATTCAATCCCCTTTGCATGGACTTACACGAGTATCGTCAAGTCTTATGTTAGTCTCTAATTTCGCAAAAATTTAAATAAACGAGCGCATTCCTGCGTGAAAGAATCCGCATTAATTGGAGATAATTGAAAAGAAAAGGAAAATATTTTTGATATCATAATTATCCAATAAAAACTGATGTTCTATCGAGCAGTAAGAACTTTAAATTAAATCCACTGGTAGAAGAATTCCTCTACTGTTTAAAGAAATGTCATTCCTTTCTTTTTCTATATTGGAAAATCTATTTCTATATTGATAAATCTTTCTCACGATATTGCGGTTTGAAGATCTTCTCGATCCATTTTTCGACACTGACACTCGACTTATGCGGCATTCCGGGGGCTATGCATTAATTACTGGAAATCCAAGCATGAATCATGATGTAACGCACAATGCGCGCGTTGACGTGAACGTCAACCGTCCGGTTATTATCGTGTGCTCCAGGAATTTTGGCCGGTACACCGTGAGGTCCCGCTGTCGATGAATCCCGGTCGACAGAATAGACGAGCGTGCTGCGAGCGTGTTCATACGGTCCCGGTATCTCCGGTAACGTGAGGAACGATCGTGTTAATTAAAGCTTGCCCAAACACGTATCACATTTTATCGGGAGTGAAATAAAGATCCACGAAATACATCCCTATGAAACTGTATATCGAGGATTCATCGACGTTGTTGAGCGAGCATGAGAATATTTTAGAAAGAATGTATACATATATATACGTATATATATTTTGTATACATATACTATATTATATATATATTTTTTTACATATATTATATTTCATATATATGCAAATATGCATACATGTATACATAAAATATAAAAAAGTTATGTATGCGGGTAAAAAAAGAGTTATTATCTTCGACATCAAAATAATGTCCCCTTATCGTTTCCCCCTCGTCTGTCACATACCCTAAGGTTTTCCACCTCGGTGTGATGGAACATCTTACACATTCACGAGTAATATTTGCCGAAGCGAGACACATTTAAGACCGCTTGATCCACGTGACGAAGGAGAGTGACAGAGTCGTTGGAACACGCGACTCCCCAGGAGATCGCGTCGGTAGGCTCGTTTTATTCTTCCCGCGTCCATTTAAGATGATGCAAAACGACAGCGCTCGTAAAAACCACCGCCGGCTGTTTGTGTCTTGGGAACGACAGCCGGGAATCGCGACGATCGTTATCGCGTAAAGTTTATCGCCGATTTTTGCATTAATCATCATCGCCCGTAGATTCGCGCCCTTCCCGCATATTTTAGCATCCAATCTTATTTAAATCTGATCTATCCATAAATCGAAGCGAACTAAATTACAATTCGCATTCAGATTTATTGACATTCGTCCAAAGATATGAACAGGGTTGGTGTTCATTCTTAGGGAGCGTATCAAGCTGGCATTCGTTAACGTCCGATAATCACGTTATCGACACCCGTACGTACTTCTAATTAAACTAGCCGATGCTCTCTGAATTATGGCGGCGCCTTACGCTGGAAATTCTCAGCTAATCGAGGGACACGAGTTTTCAACTTCGGTAACCGCGCGCGGCTGACAAAGTTACCCTGGTATCGGACATCGAATCGGAATGTCGGATTCCGACACTGCCGCCGTGCGAGCCATAATTTCTCTTGGCGGCACACTAATTTCCTTTAACAAAATCGTTTTCGCGAACTCGGCCGTTTCTAACCGTAATGTACGGACAGTCATTTCCGGTCCGCACATCTGTTAATTTCCCGTCGTATAAGCTTTCTGACTTCCAATTTTATAACTTTGTCCAAGGGATAGTGCAAAAATAAAACAGTCACCTATTTACATCTAAGAATGATCTATTTGTGTTTGTCACCAACAGATTTCTTAAGAGAAGAATTACTTCAATCGAAGACGATCGCACCATTGGCATCACATATTAGAAAAATACCTCTGCGCAGCGGGAAAGTTAATTTTACCCGCGTTTTCGCGTAGACGACGACACTATAGAGAATCACGCACTCGTCCTAAGCGAAGATATCGCGATGAGCGCCGAGTAGGGAATCATTAATTTCAATTTCGCGAGTCGGTATTCTCGGTTTAGCGATTTGGTCAAGTTAGCCGCTACTTCAAGTAGGCCAACAGGCCAAATTAGAATGTGAGGGAGTTAACGGACGCGCGCGAATGTCTCTAGAGACAAAAGAAATTCTGACCCCGTCGTCGTCGTCGTCGAGCGCAAACGCGCGCAAAAGTTTTTCCTCTCCTAATTTTAAATTCTCCGCGGGATGCGGAATTTCTACCTGGAGAACCCACCGGTGAATTAGGACGCCATCCGGGAATACCTAACGACGTGCGCGCTCGCGCACGTACTCGTCGCGCAAATCGCAAAACAACAATAAAGCAAGGCACACACACTTTTCGTAGAACGTAACAGTAAGGTTTCGACCAATCGCGTTGGTCGACTCGGCCGTCTGTAACCGTAGAAGTAAAAATCGAGCAACACGATTAGTCGAAACCTTTATACTGTTACGTTTTACGAAAAGTGTGTGTGCCCTGCTTAACTCCGGAACGGCCGTGGAGAACGTGAAAATCCGGAAATCCGGTGCCCAAACGAGGAGACACATCATCCGGCGATCAGATTCTTTCGCTCTCTCGAATCAGAAATCGACGGAGCTTCCTGTTGTTACAATTTCATGTTGTTACATGCTTCTATACGTGGAATCGCCTGTCCCAGAAACTTTTTCCAACTAAAAAATTTAGTACGTCCCTTCATTCCCCACACAGGGAATGTTAGTTTCTCAGCGGCGAAATCTCGCTTGTTTCGATGCCCAATCTAATCTCGACGGATTCCGATTCCTCTTCCAGCATCCGATATAATTTTAGCGCGGAGACGGCGCATTCCGATCTCTCGAGCGTCCGCGTTTTCTTTCCCCTTCTTTTTTTCGTATTATTTTTATTACCAGCGGACGGTTTTCGTGTCGGATATATATCGGATGGTGCTGGGCTCCCAGCAACAAGGCTATCGATAACAGGGAAAGCGGATATTTCCGCATCTTCGCACGGGCGAAACAGTAGTACATGAGGGTAGGAGATGAGAGGGGAATGAGAAAATAATAGTTCGGTCCGATGCCCGAATAAAGCGCTCTGTCTCTCGAAAATTATGCCAATGACGATCGACCATGTCCAATTAATCAACGCCGAAGCGTAATAATGCCGTTTAATTATCGATGATTTACTGCAAATTGCCGCGATGCGCGCATTATATACGTCTTTTAGTTTAAACGCACTTAAAATAACATCGATGATGCGCCATTATCGTCGGTCGCGCCGTTTCACGAAACGAAAGCCGGGTATTCGCGGCAATTCTGTTTAATTGACGATAAAGTATCGACGCGCGAGACTCTGTCGTTTATCACGACGGTTCCGATGAGCATCAGCGCGCTCTTCTACCGAAGCATGATTTATTGGCGTCCGATTGTTATTCACCCGGATCATTGTTTCCTGAGCTCCAGACGAATTATCGTCAACGTCGCGCCTTCGCGCGTCGAATCACGGTGTTTTTTCTTTTTCTCTCCACGCGACTATCTCATCCCGTCGGATTACATTCGTAATCCGTTTTGTAAAGCGATATTCTCTCTCTCTCTCTCTCTCTCTCTCTCTCTCTCTCTCTCTCTCTCTCTCTCTCTCTCGGACGGCCGTACACAGCCGCGATCGTGCATCGCGCGATGCGGTAAATCCATGAAGCGCATTAACCTACGAGAATTAATCCCCGTACTGAAAGGAATTAATCTTTGTTGCATTATCTCATTGCAATGTAGAGAAGTGCCGCAAAGAGACGTGGCATTTTGCGCGTCCGCGGAACGGTGCATCCGCGCGGCGCGGCGTGACGGTGTATTCACCCGAAAGCTTCCGCCCGTCAAGCTCGATACATTTGTACATGCGCGCGGCGTTTAATTTGCAAAATGAGAATTAAAATCGCATTCGTATCATTGTTACGGACGCGGACACGCGTGTGAGAAGCGACATACTACGCGAAAATTAGCACTGCTTCGAGCTTCGCGTTTCTCACCGAGAGCGATCAAATAGATATGACTTAAGTGCCGTTAATTAATGTCGCTGAACTGTTGCGCGAAAGATATCGTCTTTCTGACGATTGTCGTGAATAGAGTAAATGAAAATCGGAGGGTCGCGATGCGCAGAGCACGAATGCACAGAGCGCGAATGCACAGAGCAGATGTCGAGTTCGCTCGAATAAAGTCGAGTTTGCGCTCGCGGAAAACGAGCTTTTGCACTTTCCGCGACGAAATGAAACCGACGAGTTATTGCCTGTTACTGGCGTGGCTTCTTTGACGCGGATCGTCGAAGGAAGGAGACGAACGAGCGGGCGCAAAATTTCACACTTTCGTCAAATTCATCACCCCGATAGAGAAAAATATTTTATAATTATCTTTTATTTTATGCTATCACGACACATGTCCCATCGCTATCGCCGATATCGACAGAGTTTGTCAACCGGACGGAATTTATTTTTCAAAATTGAGCGATTGCTTCGAAAATAGCCAACGTTTATTCGCGAATAAACGTCCTGATTTCTCGTCGGTTGCGTCGCGTCGCAGATGGACGGCGCTGTTTATCAACGCGAATAAGAATTAATTATGTTCCCAATCGCTTTCGCGCGAGAGACTCGTCTCCGGAGCAGACAAATTTATCCGTTTTCAACGTCGCGAAAATTCCGGAGTTTTGGAAGAAGGAAATTCAAGTCGCGCGCATTCCTCGCGAGATTCTCGAAGACTCCGCGATCCATTTGGATGGATTTCGGTTGTTGGGCTGCTTTCGATTTTGCAGGGAATAAAAGCATCGCTCCAACAAAGCGTCGCGCCGCGCCGGTGGCGTTACGACGATGGCTTTGTTCGCAGTGGAATCTCGAGCTGAATACCAGGAGCGCGTATGGTAAATGAATTCTGCCGATGACACGACGGTTTCTATCGCAGTTTCATCACGCGTATATGCGCGGCTGAACCAGGCATTAATATCCCATCGCTCGCGCGCAGTTTCAGCGGCGGTGCTTGCGAACGCAAGCTATCGTCGCGCACATCACCGCTCAACGATTCATCTCCGTTGTAACGAAAAATACGACTCGCGGGAATTATTCGCCTTCTTTTAAATTATTCGCAGAGCAACGAGTAGATATACGAGTAAAATAATACGTCGATCCTTCACGTTGCGAGAGATGGAGGAAAATAATGTCGGAAGATGAAGCAAATACGCACATGTGCACTTCACGGCACACACACGCACGCATATATTGTATCTTTGCTAAGTTATTCCGGTTTATCACTGTCTACTCTCGAGCGAAATCGTTGGTCGTCGATGCCGATCCTTGTTGACAACCTACGATGATGCGCTCCGATACGGGAAATCATTTTCTCTGCGGAATAGCGGCAATCTAGAAAGCAACCGCCTGTCCCGATCGATCTGTCCGGCAATTTCATCCCCGAGCCACGGAAAGGATTCGGAATGTCCATTTCATATCCTGACAATCGCTTCTGACACGCGCGCGCGTGAACGCCTATTTTTCTCATCTACGTTACAGCGTTTTCGAAAAAAAAAAAAAATAATGGAACGATGGCTGCTTGACGATCACCATGGATAAGACATTCTGACATTCGTGGCGAATGAATGAACGGCGACTAGCGTGCACTCTGGCATTTAAGAGCTCACGCGGGATTAATTACCTGGTATTTATAATTGAGAAGAGCAAAGGAGTGGCTTCGTCGTCGCGGTTCGTTGTTGTGTACGTGTCGGCGATGTACAACCACAAAACTGGCCAGAGTAACCACAAATCCCATTACACGTCTCTGCCCCGTCGTCCTCGCGCTCGCGTTCTCGTCTACTCATCTCGTTTAATATCTTTTAGGAAACGGGCTCGAGCGTCCGTTTAATGGTACTAATAAGATTTTGGGCCACGAAGAGCGGGTACTTTTACACGAGATATCGGCGTAATCACGTTCAGCTCTATATAATGGAATTAATTACAGTCGCGCCGGCCGAATGCGCCATCGGTGAATTAGTATTGAATAACGACGCGACGAATTCCGCGTGATTTATCGTGTCACTGCTCGATTCTCAAATCAAATATCCAAAAAATGGAATTAATGACGTGCGATAAATCGCACTTGTATCTCGTGAAAATATCGGATCACTGTTTATTGTATTATAACAAAACATCACTTTGTCCATGTATCAAGATACTTTACTTGCTCGCAATAATTATGTTCGTCAAAATAATAAATATTACATTTTATTTTAACTTTAAAACTACGATGCGATCGAGTCTCTGCCTGATTTTTTTTACTATACAGAGAATAACAAAACGTACGAAAGTTACTTTCGAGCAAATGGCTCGAGCAATCGAGACCCTGGATTCCGGATGCCGGCGCGTTTCTTTGCGCGATTCTCGTTCTCTCTCTTTTTCTTTTTCTATAGCTTAATTTTCCCTCCGGAGGATATCAAGGCAAAGAGGGAGGTCCCGAAGATAAGGCACGTAGCCGTTAATTTTCGGAAAACTCGTACCTGCGGCCATCAAACTGGCGTGGTGACGCGGAGAGATCTGCCGGCGTATCGCTGATTTTCCTCCATGTAGAATTCAAATGCCCGTTAATTATAGATTATTGCTATTGTGATTTTAATTCATAACTCGCAGGATAAGTGTTTTATTGATATATATAAAAAACTTGGTGGCGATCGCCGAATTCTGTTCATATATATCTTGTTTTACAAAATTATATTTATTACTTGTAATAAAATAAAAGTGTATACAATAAAATGGTTGTTTCGTGTTTTATAGAGAGGCCTTTCTTTCCAGAATTAACGTAGCACTTTACGCTTTTTGATAATCTCGTTATTATATTCCATATTGTTAATTTAAATTTAGTTATAGATAGATGCAGAATATTCTTCGGAAAATGTCAACTTTTTTACTATACGTTGTTTTCTTTTAATAAAATATACTCTGCACGAAGCTCATTCATCATCAAAATTATTATCTTTCCTGTCATTTAAAAAATCCAACTTTTCACAATAGAATAAAAATTAAAAGAGTGAGGTGTGTGCGATAATTTTGCATAGAAAAAGATAATTTAGTCTTTATGAAAATAAAGAACAATTTCCGTTTATTTCCATCTGCAAAGAGAAATTCACCTGAAATACTATATCTATACTAAATTTCCCGACTGTTGCCCGAAAGCACTGAGTAACTCAGTTATTATTCCTCCACGTCGCAATATTATTAGTCACAACTTGAACATTTCAATTTTCTCCATCATACGCACGAGTCCCATTTCGATTATCTTCCCACCGACGTAATTCGCTTTATCGAGAAATATGCAGTTAGTTTATCGTCGCATAATTAGGTCCGTTCTCCCACATCGCGCAATTGTGTTGAAATAATGCCGGTGCTCATCGTCGCGTACTTAATTACTTGTCCGAACAACGGTTCCGAGTCAAAGGAGAAAACTCCGGGTGTTATTCTGGATTAATCCCGCCGAGCGATTAGCATTCATGACGCGAATTAGCCAGTTGTATTGCCGTGTATTCGCGAACCGACTGTGTCGAGACCCACAAACTGTTCTCGACAATGCCGAATAATTAGTAGTCCGCCCGGGTTTGAGCGACGCGTTGTAAGACAACGGAATCGGCACGGTTTAAGATTACGCCGCGGTGGAAACGCGCGAGTACGTGAGATTTGTGTGTTCGCGCGCACATACATCGCTAATTCGATATTTTCCCTGATCCCGAGACACCCGATTTCGTGGCGCCCACAGGATGCGGGTCGCCAATTAAACCGTCGCCGACGTCGCCGCCATTCGGGGACATTTCCCGCTCTGGTGGGTCTCTCTTGCCGTCGGGATTCTCCTTGCACTGTCCTACGCGACCAACGTGACGTCTCTTCTGCACGTACACACACGTGCATTTGGGATTAGTCAGTCAAGTCAGCTGGCACGGACGCAGCGGTATCGATCGCATGCGTGGTGCCCGCTGCGTTGAAATCGTTGCAATATTGTAGCGGATTATGTTCCCGGACGTATATACGATTGAATCGAGTCGCGCATACGTTTTCGAGGGGAAAATCGAATTAAAATTTTCCGTCAAAAGGCATAAAAATGTATAAAAGCCGAAAGAGACACAAATCCTCGAGATGTATTCTACTCTCTGTTGAGACGAATAATAAAATTACCCCAGTACAAACTCGGCTGGTGTTTAATACAGAATTGCGAGAAGAGTGTTTCGGCCAAAACGGAAAGCCATTTCGTTATTTAATGTATCCTCGTAAAGGTTCTTATCAAGTCGCCCAAGACCGAATTGTTACGAAGGAAATCTCCATCGCGCTGACCTTCCTGGAGACGTTGGGGGAGCAAATTTATTCGTACACGACAATTCTCAATGCGGAATCCCTACAATGAATCCCGAAGTGAATTCTTCGGCGGTTTCTAGGAGACTGTATTAGCATACAGGCTTCTTACCAGATTGGTTGGGGCAGTGGCAGAACGACGGTTAAAAACACCTTTTCAGCCCGAAACAAGACGCGGTAAAAAGAGACTCCTTCCCAAAGAGCATTCATCCCTTTCAAGGGCTTCTCGATGTATGTTGAAGCAAAAAGCTCTCACACGAAGAAAGAAAAAAAAGAGAGAGAATTTCGCGTAATGCAACGTGCTCGAAGAAACAGACGGTTTAATGCTGCGCGAAAGATATTTATTTGCATCGTTTTCTGGAAACTAGACCCGATTATGTTTTTCATCGAGATCATCGCGGACGAAAGTTCCTTTCCGCGCAAAACAATATCCGCTGTACGTCGCATTAATGTTTACGACGGTTTAATATTTATGTATCTTTCACGAAGGCCGCAGTTTTGAAGCCCGCGGCGGAATGGGAAAAATATCGCTTCAATTTCCGGAACCAATTGTACAAGTGTTGTTTTTATCGTCTTCTGTCTAATTTACATTCATGTATGTACCTATCGTTGTTATTATTATTTTTGTTAATGTTAATGCTGTATTGTCAAGATCAATATTTCTGCGACGCGTTGAAACAAACAACCTCTCTAAAAAAAAAAAATAAATAGAGCATCTCGACAATTATGGCACTGTTAATTTAATTCAGCCGAAACTACAATTATTTCAAGAACGAATGACGCGAGCGTAAACGACACTTTGCACCGACGCTTCGTACAACGCAATTTTTTTTACACCGTTCTCTTTCGTTGTTCCTTGTCGTGGAAAATGAAATTGCGTTTCCAGCGGAAAACTACATTTGCACATTATGAAACCCGGGCGCTCGAGTGAACGATGCGCGAGAGAATTTAACGTAGAATGTCTCGTGTAGGTGTAGAGATTTCGCGATAATTATTCTCGGATGCGTTCGTCTAGAGTCTAGAGTGTCTAGACGTAAAAAATAATCGCGATTTCTGACGCGATATCTCGATGACGAGATATCTCACGTCGCGGGGGCCGCTAGCACCTGTGGCATCTGAGATAAACTCGTTAAACTCGCGCGAAATATTCTTTCGTCCTTAACTATTTTCCGATTCGTTCAGGGAATTGTTAAAACCAAGCGGCGGCATTATTACATCACTTCTAAAGGAAGATACGCGATTATATAATTTTATACGACCGCAAATCAGACGCAAGATTCAATGATTATCTACTAGCTCGACCATTCTACCGCGCATTTAAATGAAAGGATTAATTTTAGAACTTGCTCGCACGTTTCTAATTTAAACACGGACGTGGACACATTCTGCCGCCCTTTGCCTTTCCCTCTTCGTTCTCTTTCGCGTCAACGCCCGGCTCGGACACCAAGTTGTACGAACCAGTCGGCTAATTGCAGTCCTGCCCTGAAACTTTGTGCTGACCAAAAGTGACGATTCCGACACTTACGTTTCTGCGATCACTGAATTCCTTAATTTGTTGCGTTTTCCAAAGCGAGAAACGTAAACTCCCCTGCGTCATGGGAAATGTTATCCTATTTCTGGAGTGCAGAATTATTGATAGTTCTCGGCACGCGCTTCGCACCCTTGATAATTTGACAAACTGGCAATCTGGTAATCCGCTCAGTTACACACGGTAAGGGATTACATGAGAAAAGTAATGGACCGAGAATCTCCTTTGATACCTCTTGTGCGCACCGAATAAACTATCCGCGCCCTATCCTACCGGGCTCCAACTGCGTCTGAGAAACTTTAGTTAGCAAAATACGCCCTCGGCTAAGCCATTACCGGCACGGTTAGTGGGGAGAAACAATTAAGTTACTCTATTTGGCCACCGAGCTCGACTATCGTGGGTTAATATTGTCCGCTCCTTCCTCGTTCTTCACCTCATCAATAGCGGCCTGATTAGAAAGTTCCAAGTGGCGCGCAGCGAACGCGGGGCCGGGCCGGGGATCCTTATTTTGCGCAACTTTGCTTTTGCGCCCGGAAGTTCTTACACGGGAGTATCCGTTTTATTTATATGATAACGGATATGTATGTAAGGTGCGATTTCGTCCAAGTTTGCAAGACTATAAAATATATCGGGGGATTCGATTCGGAAAAGTCATTATCTCGCCGTCATTCTCGGAGAATGTTTCTTGTACATACACTTATACTAGTAAGTCGATAGCACGGAAATATGTACTCTCTTGCAAGTATAATCTTCTCTTCTTCGCCAGTACCAACACTTTGCATCTTGCCGCTTCTGCGACAACGCGACGAGGATAATGTTGGAAATATGAAAAGGGAAACGTTAGGTATATATATCGGTATCTTGTTATTATTCTACGAAGCCACCCACGTTCCTATACGCCACCCAATAGCAGCAACTGTCAAAGTTTTGTCTCCTTGCAATAAGGCGCGCGAGGCGGCTTTCCTGACGCTGACGCCTGTAGGCGAGCTTTAATAAGTTTCACGTTCCGGCGGGCATTTGCATAAGTAACGGCGCGAATATAAAGCCAAGTTTTTGGTCGTGCGTACTTCTTACGTTAATCTTTAACTGCGGATGCCGTCGTAAAGACTAATCCTTTCCACGGTAACGATGCCATACGGTGTTAGAAACTTCTTAATATCTTACCGTAACTTTGGAGCGGGCACACCCACATATACAATATATAGAAAAATAAAGAGGTTATAACATAACATTTTATAGGGAGTTATATATGTTACTTATACAGAAAAATATATAACTTGAATTTTATCAAACACAAAAAGGCGCATGATCGTATAAAAGAGATTTAATATGGATGAACAAATCTGCAATCAAATAATCAAGAGTGAATAAAAAAATTCATTATAAGTAGGATTCTATCTTAAAATCTGATGAATTATAGATCGTCTAAAGTGGATTTAAATAATTTAAATACGATTTTATCTCGTGAAAATTCTTTAAAATAAAAACTCAACTTTACTTTAAATGATCTATTTTATATGCCATTTCAACGTGTGAATTATATATCTATATATATGTGTGTGTGTATTTCAATTCTTCAAATGCTTTCAGTACATAATATTATTGACCGCCTAAAATAATGCCTGACTGCCCAGACAAATAACCGATGATCTAAAATATGTTAGAATATTTTTGAACAACAATGACATAGAGTATACCGCTGTATAGTATGAGATATTCTCGAAAGGTTCATGGTTCGTTTCTTCATCGGTCACGGGAGGATTCGCATACGTTTGCGTTGTCCACGTTCTCTCCGGCGCTGTGGCGAAAATCGCGTGTTGTTTCGGACGATAACCGCGCGTTTGCGCAACGTAAACGAGGTGCAAGCGATACCGTGTGAGCGATGGCAAATCGTTAGAGTGAGCGCGGCATCCAGTAATACATCGCATATTTAGAGAGAGGCGGATGCAGCCGCCTCCGGGGTTCCGCGCGCAAGCTTTCGGCAAACAAACCTCGATCGATCCTTTCGTAGTTCTCTCGTTTCCGGTTCGCGTTAAATTCGCGACGAATTGAAATCTTCAGCACGTGAAAAACGTGTTCGACGTGCATACGGGTATACAGAGTCACGGTACACACATAGAGAAAAAGAGAGAAAGAGAGAGAGGGATGGGGAGGAGAGGAAGGAGAAATTGCAGCGTTAGTCGATAATGTCGAAAGCTACTCGGGCGTCCATTAATATAGGGATTCATTAATCTCTCGCTTGAAGCAAGCCGCTACGTTTTTAGCTCGGTTCTCGTAGCCGAGCCGGGAATATTTTTTTCCACTCATGTCGCGCGACAAGTAGCGTTGATTTAAATAAAATGGTAAAAAATACGGACACGTACACGTCGAATTGGACGGAGATAGATTTAAACACAGTTTTCGTCGTCGGGATTTTCACGCCCCGGAGATACAACCCCGGGACGAAATTATAATCCACCAGAGAGGAAGTACGACGCGACAAAATACAGTATCCGTACTTATGAATAGTCAAACAGGACTCGCAAGAGTGGTCTTTCGCTTCTAGCATAGACCTGACATGTCCAGTTCACGTCAGAGACGCGAATACACATTATTCGGTTACTTACATTCGCATTCGCGAGTAGTACGTGGTTAGGTTCGCGCGTGGTTCCATATACCTATGTGTTAATGCAGAAAGCTTGCCGCATTTCCGACGGCAGCAGCCCACACCCTCTTGAGCACCCAGCTGCTAATGTGCGGTGACATGTGCGCGGCGCGAGGCCAAGACGAGCTTCGTCAACCGAATTCGCGGAATTCTCTATACTTGAATCCGCGCGCGTACTCTCCGATTCGATTAATCGCCTTCCCCGTGAGCGCATTTCGAGTTAATCCGAGGCGAGGAGACCGAAGGGAGTGGGCAAAATCTACGCGACCGGACGACCTGCAGCCGACGATACTCGGGGCAAGAAAGAGACCCCTTTTCGTAAAGCCGATTATCCGCTTCGCGAGACGCGGTGCGAATCTTGAGTAATTCTGTAATTCATTATGGCGAGCATGCTTTTTCCTCTCTCGATAGAAATAAAACGTCGGCGGTGCACACATGTCGTCGGCTATGGAAATCAATGTCTGGAAATTCGCCATAAATAAAATTCAATGTTTGTTACGCTGACCTTTTCTCTCTCTCTCTCTCTCTCTCTCTCTCTCTCTCTCTCTCTCTTCAATCTTTGGAAATTAAACTCCGAGCTAGTCACATAGCTCTTATGTAAAAACCGAAGTTTCTTAAAATACTCGAGAAGACAACGACACGCTTCGCGAAAGGTAATCGCTGAGAAATAAATGAGACAGTAATGCGCGTTATTTTGCCTTTGCTTATAAAAAAAGAAACGTATTAAAGATTAAAAATACGTCCTTTTGGATTTAAGCCATTAGTCCACTTTCTTTCGAACGTACAACAGAAATTACGAGAGCGAGAATGAATCTATAATATTTTCATTTTCCGCTAGAAAAAAGTTACTTTGACGATCGTTCGGTGGGGACGAGCGTGCGATGATGAGTGGAGGCGAATATACGGAAAAGCCAGTTGCTGAAGAGAAAACCGTTAGTAATTAACAAGGGTGATTAAAAAGGACGGATAGCCGGGCCAATTTCAGGTTCGATCGGGTCACTCGGTCCGCGCGTTTTTTTTTCTCCCCTTCGTTCAATGAAATCCCCAATCTACGAGAGATCTACGAACGTCGCATGCGTTTCAGTGCTAATTTTTAGCACAATTTTTTGTAGATCCTTTATTGGTTGTGTACAAATTTTACGGTTTTAAAGAATTAATTATAAAATATTTTACATTTCTATTGTTATGTCTCGGATTAATTAATAAGTTTGCACCTAAGAGAAAAATATGTATTAATTTTAGCTATTTCTTGTTAAATTTAGATGTTTTTCTGAATAATAATCTTACTGGAAAAGACTGAAACATAACGTGCGATGACAATTAAAGTGTACAAAAAGTATAAATGGTACGCAAAACAAGTATAGAAACAAAGTGCAAATAGAACGAGCTAAATAATGAGTATATACTGAAGCTTCTCTTACTCATCGAAAAATCCATAACGATAACCGACAAAGACCGATCATCGACGATTTTGATGAGATGTGAAAGCGCCATATAAGAGAGAAAAATGCAAACGAAGAAATGCTGAAAGAATGTAAATAAACTGAGAAGCCCGTTAAAGAAAGGCGAGAAGCCCGGCACGGAAATAGCGTTTCATTATTTTGCCTTGAATATTATATTATATTTCTACATTGAAATATTGTAGTAACGTCGACGGTAGCAATTTCGCATGCTCCGCTTTCTTCGTCGTCCGTCGTGCGTTCTTATCAAGGGAGAAACATTTGCAACGGTAAGAAGTATATACGCGAGTTCGTAATTAAGAAAGATAAAAATCCCAGAAAGTTACACATTTTATGTCGCCGCGACGTTATATCGGGAGACGCGCGGAAAGTCACGGAACTTAGTCTGCTCGACCAAGATACTTTCACTTTTCTGTAGTACCTATGGGAATGCCGTTTTATTTACCCGCGATCCATCTTCGAGGATTTTTTGACAATTTTCTAGGCACGGACTGATGTGAAAAACAGATAACGTGAGACGTATCCGCTTTACAGACATAACCGTCGCCGACCTTTGGAGATAGTTTCAGTTAGGCCCTGTTTTCAATTCGAAATGTCAGAGGAGAGCGTGACCCCAGCATACCTTTTATGTAAATTTCATTAGCGAAGTAATTCCGCATGCATTAGGCAGAAGAAATTTCGGTCTTCGACGCGTTATAAAGCAAATCAAAATTCGCGGAATAAGTAATATATTTTATTATTCTATTCTCTTTCGTTAAAATTTTTCTTCTATTGGTCGAAGAAAAAACTGACACTGAAGAATCGTCGCTTTTAGATCGGCAATAAATCTCGACCAAGGGCTTCTCCCTTAGAATGGTCCTTTTTCATCGCACTCCGACATTTTAACGGTCGAAACGGCTCAGCGAAAAATACTTACGACTTTACGAAATAGATCGCGTCGTATAATCCGCGTTCGTCATTAGGACGAGTAGACGCAGAATACATCGGCAGGATACATCAGAAAGCAACTCGACAGTTTTTCGGATTTCAGTACTTGTAATAATATCCATTTTATTAGCACATGTTCTGCTCTCTCGTTTATTCACCTCGCTATCGCGCTGAGTTCGCTCTTTCATCAACCTGCGAAAATCCGCATTGCTGGGAGAAAAGCACTAACAAAGCCTGGCCGCGTAGAGGAAGCTGATTGAGTTATTCCATTCGAGGGGACCTCGTTTAAATGTTCTTCGAAGCAGATTCGAAATGACGCGACTTACTGATGGAAATGTAGAAACAGAAATCAAAATTATTTACTTGTTGTGAGTTACGTAAATAGAATTTAGGAGACACGTCTGAGACGGAAATGAAACTAGCCGGATAAAGAATAAACGCGCTCTTCATTAGCATTTATATGAGTGGATGAGCTATATGTACAATGGATAAAATGCACGCCCGCCCGCGCGCGCGCGCTCATAGACGCTACGGATAATTAACGGGACAGGAGAAAACTTCTCTGCGAGAGCAAAAAAGATTTAATTTGTAGCCGAGAACCATCAAAAAAATGCTCGGGTTAAATTGCGCGGCGAGACCCGCGGTTCGCCAAACACGGTGTTAATACGACATTTTGAATTAACTACACTGGACGTGCCCAAAGCAGCTATGTAATTAGCATTTTCTATTCAACAACGAGGCCGACGGTCGGCGTTGTCGCGCAGTTTTTTGAAATACCATTTACCTGAATATTACAATGTAATTAGCGTGCGGCGGCGTATCCTGTGCGGTCAAGCGCGTAATCAGAGGGCGGTTATGTTCAGCCCCCTTCGCGCTGTGCTATAATTGTTTTACATCGGTTGATTGCCGGGCTGCCGAATAATCACAGCTGCAAAATTCACCGCGAGACTCGACGACGCGGCAATACCGTAATTAATATTAGTAAAAAACTTTAGACCGAAAGAAAAGTTCTTCTTATCGTCGAATATTATGAATATTGTAAAAAAAACGCGACCGATGCATTTTTCCCGTCGAATGCAAAATTCACGATATCCCGGCTAATTTAATAATGAGCGCTCCTTTCAATTACGATCTTCAATTTTGCCGTCGCGCGCTTATTTCTTATTCACCGGGCTAACGTTTTCATTGTGAGACATTTGCATACCCCAGGTGTCAAGTCCGAATGGAGTCATTAGCGACCTGGCCGCGAGAAAAATGCAACTGAAAAATCGAGGCGAAGTCGAGAAGAGGAGATATTCGGCATTTGAAACGAAGGGAGAGAAGGTATGGCTTTTAGTTCAGTTAAAAGGGTGAAACTTCGTGAAGGAGCCCGCTTGAATTTCTCGCACACACGCTTGGCTGACGAAACGGAGAGGATGAGCGATTGAATATTCTACAGTGGAGGGATGAAGAAGATGAGAAATTCACCCCTGGAGGGTGAACAGGAGAGAGAGAAAGAGAAAAGAGAGTCGCGGACCTCCGCCACGATTGGTCCATCAGGTTCTCGCTCTCTATATTCAACCTTCCTCATCTGCATATCGAGATTTCCGTCTTGATATCACTGTGACCCTTCTAGAGTCGCTGCGCTGTGCGCGTGTGTGTATAGATGTATGTGATACAACATATATAAAACGTAGACGACCACCGAAGAGCGGGTTAAACCGTTAAACAACGATCTATTTCGCATTCAGTGATCTACCGCGAGCACTATTTGTTTAACAGAATCAGGTCGTCGAGAGAACGTGAGAAACAAACCCTCTGCGATACCGATAACAATTAACCGGTTACAAAGGAAGTAGGTTTTAATTTAAAGCGCATGGCACACGCCGTTAAAAGAATGTACTCTCCTTCATAAAGAAGAAAATTTGTCCGCGGAGAAATATGTGGGAAAGCTTTACGGGAAGAATATATATGTATTCCTCGTCGAAGAATTATTTCCTCGCCGGGAAAGGCAGGGTGTGCATTATAGAGTAGAAAGTGGGTATACATGTAAAGAATTGCTATCCGCTAAATGTAAACGGAGCTGCAGTAAACTATGGAGTCGATGCACTGCAAGGATATGACGCTTCGAAATATCTTTTCTGTAGATTTTAGTCTCGTGACGAGAATGTAACTGTATTATGGGACGATTTGCTCGAAATGCCTCGTTATGTCCGACAAGCTGCCGACATTTCAGCGATATCCGTGGAACAGGATGCGAGGATGCCGTGAGAGAAAGAGGCACTGATCTCTTCTTTCAAAACAGCTCAGTCAGCTAAGCCGACAAATAATATATTTTCGGATATTTTCGGGAAACGAGTGATTATAATGCAGAAAGCTCGATACTGACCCATTAATGGAAACGGCGTACGCCGTATACGTACATTTTATTAACGTTGCAAATTGCTCAGATATCGTGGAAATATGCAAATATTTCAGCACATACAATGGGAAAAAAATATAAAGTATAAAAAAATTAAAACATTAAGAAATAAATAATAATTTATTAATTTCTACAAATACTAGGCACGTTATATATTTTAGTGATATATCTCGAGCGCGAGAGCTTCAGAGACTCCAAATATAATAACATTTCCGTAATATTGTAAACACGATAATTCTGATCAATGAACTTAAATTATTTAAATATATAAAATATTTGTGTGATTAAAAAATAGATATTTAATTCTTTATGTTAATAAAAGAGCGCGATCTGGTGAATCAACAGTTTCTGTAAAGTTACACAATACAAAGGTAATTCATTCCGTTATTCGTTATTTAATTTATTTCGTCAGTAAACTCCAGAAATACAAATCGCTGAAACTTTTTCGAAACTCGAATTGGAAGGGATTAATGTAGACGCAATTGGATAAGTAAAAGAATCAATAGATTATCCGTTTGAAGAATTTTCAGACTATATATAGCAGAGAGATGGATTGACAATCAGAAGAAGAAAGAGGATATTTCTTGGAATGACGCGAGATAGCTTCGGAATTGAAAGTTAGATGGAACGTTTAAATAGGTAATTAAATATATCGCGAGGAAGGGAAAAAAGATGAAAAAGAGGAAGAAAAGACCCTCAAAGGGACTCCCTTTCTCTTCCCTCTCCCTTTTCATGCAGGGATAAGATGCGTGGTCGTTCCTCTATCGATCCTCTCGAAAGAGGGGCACGCACACGTGTCAACTGAAGGGTAGATCCTCTTCACAATTCAGACGGGGTAAATCCGACTTCGAAACGACACTCCTCGAAGGCGAGGATTAGAGCTGACGTCATGTTGGCAAAGACGAACCCGATCCCCGAGACGTCCCGAAAATTATCTCGGTGAGTACATTCGTCGGTCGGCACTTGGTCTCACATCGACGGAGGGACGTTGCATACCGGGGGGGGGGGAGGAGGAGGAGGTTGGACGTCGCGGGTTTTTATATCTCGATGTACGCCGCGTGTGCCAGCGCGATACGGCGCGCGTCTTGGCACCTTATGATGTGACTTTTTGAAGAATCTCTGCTTCTTCGCGATCGATTGTGTCGTGGGATACATGGCAAAAAAACAGCGCTCCGCGCCACTGGAAATCGAACGATTACTCTTTTCGTTACTTCCGACATTGTTATATACTCTGGATGAGAAATTGTTAACGTTCGATGAAAAAATATGTTGCTAGTAGTACCGGGAATATCGTGTTATTTGAAATATGCTGCAACGTACCGGACGCGACTCTCTATAGCTATTCCATTAATTCCGAGGAATAATTAATGTCGATCAGAACGTGTAGCGCCGGGTAATTCTTGGTGCGCTGTAGCTTTCGATTTTTAATCAACAGCCAAGGCGATTAACGCGGCGAGGACGCGAAGCGGTCGTTGTTTTAACGCGGGTAAAATTTCGCGTTACATCGTGCTAAGCCGAGAGTGAATTTCCGATGGGGAGCATTAATATGCAAATTATTATCTCATTAAGGGCGTACACGCTTCCTGCCATCGTATCTCCGTATCGAATTAGCTAATTAGCCACGCTTCGGGATGAAAAGTCAACGATCGTTATCCGACGAGCGATCGGTTAATTTGGTTTATACCAACTGGGCACTCGAGTGATCAGTGCCGTCATTACTCGTTAGCGTTATTACCTGAACGCATACAAATAATCGTAACGGTATGAATTGTCGTAGGCGGTAACGATCATCAGCGGACGACCAAAACGGGCAGTCAAAGCCGGCGAAATGCTCGCTCTCCGTGCTTCGTAACGAGATCGGACGCGTAAGGGTCACGACGATGAGCACACATCTCATTTCGCGAGAACGCTTTCCCGGCGATCGGATGGGTGAGAATGTAGATTGTCTTGACCAAGGAGGGAGGGAGCCAGGGCTAGCTTGGTTTCCATGGAAACGACAGGCCTCACCTGGAAGGTAATTTCGCGGTGTATCGCGCCGGAGAATCGAGACATCGATCTTTAACCCTGCGCCGACCCCGCCGCCCGGCCCGTGTCGGCCGTTGCTGTCGCTGTCTGCGTTTGAATGGTACGGCGCGCGGGACCATTCAGTATTCCTGCACTTGGGAACACGCGTCCTCTACTCCTCTCCCGAGCATCCACCCCTTCCGCGCGCAAATACCATTCGGAGTACGCCCGGAGACCCAGATTATCCTTCAGGTTTGATCCGTGAGTGCGAGAGCTCTCGCGTATAGAGGAACAATAAACGTTCCGTTATTTCCGACCGCCGAATATTGCGCTCAATCTTTCGTCGATTGGCCGCGCGTTTTCTAGTCACGAGAATCCGATTTCACGAATTTTATTTCGACCGTGATACTGGCACGTGGTTGCGTCGGAAAATCAATGCCGCTGTCAATTTCGAGAATGAAATAACGCCCGGCAGCTGCCAGGGTGCGCGTCTATTTTCGAAAAGTCGTTCGTCGTGTTAGCTGAAACCCGGCACGTTTTGTAAGCGAATTCGATGTAAAATAATTCTCGATTTTATTTTATCTTAACGCAGTACCTACTATTCCGAAAATAAAATAAATTAGTTTGATAAAAATTAGCACAAAATTTGTCATTATTTTGTCTCACACGAAGATTTTTCGCGATAAATTACTCTCAATTTTAATCGTAAAAAAATAATGCTATTGAGATAAATATTACACTTTCGAGACGAGATGATAGATTTTTAGGATCAATTTAATAGCGCAGTCGGAAGTACCGTCTCTCTTTAATCGAAAGATATTATTTATGGCCCCTTATCTCCCCTTTCTCCACCCCAAGCGTCAGTCCGTGAACTAACTTTTCTGTAAGTTATATTACTTCTACCGTGGCCCAATCCACGAAGTTTCATTTCGGTTTTTCCTCCGTTCTCTTCTGGAATTTCGGAAGACGATTGTCCGCAAGTGCGGCCGGAGGGTCGGTATAGTCGCTCGTTGAAAGCTGAATTAGGGAGGCCGACAATCTCGGGTAAAGGTAATTAAAAATGCCGATAAGATGCCGTGGTTCCTCTGCCGCGAGAAATAATCGCGAAGCTTATCAACATCAATTTTTAGAGGGTTATTAATTAACCCTTAAATCGATATGAGATTAGTCATACCTACTCATCACAATTTGCGAGGTGTGTCACAATACTGATTTTGACATAAAGTCTACAAACTTTTGTCTGAACAAATAAAGAACCGGTATTGAATGGCTTAAACTGTACGTCTCCTCTTAGCCTTTGATGTTTTGTCGCTTTGTTTTCAAGAGAAAAACAGAAGAAACAGCATGAGCATCAAAGAAACGAGAAGGGCATTCGAAAGAAAACAATGAGATTATTACAGCGTATGATATTTCATCCAATATTACTTTGCGTACATGCATTAGTCGAACAGCGTTTGCAAATGCCGAGAGGGAGTCATACTTTTAAATGCACCATACTCCGCGCTTTAAAAAAGCGTACAATGATTATATATGCGGAATCACAATTATGATTTTGCACGGATATGCACGTCACTTTCGATTATTTTCCCATTTTCCCGATGTTAGTTCTTTCTTTCTCTCTTTTCCCCATTTCCCTTTCCCGCGTTTTCCTTTGTTCTCTATTTCGGTTATCGAAACTGACGAACAACGAGATATCATCAAATGAAAATAGAACAAAAAGCACGAGGTATGGGGTTTGCATTTTAGGCCAGAAAATCCTAGATCGATTGAAAACATCGAGCCAAAGTGCTCCCAGCTATTTGGTATTCAAGTACTCTTTCGAAAGTAAATTTTGGCCCTCTCGCGGTCTTTTCTCTCTTTTTTTTATTTGGTTTTTTTTTTTATTTATCGTACCAAGTTGTCATTTTCCTATGTTCCGAAACAAAGATATGAGAAATGGGGAAAAAGAGAAAATAAAAAAGAGGGAGAAATAGAAGAGAAAAGATAGGTAAAGAACCAGACAACCAAAGTTGCAACAGAGCGACGAACGCGAGGAGAGGGAACGGAAAATTAGACGGACGACGAATATTTACTCAGTCGCAAGCCCGAAGCCGCTAGAGCTCCGTTCTAAAAACGAGAAGAAAGAAGGAAAGAACGAACGAATGAGACGAACGCTATTTATTTGCGTCGCGAAAATCGTGCGACGTCCGAACATAAGTTTTACTTCCGGGAGAGTGCTGAAAAAATGATTCGGTACGTAACTTGACAGCGCTGCAGTTTTTCAGTGAAATTTTCAAGGCGTATTTAACGGATGCTGTTTGTCAACACAATCTGACATTATCATTTTTCTTAGTGAATTTTGCAGAATAATATGAAAGAAACTTCCGTTTTAAATGGCATTGGTAACCGCGGCTGATATGGTGATACATTACTGGTGTGATGAAAGTGATAAACTCGAATGAAAGTGTTAATAAAAATTAATAAATTGGTAAGTTCGTTATAATAAAACCGCGGAATAAAATCGCGGTTATAATAAATTGCGTGTAAATAAAGCAATTTCACAAATATTGAAAATTAATATACAATAGCTAAATAAGGAAACATTTAAATCGTTATATGTTGGTTACTGCGAATTTAATTAATTATCCGACAGTGCGTTAAAACTTTATGTAGAATTTTATAAACTTTTCCATGCATCGGGAATATGTGATTCCATTAAATATGCGCCAATATAAAATCGTTCTCCTCGTCGCGTCGCAGCTTCCGAAACGACATTAAGCCGGTAAGAGTGCGGCAATATGAACGGGAAATTTGACAGCAATGAATTCGTTGGAGCCGCAAGTTCATGCATCCGGTCAAGTTTCGCAAAAAACCAGGACGACCCTACTCGGGTCGATTCGAGGGTGCCCGACCGTGAGGAATTTCAATGCAGTTGCAACTGCAACAGCCGGTCAATGCTTCGGCGGGCTGCGCGTCACGGCTGACTTATAGCGATCGTTTCTACTGCATCGCTCGTCGAAATATCTTTACTCGACGGATACGCTTCAGCCGGATACGAATATTCAGAATACTCAAGTTACGCCGATAGTTGAGTTAATCCTCGCTCTGTTCGTCGTTGTAACTTTGTACGCCGACGAGTTGAATACGCCGAGTAAAGTAAGATACCTCCAAACGCGGAACGTTTAGACACGATTCTCGTGCGAGCGAGCAGATGCATTTAGAGATTTGCAGATTCGCGCGATCCGTGGAACCTGCCGGCTGACGATCTCTGATACGGTCCATAATTTGTCGCATGTCACGCTGAGAAGAGAGCACTCCACGTCGCTTTGAGAGCTCTCTCGGTTGCAATATCTCTAAACGTCGCTGTTAACGCTACGACGTAACTGACAATTTTCTCACACTTGAAAAAGTGTCCGGTATAATCTCACAATTAAGCTATCGATCGTCGAAACAATGATTAAACCCACTGTAGCATTAAAGGATAAGATACAATTTTAGATATTTTTTTTTTTTCAGACAGTAACTTCTGATCGCGATCCTAAATTGTCGTCCAAGGGAACGGCAGAATTTTACCCGTCGCGAGAAACCTCGTACGCACAGAAGAGGAGGGACTAAAATTTTCGTCGCGCAGTTCTCATGCTATTCTGATCCATCTAAGTGGGCCACGCGAATCGCCACGACCATAGTTAGCCCGCCTGTGGCCGCTTTGGTGGCTCGTTGTTTTCAATTAGCGTGCTTAAGGCTCTTCAACACAAAGTCACTTAAAGTTTAAATAGCATCTGGAAGCCCCGTCATACGGTACGGTGAAAGTATGCAAACGAGTCTGCCGCACGGTAGGAAACTTGGAACGTTTCGATAGTTGTCTAACGCATGTGAAATTGAATCATTTCTTATCAATTTATTATTTTGATTTAAATACAATATCTGAGATAGCGTCTTAATATTACCTTATATCTGAACAGTTCTGAAAATAATATACGTGAATATAAATGTATATGTTGTTTCCATGCTATCAATAGGACTCTCCAGCTCCGATTCCAATCTCCAACCCTACTAAGATGCGTTGAGATAAGCTAAGAACTTTGAAAGTTTTATATTGCAAGCCGTAGCAAGATGCATGCATCCAACCCATATTTTTTTTTAGAATCACGTTGACTCGAAACCCTAGAAGGAATTTTGCGAGCGAACATATATTACAGAAGTGACCCAAACACACACCCTACTACTTCGTCCTAGCAAGATACTTTGCAATTAGTTTGACACTTTGACGAAGTGCACATTTTGTGTCGCGAAGCTCGTAAACCTGCTGCAATGCATTCTGGTAAGAATAGATGAGTATTATTAGAGGAACCCAAGCACGTGACGACGAATGTGATCTGAGTTATTAATATCCAGCTACCAGATCTGCTTAATCGCTACTCGCGAAGATAAACACCGTTCAGAGCCACGTTTTAATGAATAATAAATATGTATCGATCGGTGTCGACGGATTTAACTGTGAATCGTCGCAGTGGACTTGCGATACTTTTATACTAGTCCTCGACACGTCGTTCAATTATCTTTCATCTCCTTCTTGAGGGCTTCAAGTGGACGTCTTACAAGTACGATTTAACTGTGTCTCACAGTAACAATTTCGCCTTTGATGTTGTTCTAAGGTCTTCTCTCCCAACGACGATTGTATTATGTCCACACTTCGAGCTCGTCTCAAAATTCATCGCGAACTGCACATCTTTCACAATCAAATCGTCCATCTTTCGACCGAAGGAATACAGATTATACGCACGCGAGCTATCGAAGACAATTCTTCGGGGAATCTCTATCTGTTCTATTTAAAAGAGTAAAAAGTAGTTGCCAGAGAAATGCGAGAAAAATTCGTGGCTTAGTTCCATTTCTGTACACGTCCGACGTATTAAGATTCTACATAAAATATCGTATATAATCCATTTTGGCCATAATTCTCCGTATAACATAAATATTCGATATCGAGAGCTCGATAAATTCTAAATATCTCAGTGCCTGGTAATCTTAGGAAATACCGCGTTCTAATTTAATTAGTCGTTTGTGCGTCATATGCGAAATGATTGATGAAAAAAAAAAAAAATAACCGCATTGCTCGGGTTCTATCTCGTCGCGGGAAACGAGATAAGCGTCAGATTATGACTCCCCGCAGAAATCGCTGACACGTGGCCATAACGGACGCGGATGTGTCTTCGGGGATCGGGGTTGTATGACGGGGTGGAACGACAGTTGCCAGGGCGTGCCGGTTACCGGTGAGAAAGCTCTTAAGCCTATACCTTTCATCCAACGCTGCTAGTTATTAATTTTGCGATCCGGTGCCAGATCCGCGGATGCGGAACAGCGGGCCTTTAGTCAGCGTTTCGAGAGACTCGGGCAATTAATCACGCGCCTGACCGCACTCAAACTCCCGACCGTAGATATTATCCTTCGGTGTCGCGCCGCCACCTCGCCCCCCGCAGCTATCCGATGTCTTCCGCTGTCGCAGATACGGCACTTCATTACGCAGCGTGACGTATCCAATCGGTCCTACTAATCACGAGGGAATATCCGATCCGCGAGCAGATTCCGCGAGCTCGATGACTAACGCGCACAACACCGAAGTCGTAAATCTCTTAACCGGTCCAGAAGCGTCCGCCGATCTGTAGATTTATAGACTGTTTTAACGCGCATTCTCTCCGTACAACGGTATCTATATCTTTCTCGTCTCTGGTTCACGCGACAATTCAGTCCAAAGTTAACATCGTTACGGTCGGCGTTGGGAGTAAAAAGCGAGCGCACCTCGGTGAAAGAAATAAGAAAAACGTCCCGGAATATTCTCAAGCCACCGGGAATGGCGCGTAAAGCAGCCTAATTTACGCGCAAGTTTCGCCGCGGAGTTGCGTAAATTTTCGCGGTGTGACGTAAATGGAGAACGGCGGTGGCGAGATAAATTTCTCGTAATTGCGTCGAATAACTCGGGTAACGCTGGGCGTGCCGCGATAATCAATCCCGACATCAGGGTTTGTCCCGCGCGATAATGACGCGCCGACGAAGAGATTCTTAACTTCGACGGTAATTCGTTGATTGTCCCTCCCGCTCCCTCGCGCTCTTATATCGCCGTCGGCTATCTCCGCGGTAGTTTTCGAGACGGAGCTTTATGACAATTATAACGAGATTTGGAATACGCGGATCAACATCCAACACTTTAGCCGATCTCTCGACTACAAAGCACATAGAGGAAATTTGAAACGTTTCTTCGCTATATAAAGGAAACAATCTAAAAGCATAAAGGAAATGTGAAATTTTGCAGATCTAATCTTTCAAAGCAACTCTTTCGATAGTTTTCACAGCTATTTCCACAGCTTTTTCATATTTTACCTCTTTTTATCTATGTTCGTTCACGGGGAAAAAATTCTCTTCATTTCATGTTATCGTGGTAAAATGGACAACAGCAAGATTTAAAAATGCTTTGTGTTGAAAATAGTTTTGTTAAATCTAGAAAAATGATCCTGTTATAATAACACACGGATTCATCTGTCATCAACGAAATGACGATTTCTCGTTGTGACAATGAAACATAATTGCAGATAATAGATTTTCTCTGCAATGAATTCGTATTATTGAGATGAATGTGTCCAAATTCGGCAATATTTTTCTATTTTGAACTGAAAGTTCTGGTGTAGCGTCGAATAACTTGTTAACATGGTGAGTTTCCATCGAATATACAAAAGCAGCGACAGTTTCGATGCGACAGCAAAGTTTCTATTTTTTTTTATTAATGTATCTTCTCTAGAAACGTGATATCGTCGAATGAAATGAAATCGAAGTCATTCTCTATATTCTCCATATTCATTTCAAGAGTTACGGTTGTTAAGGTGATACAGCAGTGTGTGGAATATGGACTACAATATAAATAAAACAGCAGCAAAAGAGGCAATCGAAGAAACTCGAATATCTGCGGTCGGCGTTGGATTAATGGTGTTCTCGGCTTCACATTTCCGGCGGCTTTTAAATTACGCCACGTTAACATCTGCACAATGCCTAATCCAGAAGAGTATAAGCGCCCCGATTTGAAAGAACGATCTATCTATAGGCAGTGAGTACCTACGCCGACATTGACATCGAAAGAACTGACGAACTAATGGGCATGAAGGTGCGACGAGAAAGCTCACAACGACAAGGAAACGAGAGAGAAAAAGTTTCTCAAAAATCTCCATTATCGCGTGCAAAGTGCGCCACGAGAGAAAGAAATTAATCACTGCCGAACGCCGGCCTCGTTTCGACGCGAGGAGTAAGTATTATTCACAAAATGCTTTGCGGGGAATTCTCGCGTAGAAACCCTCGTGGAGACACATTATTTTCAGATATTCTATTTACTTCCTTGAAAAAAATATATAAGTTTCATCTAAAGTAAATGAATGCTTAATTCTAAAATAATGATCCCACGCCGATGTGTATTTAATTTGCATTTTTTAATTATATTCTCAAAAATAGAAACTTGTGGTTTTAAATGCGAAGCGTGTAAATGTAAAAGCTATTAGAATTCTGAATTAACAATCTTCCAGAATCCAGATTATATCTTCTCATCTTTTATTTTTGGTCACCGCGAGTTATTATCAATCGTATTTCAGAAATTAGCGTGAAACAGAAATTTCAGAATGACTCAACGCGGAAATACGAGCGGTTGGATCTTTATCTTTTTGGACGTTTGACTACGGCGCATCGTTCTCGAAGAGATTTGAATGACAAAATCCGTCGGTGCGTGCTTCCACGATTGCAGCAGCAAATTAATTCCAGACACGAAAATTACGAGCACTCAAGTACCACGCGTGTACGCGAGCTCAGAGAAATCCGTACGGGCGATAAGCTTCGTGCATCGCATTCCATGAAAATCCGAGAATCCGCAGCATCGTCGGCATTGTATCGCGTGTATTTTTTTTTTTTTCTACATTGCGCTCCCTCTTTCTCTCCCTCTTCTTTTGATTCTCGCGATCGTCTCTTTACTTTCGAATAACACGACGAGAAAAGATAGAATGCATGGAATCGCATGACAAGAGCGAAAGAATGAAATTTTGCATGAGAACACACGTGTATTCAGCTCTCTCTAAAGCTGCTCCAGGTGTTCCTCTACTTCTTTTTCCCTCTTATCCTTAGATTTAAACCGGTGATAGAAATACGTAATTGACTTAAGGATATTTAATTATCCAACCTCTTCCGTCACAAGATAAAATAAAACTGGAAAATTAATTCCGGAATATATATATATATATATATGGCAAAAAAAATGATTAATTCTAAAATAATGACCTCCCATGCCAGTGTATTTAATTTGCATCAAGTTATATTTTCAAAAATAGAATAAAGATTCATGGGGTAAGATAAATATGCTTCTTGTAAGCCCGTGTACTCGACCCGTGCACCGTGTAAAGGTTATTTATCACGAGAAGGAATATCCGAACCGTGTCGATCCGACTATACGTCTCGCCCATGCTCGTCTTCAATTAATTAATGCGCTGCGGTAGATTGGCGGTAGCGCCTGCTTGCTAACTCTTTCTGATTGAAACACGCCGGAAACTTCGAGAATGCTGCGTCAATGCAAAGCCTTGCAACATTGATTTCGTGGCGTGATAAGTCACCTGCAACGTCGTACCACAATAAGCTACGGATTTCATCGCGAAAAGTAGGACAATTAGAAAGTAACTTCGGCAATCTCGACATAGCAGTTCGACATAGACATAAAGGATGTTGCCGAGGATGTTGCACCTCTGGACTTCGCGCGAGAAAGATGCTTTTCGACTCGAGAAGAGAAGAATTTGAAGGAAACGTGAGAAAAAAAATAAAAGATACCTTTCTCGAAACTTTGAAGATCCGCAAGATGCAAGTAGTTCACTCAGATCTTAGCTTCAGAATTCAAGATGTACGAGAGGAGGGGATGATGATATATTGCAAGTAGAAATACCAAACGTCGCGTTGTGTTCTTTTTTCGTTCGCGGTTTTTCTACCAATCTCTCGTCTCCTCCTCCCGATCTATATTTTATATCTAGGCGAAATTTTTATAGGTTTATTGCGGTCAATTTTAGACGACGAGATAGAGAGAATCGGAGAGGAGAAGGGCAGGGTCGGCAGGGAAAAGAATCTTCAGAACACGGTTCCTAGCAAGGTTCCTAGTCTTTCTTGGCGGAGAGCCATGTTCGGAATCGAAAGGAATTTCAGTTTCCCGCGATCGCACTCATCGCGCTTTCGAGTGCCAGCAAAAGCCAAACATCGTAAATATATATACACGGTGGGTTACAGCGGAGTCATCTCAGCCCGGGTCGACACAAACGGAAAAGGCCGTCGTCGTAAAACGCGTAAGATGACGTCGTAAACATCGTATTACATCACGTACTTTAAACTACGCCGAAACATCGACATCCGCTTTTGGACGAAATGTGGACGAAGTACATTAGGTTGTTGAATGTATAGACGTAAACTATGTAACGTTCGGTAATTGAGGGAAAGTCAATTTTGCGTCAAAAGGGAAGATAAAATAAAATTAACGAAAGAAACACTTTTAATGGTCATATAAGTCATTATTGTTTGAGAACAATCTGTCCGGAAAACGGAAACGGTACCCGCAAGCTATGTTGAAAACGTACAAAACGCGCGGACCGCGTGGCCGCGAATGCAGGATATTTATTGTTACAATCTGCCGCTCTTACAGTAGTGGCGTGTGCAACAAAAAAATAATAAAAAAAAAGAGACCGGAGTCAAACCGAATGGCATTCATGAATACTTTATGGCGTATTTCGGCCTGCGATGTAAAATATTTGTTTGCTGTGTCCCGTGTGTAAAAACGTGCGTGCATTATCAATGACTGTTAATATGTTAAAATTTATTCAACAGTAACTGATTTCAATAGTTTCGAGAATGTATAGCTCCTTCGCAATAATTTTATATGATAAAAACTTCCATTTTTATGAAATAGTTAGTACTCGATAGTTCGTAAAATAAACTTTTATGTTTCATGTTTTGCGGTAATGAAGAAACTTTAATTCAAATTTATCACGCGTATGAGATATTTATATGGTATAGTTCTAAGCAGTACACACAAGTTACGTAATAATATTCGTTAACCAGTCAAAACAAACAAGTTCAACGGAAGTTAAGTGAATATACGTTCGCGTTAAATTTCGTATATCCGACATTCTTATAATATTTATATGCGCAATTGTACTGTGAAATAAAAATACAGTTTAATTAATTTTCCTACGAAACAATTCGAAAATTTTTGAGAAAGCTACATGATAGGCGGAATGCAGCAATGCTGACGGATAGAAAAAGTTGCTTGTGCATCGGCACACAGGCGTCCGCCGAGCATTATTGTTCTCACGAAGAATAATGCCGGAGTTTATCGCAATTAATCGCGATTGTTGTCAGGACAGTAATTAATTAATATCGCACGAGAGGCGTCAGTGCGGACACGGTGGAAATGTTTTTTTATCGTTTGAACAGAAAAATATTTTTTCCAATCGCTCTTTACCGCCAACCAACCACGTCAGCGCGACCCGTCGGACACAATGCGGTCCTATTAATAGAAATAAAACGTTGTGTGTATGTGTGTATATATATATATATATATATGTATAAATGTGACATGTGTATTTCGTCTACCGCGAAATCGTCCATATGCGGAAGGTGGCCGATAAGCGGCGCAACACGTGCGTTCACGCTATGGAATAACCGACACAATGCCGTTTGAGTTATAATAGGCATTACGCGGCAAATGTACCGCGGCAAATGGATTATCCGGCCTCTTGCTTGGCAGTGACGTTTATTCGCAGAAAATTTTAACTCGCGTCGAAAGCAAAAGCCTTAAAAAGGAGAGACTAAGAGCGCGACATGCGTATATAGGTAGGTATTCCCAGACTGCTCGTGATTTTGCCGCGCTCGTGAAAATTAAATTTGCATCCTCAGACCGAGTCCAGAGCTCCAGATGCACTCGGAGAGATCTCGTCGTTGCACCTGTCAATTCTGTGAATAACTGCGCGCATCGCGAAAATGCATCGCGCGTTTCGATATCACGTTTTTACCATCCCTCGATCACTGTCAGTCCTTTTGAGTATTGATATACTTCCATTTAGAGAAATGGCGAGCTCAGCAAAAGTAAGCTCAGTTCTCCACTCGAGTTCCGTAATGCAGCTGTTTTTATTTAGGCATTTTTAAGACGGACGTGAGAGATTGTGCCAATTCGCTTGTCGCGTAAAATTTGAGATCGCACGGCGGAAGAGCGACGAAACTACATCGTTGACCTAACGTCGGCAACATTTCGTGTACAATTCCTGCGGAAACGCGTAAAAGTTTTCGCAGACATTTACAACCGGAAGGATTCGGCTGTAACCATCCATTACTATAACTTTGATAGCGAAAATACGCGATCCTTATCATTCTGAAGTTGTCAAACTCACGATACGTGCAATTTCAGTTTCCTATAAAACACCTTGGAATGCATATTAAAATCAAGTGTGGTTGTCTTTAAAACGTCAAAATTTTCAAGATGCTTCAGCATGTCTGCTTAGGTACTTGAATTGCTTTACAGCAATTAAAAAATTTCTGTAGAAAACGATATTTTTAGATATATTTTTATTATATATGATTTACGATCATATCATACGATTAAGAGATACATAACTAGATTTTGCGAACATGTTTTAAAAGATTTTGAAAGGTAGTATATAAAACTTTCTTAAGGCCAATTTCACCAACCACAGTTAGCTTAACCGACGGTTAAAGTTAGCAGGATTGACCAATAGAAAGCAGGGTGGATTCATTTCTATTGGTCAATTCTGTTAACTTTAACCATCGGTTAAGCTAACTGTGGTTGGTGAAATTGGCCCTTAATGTTGGACCGCGTAATGGGATTTTTGCGTAAACTAAATTGGAAAGGAGAAGAAATCGATTCTCCGCAAATCTTTTCGGTGGAGACGACCTCTCGAAAGTTGCCTTTCCACGGCTGAGAGAAGGTGAGTCACCGCCAGGGGGACAGGAATTAAGAAATAAAAGACACGGACTCGAGTTATCTGTTAGGATCAGGCCGGGAAGGATCATTTTGCGAGGGGGATCTAGAGATAAAACGAGACTCGGGAAGAGCAGCGCAAAGTTTCTGAGAAAGGATCGAACTCTCGACTCGGGAGAGGATAAAACTTGGGCGCGCGATCGTCGACGAGCCATGTCGGCGATACATCGAAAATGCGAAACGCTGAAATTGCAACGGGACAGTGGGGTGAGAAGATTTCTGCAGGATCCGCGCGGCGGGATATCGCGAGGGGATTCACGGAAGGAATTAAGTCGAATTCCTGCAGAGTGGCCGCGTAAGGGATTAAACTATACGGAAACGGAGACGAGAACGCCACGTCAATCTTCTCGCGAAGATTTCCGCGGCGATGGCAATTCCCGAGGAACAATTAGGAGCCGCGAGGCGGACATAAGCGCGCATGCGGAAACACGATTGTTTCATCTCTTCCGGATTTTATTTTCCGCACGAAAACGGAACGAGCCAAGAATAATTACGTAGCTCTGAATACGCGTTATCCATTTAGTTTCATTCACGATAACGATCACGTATCCTTTGAACGCTCTCTCCGCCGAATTAAAATTTCTCGCTTAATTAATGCGCCATAATTAAAGAGATTTAATGTGCCGGCGACTTATCGCGAGATATGCTAGAAAATGCACAATCTTAAAGACCAGCCATATTAGACTTGAATGTTTTATTAGCTGCTAGCAAATTCCATAAAAAATTTACGTAAAATTTGCTCATAAAATTAAAGCTTATCGGCGACATGGAATTTATGGTATATACCTCCGTATCTCGGTCTAATAACTTATCCCTTAAGCACCACTGTCGCGATATAATGCTCCATATTATGATATGACGTCATACGATCAAATTATAATTAATAGCTGTTCCATTGTTGTAGATCGATGAAAAATTCTCATTCGCATTTAATCATTATCCGAAGAGAAACTTGAAGCACGTTCTCTCCCGTAGTAACTTGCGATAAAATAAAGTCATGAGTTTAACGTTGAACTTTAGATCGGCCCCGTAACTTGGATGGAGGGATATTGTACGCGCAGGAAAAGATCGATTCGCAAGCGCGGCTGCATACTGCATGCCGCATACTGCATGACGGGATATTCCCCGGATTTGTAGTCGTCGAACAGATCGGTCCGCGCGGGGCGCGAAATTAACCGTCTTGGTTACGAGCCAGGTCACCTCTCGCTTTATTTCTGTGTCGCGCGTAAAAGACGCGTCCGTTGACGTTCACGCGCGTTCCCGCGGACTTTTTGTCGACCTCCCTGACACGAATAACAATCCCAAGATTAGCGAAGCGTTAAAACTCTGCTAGTCCGACTTTCTTTTACATACATCCACCACACGGTTCATGTACGCGGATTATATTCCAAGTGCTATTTAATTTTCTAATGTTGCATGAACAATCTCTCTCTCCCTCCACCCCCTCTTCCTCTCTCTTTTAAATAAATCGAGTAATTCCGTGAACACAGATTAGATATCTAAGTACTCGGTACTAGGTATTCAGATTAGCGAGTATTCAGATCATGTTAGATAGGCTTGATACGGACGTTAAGCGTGTTCGCTCTCGAAGCAAATCGATCGGTTGCGTTCGGATGTGGATACAACAGGTAGTTTCGGAGACAATAACGCGATTACCGCGGATTCGCTGAGCGATCAGTCTTCTCCCCTTTTGGATCACTGCTGGAAGACAACGTACACAAAAGAAGCTCGTTCGCGTCTCCGTCGTCGACGCAAATGGAACCAACCGGTGTCACGAAGAATCCCACAATTACCGTTAATTAATGTGTCTCGCATCTCGAGAAGGAAAATACACCAGGAAAATACGAGACAGTCGTATTTTCAAGGCGAACGAATTTAGATAGTTCCAGTAATCGGTCCTAGGTATCAATTAGAGCGCTTGAAATTTTTTACAGCGAAACTCTTACCTCGTTCCCGACAATTAGTTGGATCTATTACAATTAAGTAACTATTTGTCCCCTGGATTCGACCGTGCACGATAAATCTCTTACTCTTTCTACATAATCGATTGTTAGATGAAGAAAAGGATCCTACTTCTCTTTCTACGCTTTCTCCTGAATATTCAATTCATTGCGTTCATTTACCGTAGCATTACCATGTATTACTTTCAAATTACTTGGCTCAATTTCATCGTCTACTTTTAGTAGAAAAGCTGAAAGAGAATAATAGAAATTTAAGTAATAACTGAGAAAAAAGAATCAAAAATTGTTATATCATCGAGCATATTGATATCATCGCCATCATTGTATAAATTAGAGAAAAACTCCTCTAATGTATTTTGCTGTTTAAATGCACTTGTATGTAAATTTATCACGGCACAATTTGCCATTACATCGGATTACAAGACTGTATTTTCACAAATATGTATATTTGCAAACTTCTCTCCTCTCGGGAAGGTTTCAACCCCGACATAATCGAGTGAGTACTTATTGCAAGTTAACAGGCTTCGTTAATTCAAAGTGGGTTTTCCTTTAACGGAATTTTAATACGGAGCTTACTTATTATGAAACTTAATTCTAGTTGCATAAGATATTTAATATCGCAACAGCCAAAAGTTGCGAGCAAAGAAGCGTTAAATTGAATTTCCGTTAAGCAAAGATCATTTTCACGTTCATCAGAGAGGCACGCTGTTCGAGTTTAATACGAATTGTGATCAAAGTACAAAGCAAACATCCGGGAACACGTTGACGAACCATCATCAATCCGTCCGCGCGACTCGCGTTTTCCTCTTCAGCGGCGAGAGGGTAAAAAACAGGGAATCCGGGATCATCATCGGCGTTGAAGTGCAAGCTGGGCTTCATTCCGGCGCATTCATCATCGTTTTTCGTGCTGCCGGCGTCCGATCGTAGCTCGCTTCTTTCGCCCAGCCAGGGATGCCAGGGACAGACAAATGGCTTTGTTTTCGAACTGCGTTTCCGCGTAAGCGGACATTGATTACCGGCAGTTGAAAGAGTTAACTTTGGCGCTTGGGGAATCAACATGCATCGACATGCTATGTGCATGCTATTGCGCGCGTTCCTCGTGATCCGTGAGTACAACGTTATTTACGAGACATCGATTCCCTCGAGGAGGTAATATCGAGTCCTCTTTACCGAAGTTCCATCCGGAATGAAGTTATGAACGTTCAGCGATGGAGAATACTCCGTTCTTCTCGCGATCCTGATTCGAAAATAGGTTTTGACGCGAGTTTTTCAATGCGTCGATTTGCAACGAGAAACTGATCCTCAGAATGCGCTTTCACAAATGTATATCGTAACATCGCGTACTAATACTCTGCGTAGTAATATTCGCTTGACTTTTCCTTTGTAATTGAAATTATTGGAAATTCGCATGAAAGAAGATCGCGATTAACATAAAAACTTTATAGTAAAAAAAGTCAGATTTTTCACTTTTCAGAAAGGCAATACACGTCAATTTGTGTTAATTGTGCTAAAACAAGCGAGACAAGCAAATAAAACTCATAATTCCGCCAATATTTATATTCTAACGAAAGAAAAGGATAAAGCTCAGTATAAATATTGACGAATGTTTATATTTCAGCTTTAAACTATACTAAGGAACTCTAATGTTTCTAATAGCTAGGTGTAAACTATTACTGCAGACATGTCAAATTTCTAGCCGAATATTTACTCGCGGTTGCAGAAACCTCGCGATACGAACTGCAGAGCGGTATAATATCGGTCGCTCATGGCGGAGTGTATACGTGTGATTCGCATTAAGCAAATGTGTACCTCTCCATATAACTGCGAGAGCAATTCAAGCAAGCAAGATTGCTTTGAGAGAAAGACAAAGTAGACCAAAGCCCTCTTAGGAACAAACGCTTAGTTTGTTTCTCAAATTGTCTTTCTCGAAATTGCGGTATAAAGTATATCATCTCGGAGTGTGTGTGTGGATGTGGACCTGGCGAGAGATGCAAATCCGTCATAACGAAAGAAAAGAACGATGCCACGCGATCCAGCTCGGTATTCACCTCACGGTTATTTGCTACATACGCGTCTGCACGTGCGTGCAATACGCGATGGCAAACTTCAGACGGATAGCGATACCGTATTTCTACGCCATCGTTGGTAACCCGGCACGCAATATACGTCCAATTCGCGTCGATATGCGCCTGTTGATTTAAGCATCACGCGTCTCCGCCATCGATAAACAATCTCGAAAATTTCGTCCAGGAATAATCAAGGACTGCCATTTATTTTTCGGCTGCCCTCATATTGAAAGAAACTGAACGGTAAACACAACCAAAATTTGCATAAGAGTTCATGCAAAGTAAGATACCTAACGTTCGGAACAACCTTATATTGTAGAAAAAGTTAATAAGAAGAAAAACATTTCCAAACGGAAGAAATAGTTTATTCAGATAGACATCTTTGTGTGCTATCATAAAAATAAAAAGAGAAAATTGTAATAAAGTAAAAAATTTAAAGGAAAGCTTTTACCCTTTTCTACCCTAAAGGATAAAATATATTAAGCGGTGAGTAAAGCTCATATCCCGTTCTATCCTGACATTTCATCCTGGTTTTCCTTATGCTTATTCGATAATATCCTATAGTATTTGATAGCGTAGACCCTGCTGATAATATATATATAGTAATGTATTTTAATAACACTCGCAAATACGTGCACTCGCAACGTTTTATCCAAATTGCACACGGAGGCAATATAATAAAACACCACTTTCACTTGGATTTTGCAACAACGTAATTGCGGGATTTTCTCTACTCTCGAGTAAATCGAAAATTTTCGCAAATATAAATTACGTGATGTGCCAATGGGGTTTAAACCGAGAAATAAATTGCGCAATTTTCAACCACGCCATTAATTTTGAAATCAAAGACCTGAAAAATGCATGCGTTGTTATGAAATCGGGCAGATGTCTGCAAAAGCATGCACAATGTTGCGCCGTTGGAATAACGGAAAGAGCTAATTTTGCGTCGCAAAAAGATTTAATGTACGCGATAAATGGGTAAACACTGTAAACAGTTGTTGAACCGCGCGCGTGATACTGCGGATTCGATAAACGCGCGTATGTATATACCTATGTATATACGAGCTATCTGTCAGTCGATAGTTACAGATTGACGCTTTTGACTTCTCGAGAGTAATCCACGAGCCTCGAGAGGAAAATTCTCGATATCAACGTCGTAGATGTAACATGGAAATGAAAACCAGGTGACAACAGAAAGAAGACATCGGAAAGGTCGGCGCGGGTCGTATCGATCTTCGTAACACCCAATATTTTCCTCACGGAGGCATTTCCTCACATCGTCTGCGTCTTCCACTAGAATGCAATAGACAAAGAGAAAAAAATGAAGAAAAAAGTCGAGAACTTTCCGCGAGACGGAGGAGCGTAATTGCTTCCGGCTTGGGGATAATGATTCCACTTCAAAGAGTAGTAAGAATAAGTCACGACGAATTTCATCCTTAGAGAGTGCAATACAGATACGATCTGGAGGATACTGCAGAATTCGTCACACAGGATGTCGTTTGGCAGAGCTTGCCGCTATATCTGTCCTATTTTAGCAGGAAAAGATTCACATTGCGGACGTATAAATGCGAAAAATATGGGTGACAGAAAACAAATTTTCACATATCGGGCACGATTGCTAAGCTACTGGATCTTATATATCAATTTCTTGCTCGCCTACAATCGTACGCTTATATAATTATAAAGAAGGGAAGCCTTTGATGACCAATTTTGCAATTTAACCCATGATCCGTCGGTCGGTCAAATGAGGAGGACCGCCGAGGTATCGTATGAAATATTTCACGAGCCAATTTGGCGCCATATAACTCGTAAACGAAGTAGGATGCTTTTGCAAGAAGTTCGGCAGAAGTGAGCTTAGCGAAATTGCGAATCCATTCCGTGATGCTCGCAGTGAGAATTCGATTACCCTGTCCGCATTTCTTACGGGCTTTCTTGCGGAACGGAGATTCGGAATTGATTTACGATGCTGATACAAGGCAGATCGAATAAAACGACATAGGGTCAGTCAGACTCAACCGTTATCACGGCGAAATAAACTTGGGCGACTCGGGCCACCTTTCTGTTATCTTAAACATTTTGCATCGCTACAATTAAACTGATCTGTCTACCTCTCTTGAGGCGAGAAACAATTCCTCTCTTAACTCGGGGGGCCATTAATTTATCGCGTTACCCGAGATAATAGACGAACTTACACTTTTGACGCAACCACGGTACCCGCCTTGTAATCGCTGCTTTTAGAAATTCCGTTGCGACACAAGTCGCGTTCGGCTTTGTCTTTTCCGCCGTGCAGACAACCGCGAAAGGATTAATCCGGTTAGCTCTCGCGCGGGCCACGGTTGACTGTGACTGATGAATGAAATCCGGGGGATGGAGATCCGGGGTGGCCGACCTTATTCTACGTCAGCCCCGTCCTCTGTGCGGCATCCGCGAATCCACCCGCGATCACCCTCACGCATCCCCTCCTTTCCTCACTTCCGCGACCTCTCAACTGTCCCTCCGTCCTCTCTCTCCCCGTGGTTCCTTCCGCAGCGCAGCCACCATCTCCACCATCACCGAGGGGTATGTACCCACACAGTCTGCCGCGCCACTGACGTAACCCTTCTGACGTCACACGTGAAGCTAACACGGCGCGCGCTACCTCTGCATCCCTCACGGCGAGGACAACGCTCCCTCTCGCCGGAGTTCTCCGCCTTTTTTCTCTATGCACTCTTACCTTATCCTCTTACTGACGTATCGATGTTTGTTCGGAGAAGTAATAAAACGATTAACAGAGACATTTACTGCAGCCTTCTCGAGTCTGCTCGACGGAGCGACAATTTAGTATTTTATTTAAGAACATGAAGATTGAACTGTGATCTGTACGCGAAGATGGTATAAATTCACATGTATTCCACATGTTAATTATACAATCAAGATCGTGCCATGATATATTGTAAATACAACGATAGACGATAAATTTTATTCCTATATCTTTCGACGCTCGTCAAAAAAAGAAATACAAGCGCGCATCCTTGATAAATTTATTTGTAAAAAGAGTTCAACCTTCATCCGTAAGCACCTCATAATGTCGTTCAAAGTTTTTGACAAGATAATTTCTCAGATGCTGTCGTATTAAAATGATATTATGATAATCACCGCTCACACTTCATAACTCGAGACGCGAGTGAGCTCGGGATCCAAACTCAATGTAAAACGATTTTCGTCGCGTTAAACTCTGCGGTAAGATTAGCCGAGCTGTGTAATTTTACAGATGTATTTCCGCTCACCGAATCTCCAGCGGCGCATTATTCCGCGTAACGACGGGAAAAACAGGAACGGAAAGATCGATCGGTCGCCCTTTCGGTGCTTGCCCCTTCTCTTCCCGCTACGCCTTTGTATTTCTTTTACGCCCCATAAATTCGCGGCAGCCGAAATCGGTACTTTGTTATCGCGATCCCATTTCAGTTACCGTACACACACCGTTGCAACTTCATTGCGCAAAAAAAATCGCGCAATAACTGGGTTAGCCAACTTTTCTTCCTCTTCACCCCGAGTACAAATCCCGAGTTAAGCGCCACGCCGCAAGTTTCTCGCGGAATTCGAGGCATTGACTAATTGTACCGCGCGGATATTAAATTCCTCCGGAAAAATTATGACGTTGAGCGTCGAAGCGATCGTCGATTGGCTTCTGGTAACGCTCGCGATATACGAATAAAAGGATACCAAAAGGAATTCAATCGAGTTGTATGGCTTAATGGCTGATTGTCTTGAATAATTTGAAATTTCTTTTCGTTGTTTTACTCGCGAATATATATATATACTATATATATATATATATATATATATATATATATATATATATATATATTCGAACGTACTTCGTATACTTCAGCTTTGTACTGTACTGACGAAATTTGCTCGCGGCTTTCAATTTGCCGTTATCTCTGTATACCGTGCTTAACTCCTAGGCCGAAGCTCAGATTGAGTTTCACTCCCCCGGTTTCTGCTACCCATGAGCTTACAGCCTATCTTCTTTATCTCCTTTTACCTTCCTGCCATCCTTCGATATTCCATCTCCCCCAATTCAATATTCATCAGCTTTTATCAACTCATTCGGTAATTTCACCATTAGATTGGTCGAATGTATATCTTTCCGCTGCTTCACGTCATATTTTACCGTATAATTTATTAGGTCTCGTTTTTTTTTTTTAGGTGAGGAACTGTGGATTGGCGTAATAAAACCTCGGCCCCAGGAGTGGCCCGGGGGTTACCCTGGGGACCTTGGGGAAGCGATCGCGCGAAGACGAAGTGGCTGAGACCGACGAAGGACACGGGAGGCGGAGGAGGAGGCCGCTATGAACGCCAGCGTTAACATCGAGAGGAACTCCTGGCGGCTGCCTCCCGATGAGACCGTCCAGGTCGCCGATCCCCGTTCAAAGTCAACCCAGGTAAAAGAGGTAAATCGCTCAGCCGACTCACCAAGTGATCCCTATCCTAATCGAGTATTTCTCGTGGATTACATGATCAGATTTAAATGCATGTAGGTGTACAATCGATGGAAGATACAACGGCGGTACAGTACCGGTTATTAATTCGCAAACAAAAAATCGAGCTTACGAGAAATCAAGCTTACGATAAAGAAGCGAATTAATAATCCGTATTGTATGATAACGTTTGCGGTTTGAGATTGGAAAACGTAGAAAAATGTACTAGGTTGATGTTAGTGATTGGTCAGTGTACTGGACTGTTTAGTATAGACATATATCATAATAGATCTGTGAATGCATAAAATCAAATCTTGTTAGTCTCTCTTTTATAACTATCATCTTTCAAATAGCTAAATGAGATAGTCCCATCTACACGTCTTTCAATTAATAATTATCTAATATAGAAGCATAGTAGATATAAAAGTTATATATGTTGCACTATTCTTTTCTCTAATAACTTTCCTATACTATAGAAACTTCAAAGTAATGTTCGATATAGTGATGGGCTCGAGATAAATCAAATCGCTTCGAATATACATCAAATATTTTGAATATTATTCGAAATAAAATCTTTAAAATTTTGAATATCTTAAAAAAATATATATATTTACGTACATATGTTTTTCCTGTCATAGTAATTTATATTATTATCTTAACTCATCGCATTATTCTATATACAGTTATATATAAAAATTTTATTTTTAAAAATTTTAAGCGTTTTAGATATTCGAGCGTTTCTAAGGAAAGATTTCCTAGACTTTTCAGCGTTTTAAGACATTCGAAACTTTCAGAGCTTTTCAAGAACTTGTATTTTCAAATGGTACTCGAAGCAATTTAAATCTTCACATGCGACTGAGTTATTTCTAAATTTTTGGAAAAAAGGATTTGTACGCCCGTCATTAATTGATGTTAAATCGTCATGATTTGTATGTATGTTGCATTTTGTACATCGTCCTACACAGACGATAATATTAGGTTTGAATGTCGGATACGGCGATTAAATCCCTCGTGAACGCACGTGCTCGCAAAGTGATAGAATTACTTGCGTTAAGTGTCGATAGCAGTGACCACTCAGAGTAATACATTTAAATTGCGTAGTTACGTCGCGTATAAACTACGAATATAACTCGGTGTAACGAATATCGTTCCCGATGCGGTAATTAACACAACAAACTATTGCGAATAAACATTAGATATTCGTGTTGCACAATTTTTGTAAATAGTCAATTCTCTCACAAAAGGCCTGGCCTTTCCACAAAACATCGTAGATCAGGTAGAAAAATCGTTGAAATTTCGATAAGCCTGGTATGGAAGCTGTTTGCTTAGCCTTTCTACAAAAGGGCTAAATTTACAATTATTCTACGACATTTCTACAACGTTTGGCCACCGATCGATATCTCAACTTTAAATTGACGCCCACGTTGACAAAGGTGTCAATTACGCTCGCTACCTGTCCAGCGACGGAATAGGAAAGAACACTCTTGGCGAGCGTTTAAATAAACGGCTAACGTCTCATTAACTCGACGTCAACGTTCTCTCGAACGTGTGTAAAAACAGGCCGTGGAATAACGCGTGTAAGTTCGTATAAACTCAGATAGGCCGCGGAATAACGTGATAATTAATTGTGGCCATCAATCGAGCCGTTATATTGCGAGGGAAGTGATAATAGAGTCACATATATTCATACGTGACAAAAGACTCCGGTTTATAAAGCTGAACAATTCGCACGCGTGTCTTCTCGAGGCATGCCGTCTTATTACGTGAAACGGCTTTTTCATCCGGCAGACGGCTCTTTCGTTCTGGTTTATGAGCACTTGCAAGTCCACGGAAAGTGTTACTAAAGTTCCGTCCGCCGTTTATCCGCAACGCCCTCCTCCGTCTCCGCGTTTTCACGGGAAGTAGTTTAATTATATTTAAATTAACCGGCCGTCCGGAACAAAGACTGCGATCCGACGACGTCCTTTATATTTTCGCGAAAATCGCGTTCGTATCAAGTAGCAAAATGTATACTGCGATAGCCGCTTTTATTATGCTTTTATTATCGCCCGCGCGTGTTCCTTCAATTATAATCGAAATCACTTCTGCGCTTTACTCGTGTTCAGTCAGAGACGCTCTGAAAAATTAGCTGTTTATCTCGTATCCTTTCTATTTGGCCATTAGTGAAAATTTCGACCGAGCGAATTCTCATAAGAGACACATGTTTTATTATACAACGACTGCTCGTTAACGACCGCTGTCGCTCTTATCGCGTCGATCTATTAGCAGAACTATTAGTGAGATTCCACGAACCGTGTCTGCTTGTCTTTTGCTCACCTTTGACTTTTACTGGTTTCTGACTCTGCGAGTCGATTGAAGGGAATAAGAAAACCGTCACAAGTATCTTAAACAACTGACACGGTTTGTCCTTTGACGATCGAGAATTCGAATCCACAAAGCTTTCATCGAAAAGAGCTATAAATAATTCATACTTAACACTGTTCAAAGATTTCTCGCAAAGTTCAAAGGATTGCGACGAAATTAAACTGTCCGCGATACAAAAGCTTCGTAATTGATAAACCAATGGGAAATTCATCAACGTCGATTAACTCGACTAACCAGATTCAGCTAGTCGACTTTTCAACAATTTTTTAATAGCACGCCGCATGTCTCGGGTAATCGATCAGTCTGCCGCACCTCTCATTGGTATGCGATTTTCGTGTGTGTGGTGTCCAGTCGATAGTTCCGAGCGTAAACAAATTTATCACTCGCCGCGTCGGCGGACAGAAAATAGGAAGGGATGAGAACCACAAGGAACAAGGCGCACGCAGCAGCGTGGTAGAGGGATTCCGACGACAGAATCGGGGAAACTTCTGTTAGCCGGCGCACACACAAACCTAAAGTAATTCAATTATCGGACTACCTGACGAGACCGACGGATGGCGGGGGTTGATGTTTAGAAGAACGGAAAATCGAGGCGCGCGTTGTGCGGTGGCTACATACGTATCACCCTCCTCGATATGCACACGTGCAAGCACACGCACGCAAACACAATACGCCCCGGCAAACCCATACACGTTCGGCAAAGCCGCTGCCACAAAACCAACAAACGCCGTTGGTTTTACTCGTTGCCGTTCCGGTGGCCGCCGGTGTCCGATTCGCGCACGCGACATCGGTGTCCTCGGAGTCACCTACGGGATCCTCGGAAAATTTCCAACAAAGGGTTAAAATGTCACTCGAAACTCGGAGCACGCGCTGACTTTATCCGCCGACGACTGAAACACTTCGCGATCGATAGCGGTATTCATCACTTCTGCAGTACGTATATAGGACGTTAATACGAGCTCTTCCACAGTTGGAATCAGATCAAGCAAATAGCGCGAACACGAATAAATAAACGACTGCTTTAATGAGTGTAGATGGCAAAAACGAGCACGTTCGTCCATGCGTAAATGTTCGTTCGTTCTTGCTAGCTTGGTCCTGGATCCACTTTAACGTGATGCCCCGATGTAGATCTCTATCAACGTGTATTCGTTCCGAAGAAACGGCGATAAATTTTCAGGCGGAGCGAAAACGAGCGAAGTAACGGTTTAATCAGCCAGCGTACGCTTGGCGTCCCTAGCTTTAATTTGAACGGACGCGCGATGCGGAAAATCATTACAAACCTCTCGTGGAGGAACTGCGCGCCGCGTTGGAACTGGCTGCAGTTTCGCAAGTTCAGCGCGCACCATTTCCCGGACTTGTTGTTGTATCACGACCGGCACGTAGAGAAATCCTCGGGGTTTGCGTTTGACTTCCGACGTCGCGGTTCCCATTTCTCGGAGCGCGGCCGCATCCTAAAACCGCTTCGTCCCCACATTTGTCATCTCATCACGTCGAAAACTCTCGCGGAATTTTGTTTCCAATCAGGTACACGCGCTTGGGAATTAATGCCTGTCGCGTACGATTTTCGAGACGGGTCCTTTTATCCCGTCTCCTACGCGAAATCGCGAAGAAAAAAGCTCCGCCGTGGCCCGACAGAGAAAATTTTGCCGCGTTAAAAGCAGTCAAACGCGTTATCGGCGCGGCTTGCTTACGCTCGATTATCGGCCCTTTTGCACGACTGATCTCGTGACCCCGAGAGGATCGTACATGAAGCGGCCTCGCGTACGTGTGCACATGTGTCACCCCTTTGAACTTCCTGTCCGAGTACGGCAAAAAGAGCAGAACGCCGCGCCGGCCGGGAGAGATAGAGGCGTTTCTCCGCCCTCAAGAAAATCACGTCCACGAAGCGTGGCACACACGGTTAGTCGGGCGCCGATAGTTCCGGAGGACGGACCAACTGTCGGACGACGAAGAGCGCATAAACCAGAGATCGATCTGCGGAATTATGTTCGTGCGGACACCGCGCGTTATCGCTCGATCGTTTTTGCGGGGCGCGGATCGATCGCGAGTAATTCAGTCGTCGACGATCGGCCGCGCGATATTTTGACACGTGGCGTAATGACGCGTATGCATATGCGCGCGTGTTTACCATTTTAAATGTATACAGATATACGTGTAGGTGGATATAGAGGAAGAGGACAGAGAGGGAGAGTCGGAAGGTGGGCGGCGGATAGGCTGAAATACTTGGCTGAAACGCGCTCGGCAGTCAGGCCGGCGCATCTGTGCCTCTTGAACGGATGAATTAATTATTGGTGTCGGGTGAAACGGTGACTTGTGCCGCACCATTGAGCCCAAAATAACGACGATGGTGCGCAGTGCCGATGATTATTCGTGACGAAACAAACGGACTTTTTGTCTTCGCGAACGACACGGGAAGGAGCAGCCATGACCACTTCCAGTCTCTCGGAAGATAAGCTATCACAGCCTTAACACTTTTACAATCCAGATTTCGCTTGACGATCCAGATAGCGGATAAGTTCAACGTGCAATTTACCCGAACATTACGGCTGGCTGTGCTTATCGCAGCCGTGTCGTAATCGGGGCGGATCTCTGTAAAGCAATCGCTTTACGGGAGTAAAACGATAGCTTCGGTTTTAAAGGGCATTTAAAAGATAGGCGCCCGAGTACGTCGTAAATAACTTCCGCCAGAACAGTAGACTTAAACGCACGTAAATGCAGAGCACTGCCGCGTAAAGGCACTGTGCGCCGTTGGGTTTGGCGCCGACAGGTGCCTCGGATTCTCACGATGCAGCGACGTGCCGTGGCCCAATTTTCTCGCTTCCGCGATCGCGTTTCGTAATAACTGCATTGTTACGCGCCAACCTATTGCCGTGAGATTTCCAACGGCCGAACTCCGTACCAGTTTATCGATTATTAACGTCCTCGCGGTAACACAACGAATTCTCTCAAACGTGGCTCAACGCAGATTCGTTCGATATAGCGCAAAGCAATTTTACATGAAATTGCACAGTGCCGTATTGGCCTGTACGGTCCACAATTGGAAACGGTAGCGAATCGCGAAACGGTAGCCGACGACAGTATCGTGTGGCATTATTGGAGCTGTAATAACGATCGCCTTCCGTGACCGTGTACTTAGCTATCCGATGACAAAGCAGCGAATTCGAAACGAGAAAACCGCACCGTGTATCAAAAATTTAATTTAAAATTTTTAGAAACGCCTCAGTTCGGCGTAATTAGTCATAGGGATAAATATTGGAAGCAAATATTGAAAGAAACTACACCGTTTTATCGTCGGCGATAAATTTTGTCATTACCATTGGCAAAGAAGCAAACATTATTGTTCGATTACATGAGAGTTCTGCACGTTGATGTATGATGTATTAAACTTTACTGTCGATTTTCTTGTATCGAGCATTACCTATATACTCTTAAAAATATATACTTTTATATATTTTTGTACCTCACGAACAATAATGTCAGGAAAAAACGTTGCGACCGACGGCTCTATCGTTAAAATTTCATACAGCGAAAACGAATGAACTTGCTCTTGTCAGCGACGTTCTCTTCGCGCTTCGTAAACTGACGAAAATAAGCTAAACGCAGCGTGACCGAGAACACATGCAGCAATGAATGCAATGTGCCGATGCATCCGTGTACTTGACAACCTTATCTATCATGCCATTACAGTTCACTACACGCCATAGTGGGATACCCGAAAACCGTCATGTCGAATTACGGCACGATCGCTGTACGATATTTCCTTTGAATTAATCCCTATTGTACTCGGCGGGCTCGATGTGCATAAGCCCAGGTATATTTCGTCTGACAAACTATTATGTCTCTTGAATACTTGTTGGACGAACTCATCGTGCCAGTGACAGAATACGAATTAATCTATAAAATTGCATTATTATTATTATTATTATTATTATTATTATCATAACGAGCACCACCCGGCTTTTCTAATATTCCAATAAAATTTAATTTATTTAATGCTTATCGGAAGCGGTATTTTTTTACGAGAACAGTATATGTAAAGGTAGAACATCGCTTGCGATAAGTTTTGCAAAAAATTTTAATGAACCGACTGCCTCGCAACGTTTGGCCGTTCGCCAGTTGGCTATGAAACACAGCCGCCAGCGATTAAAACGGAAAAAATAAACAGTAAAACAGTTGGGAAAAATATTGAAAGTTTCCTTCAGCGTAAGTATCTAAAAACTGTTCCCTGTCGGAGCTCAACTGACAATCGACAAAGATTTTATTCAAACATGTGTATTTGTTCCTGGTGCGACGTCGCACAGGAGTCAGGCGCGTATTTACGCGACAGCACGGTAGTATATTTAAAAGCGGTAATATCGCATCACATCTGAACTGCTTTCTATTTTTTCGTAACGCAACGCGTCACACAAACGAATGTCTGCAGCAAACAGGTCTCTTATCTCTCTCTTTTAATTAAACATTTACTGCACTGAAAAAGATTAATTTTCTTTAACTACATCTATTTAAAATTAATGTGTCAAATCTCGAGAAAAGTGAAATAAATGCAGCTGAAACAGATAAAAATTAAATTTTGATATATCGAACAAAATTTGGCGGCTAATATCGAATAATTTTTCTCTTTATGTAATTTTAATTTTCTGCAAACATTTGTTTTGTGAAAAAATTGTTATATATCTTTATTTTAGTTATAATTCTTTTCTGTCGCAAGATTTTTCAATTTTCGTACAATATAATAAAGTCAACTGTAATGGCCGGTTTTCACACGCAATGATTGGTGGCGCCAGGCCGCGCCAGTCGACTAATGCCAGTAAAAATGCAAGTAAACACTTGATGCAAACTGGCGCTAGTAATGTGGCGTTTACTGGCGGTTATTGGCCAAAGCATATAACCTCAAAATTTGAGGTTATATGGTTGTTGTCATTTACTGTGTGTTTAATAAATGTTAAATATTTTCCATAGTATACGCCAATCACTGTGTAAATACTTGTGAGTTTGCTAGTCGGTTCTGGCGCCAATGAATGCCAGTCAGTTGGCGCCACTAATCATTGCGTGTGAAAACCGGCCTTAATTATAAGAAAAATAAAGTACAAAATCAATAAACGTTAGCACTATACGCGAGCGGCATCGTATATTATTTAATTCGATATATAAGTCGCTTCTCATAAATGAAAGCAAAGATGACCAAGCAAATATCATTGCTCGGTAAAAGAATAAAAAAAATTAAGAACCAGCACTGTCATATTAACACTCAATATCATGTAACATACAATATCGTTTATCATCCAAAACTATCTCGACTTTCTGACCTTCGACGTGATTATGTCATACTCACGCGTGCATGTATACTATGTATGTATGTTTGCTATGTATGTATGAACGTACATAAAGATTGTTAACACATTCGTACGCGTACAGTAAGCAATTTATAGCTCGAGCTATATGCTCTGATTTCACACCGCGGAATAATATTTGATGTGTACGAAACTTGCACGCGGGTGATAAAAATTGAATGCTCTATCTCCACCGTTCGCGTTATTGCCGTATAAGGCAGCGGGAATCTTCGCGAAATAATGTCTGCATCGTGCAACACTTCGCAATGTAGATATCAGCTCGCGAAGTCCGATGCTGTCGCGTTGCGCGGCGCGCGGGGGCGAATTTATGGTCACCTCTATATATCTCGTGCCGCACACGTGCACGCGACGCGATGTGTTTTGAATTCAAAGAGGCGGCAAATCGATCGGCGGGGGAGAAGGAAAGAGTGAGCCGGGTGTCGGGGAAGGAAATGGCGAATCGCTCGAACGAGACATCGGCGATTATTTATCCGGATAAACAGGTCGGGTCGTCCAAAAGCGATTACCGCGCGGCATAACGTCGGCCAATCGGCGCGGCACGGTCGATCGTTTGTCTAGTTCGGAGCAACATCATTATCGGCGATATCCGAGATAAAACGGGGGGGGGGGGGGATTATTTCGAGGAGATAAATCGTTTCAAACTATATTCCAGGTCGGAATTCTTTGCATCGCTAATGGCGCGTATAGTCAAGATAGAAAGAGAGAGAAAAACGGTACTTTCTCTTATAGGTTTATTTTCTCAATACCAAGGCTAACGGTTATTTCGTGCAATAGGATGCAGTTATGACGTTTGTGCCGCGCAACTGTAACTGTCTTGTCGCGAACTTTACAAACGTATATAGTAAAATAATAAATACAAGAGAGGAGAATAAGTATATATCACGCGATACACGGCTGTATCAATTTTTGAATTAAACGACTGTTTATACAGCAAGAATCGATCAGGGAAACTACCTCAACGTGTAATTTAATTATTCGCGTGAAAGACGCGTTTGTCGACGAATCTTTTTCTCGTTCCTTTTAAGTGACAACGTTCGCCCGATCTCCAAATGGATCGAAGATAAATGTCGCTTTTCTCGCGTTTACCTAAAGCGAGAGCAAATTCGCGTGCAGGAACACGTGCGGGGCGGTTCTAACAGGTACATACATAACGATCGGCACATCGTATAGCTCACGCCTCGTACGAAATCCGGTGCGACTCATCTGTATTACATGACCTGCACCGCTTGCACGTGTTATCCGGTCCGGTGCCGGTGGACAGAAGGCCGACTATACAGGCGCCGGACATAACTCGTATGCAATATGCATAACGCAGCCGGTGACGTATTCCATGAGAGCGACCGAAAACCGCGATATTCTTGACGACGCGCGACGGCACGATCGAACGTCGCGACCCCAAAAACGCTTTTATGATCTACGAGAATAAAACCCGTTCTTAAAAACGGCAACACGATATTACCGCAAGAAACGTCTCAACTAGATGAACAATGAGCGAGTTAACTCTTTGACTGATTAACAATGAATCGAGTGGGAGAAGTCGATAGTAGGTCGCGTCAAAACGTCGCTACACATTCTTATTATGAAATCATATCGCGATTTTATTGTAAAGAAAAATTCGTCTATAGAAGCATTATCGCGAATTTCAAAATCCGATAAGATCGGACGAATTTCATGCACGAGTAGTAAAAGAAGGTCTGATTGAACAAATGATATTCTCAAAAGAAATTACGTCGAGTCGAAAAAGAGCCGGAAAAGAGTATGTGGGCTTATGCCGACGAGCGCGCGAAATGGAGTCTTTCTTTCTTTTCAGGCGAATCATCCCGTACAACGGCTTTTTCGGCTTTTAGTTATTTGAGTCGTCCGGCGGTTCGTATATTATTCCGCGCTCTCCATCCGAAAACGATGGTCGAATTATATTTAGATTGATGAAAAATTCAAAGCGCAATAAAATATGAAAGATAGCGTCGTTAAATAATTGTCTCGCCTGTAAATATCGTTTAAAAACAATATACTTCATAATTACCATTTCAGGTCGATTCGATTCCTTTATTTCAGACAGATAATTCATGGAAAATCTGCTTCTCGATAAATAGCCTCCATACAATTATGAATCGTTATTGCGGAAGATAATTAATCGTCTGAACTGGTAATTGCTAATTGTAATAATCGCAGGAAATGATTGCGCGTTCTGAAGTGTAAGTGCGATAATATGCGAATGGCAGAACGATGACCGTGTATATACGCAACGACAAACTATATGCCGTGCGAAAAACGAGCGCTGAGAGTCGAATGCTACGTGTGAATGAAAATGTCGCTGCTACGAAATATTTAATTTATTCTAAAATAAATGCACACCGCATACCATTTCTCTTGCGCATTTCAAATTAATTTCGATATAAATAAGCTATTGTCGCACATTAAATCCAATTTATTTTAACAATAGAATTTATCTTCTTTTTGATAAAAGAAGAATATTTACGTAAATTAATTTAGTTCCTGTTCCTTTTTCCGAAATTTTATGTCCCGAGTGCAGCAAAATTGTGTAATTTTAACAAATAAAGAAAATAAAATTTTTGCCGCGAGAATGTGTCGCGACACGTTTTTCTTAATATATTAAAAAATCACACATAATTTCCGAGATGTAAAAAATTGTAGAGTATAGTAATAATAATTTAATTTTTATACATATTGTGTGTGTGTGTGTGTGTGTGTTTGTGTAATTTATCTCGACAATACATTCTTGAAATATTATACAGTGATTGTAACATATCCATATATATAGTATTTTTTATATATGTATATGTAATATGTATTACATATTCATGATATGCACAGTGGAAATATTCTAGATGTGTAGATACTCTTTAGATACAGAATCTTTAGAGTGATGTTGATCGCTCATTTTCCACACATTGTTATTAAATCTTCCTAATTATCCTCTGAACCTCTCTCTCTCTCTCTCTCTCTCTCTCTCTACATTCGTAATCTGCATGTTCTCTTGTATTAATCCGCTTCTGCACTATAACCGATCGATCTGACGGATCAACCGATAATTACGTGTGAGATTATCTTCTTTCACAGGATTTAACGTACGGAGATGGCGGCCACAATTGGCGGAGTATAGTTTTCGCACTATTGGTCATCGGTTTCGTTATCGCTGGCATCGTCACGGCAATTTATCTCCTCGGGTGAGTTCGCGTTACTTGCTGTCTTTCTCTTCCTTTTATTTGAACTTTTAGTAATCTATTCTCCGCAATTCAGATCAGACATATAATAGAGAGAAAGATGATATAAAATTCTTTTTCGCTAATAATATAAAAGACATTAACCTCAAGTGTGTATCTCTTATAGTCAAGGCTAAATAATTTCGATTCATTTGTTATAAATACTTGAAAAAGTTTTGTACTTTTTGTTTTCTTATTAATTTGACGTGTTTACAGATACGTTGACGAGCTCCTGTACTGGAGTGGCAGGCGTCTTACGTTAGACGAGTGCCTTCGTGATGACCTGACACCGCACAGGTTACCACCGACTTGGATAACCCATGAAAAGTTCGTCTATCAAGCCGACGATGGTTCTCTCACCCTCCTGGACACCCGCCACAACGTCGTGTCCCTTTTAGTCTCTAATCACACGCTTGTACGTATACACATAGTGCATGCCACTGCGCTCTTTGCATTTTGAGTCGTGTAACGATGCCGGTGATATTATATATCGTGGGGTCGTAAATTTTGTGCAAACACAGAGGAGTTATCACGTCGTGCCATGACAATAAATTTCCAATTTGTAAATTTGTTCCGAAAAGTTATAAAATAACGACCTACATTTTTTAATTGAATAATCCTGCGTTATATATATTATATATAAAATAAACATCCTAAGGCCGAATTTGTAATATGATTTAAAAATCAGAAGATGATTTTCTATGGCAATGGCTAAGAATTTTTCTCAATTAAATACTTAAGGATATATAAACTGGATATGATAGGTAGATACATTTAAGGAGAAGAAAATAATTGGAATTATTTAAGAGAAAGGGAGAGTTTTATGAATCGAGGTATCAGAAGAATTATTTATGAAGAAAGAAAGTATTGTTGCTCTAACGCGACGGTAAGGGATTAGAAGATTAAAGTCACTTTAAGAGATAGAAATTTAAAAGTAAAAGGCGAAGAAACTTGAAACCTTCCCGAGGGACTCGAAATTTATTATTTATTAACAAGCTTGTTAAAAAATCATTAGTACTTAACTTTGGTTGCTTGTATTTCGTTTCGATGTTTTATAAACTTGCAATCTTGATGAAAAGGATGATTTGGACATAAAATATTAAATATTAAATCTATGTTTGTCACCGAATATCTAAATTATTGTAAACGACAAATCAATATATAATCTAAACGTACAAATTTTGGAATCTAAAGAGCGTTAAATTATTCAAATTCATAATTTAATTAACCAACGGCGAGTCGTTATTAATTAGCGTCTTCGACGATAAAACTTCTACGAGATGATTGCACAATTGTTATGCACTTAATTATGCAGAACGCCGTTTTTAAATTATGTAACAATTGCGCGCGCCAAACTCTGTAAGACGTAAAAAATGAAATGGTTGAGTATATATAACTTCGGTCGGTTATGCAAATTTGAAAGTTATAATTAATTTGGACTTTTGAATATGTACCATCATGCGTAATTATTATTTCAATCATCGTCAAAATCAAATATTAATAATATTAAATTAATTTTTATTTGAAGAGTTATCGAATATACTGTCTAGTGTAAATATATTTATTTAAAGAATCAATTCTGTGTTTATATAGGTTATTAGTTCGCGTTATAATAAACAAATCTTGTTTAGAATATCACGCCAAATAAAGTCGGTCGACATACATTGCGAATGGAAATATTCGAGCAAACGAGTTATTGAATTTTTGCAAACGGATGCCAAATTCATTCATGTGACCGGATAATAACCCTCTGCCGGAACCGAGCCACTCGGCCAAGAGAAGACCGTTATTTCCATCAGATTTCGGCGGAGCCCTAAATCACCAACCACGGCAGGAATATCCGCATTAGTGATGCACCGAGGTATCTTAGCTCCCTTGGTATCTAATCCGCCGATACCGAGCTATTGTCGCGCTTATCCAGAATTAATTGGAGACATGACCCTCGCACTCGCTAGATAATTACGCGCCAACTGCCAGATATATTCCTGCGGAACGTGCAAATGCGAAAATGAAGGAACGCGAAAAGGAATAAATCACAGGAGAGAGAAGTAAATATGTGAGCGCTCTCTCTTTCTCTCTCTCTTTGCTTATAGGATTAATAGCGGGGTAGACTTGGGAATTTATAGATTTTTAACTTGTATTAGAATTCGAAAGTTCTCAGTTAAAGAATAGTTTCTAATTTTAAACCATTTATGATTTAGCAGTTTAGCTTCTTTATTGTTGCGTAAGTGAATAAAGGAAAGAGGCAACAGCCAAACGGAGGTAAATATATATGTACCACCAGGCTGAAAGCAAATAATTTTTCCTGTGGAACAGTTAAAAGTTCCCTCGAGAGGTAAGTTCGGAGAACGCAAGCAAAAATACATGTCTACAAGAAAACATGTATTTTTATGCAAAATACTGCTTTTTCAGCTTGTATATTTTCTCCTTTTCGAGCTTCCGCGGTAAATTTCTAATTGATAAACAGTCAAACGTTCCCGAGCGTTTCCTGTATGGAGAAAATTTTTATGTAGAATATGGGGTATAAGCCGAACCCTTTATCGAAGTCAGTTTTGGTCTACCGATTGGCAAACTAGCCGAGTGTGCCTCGCGGCGCGTTGCGAAACAAAGACTAGACCGCATATAAAATGGAATCCGAAGCATCCCACGGTTTACCCCGGGTGCTGCAAGCACGCGCGGGGTAAATATGAGGTATTCTAGATAGGTACTGCGCGATATTGCGCTTCGGGTTCAACGATACCATCTGTGTCTAGAGGCATTTCGATTACAATAGATACTAGCTCGGAGCGGGAAGAAGCGACGATTAAACGTTCTCGCCTGATAATATCATTTTGGAGAATTTTAACGCGCCAAGTTTCTGATTAAAAAAATTAACAGAAATGTGGGGAAATTATATACAGAAAATGAAATATGCAAGATGCTTCCATAGCGGATCCGACATAGGCAATGAGAGAAAAAAAGAGGAGAACAAGGAGAGAAGCGGCTTATAACGAGACAGAAAGAGTGATCGATCTCGGTAGCGCGATAAGTGTACGTGCGCAAAAGAGCCGATCCACTTAGTCTGGACAGGTTCCAAATTTGCGTCCTTTTTCCCTCTCGGACCGAAAGGCGACGTTATAGACAAGTGTATACGGCGCATTGATCCGATCTGGCGTCCACCAGGACACGCCGCGTCCGGCTCGTCTCGAAGCTTTTTCGAATACCAAGTATCGACTGCCAGCCACGATATTCGTGTAATATCTATTCGCACGATGCTACCGCGATTTGAGCTTAAACGCGACAAACCTGCGACGCTATACCAATCATAAAACCAATTATAATTGCAAACGATAATTGCTAACCTATTAAACTCCAGAAACGAGATATAAAATTACTTTGCAGATTAAAAAAGAAAAAATGAAGCGGAGGCGAACTCGAGTCAGAACGCAGGTGTTCGGACGCGATATATGTTAATAATAAAACAACTTCTCTTTTATGTACATATGAGAACATTTTATCTCTTAATTTAGGTCCGTTCTTCTTCAACATTTAAATCGCGAGTAGAATAAGTTTTGTAAAAACATGAATATTGGATATTAAAAATGAATTTCAAAAAAATTCAAAGAAATTTTCTCTCTAGATTTTAAAATGACGATTTAAGAAATATATAAACAAAATACTGCATATATAAATAATTATTAACATTATATCAGAATAAAAATTGATTTGATGAAAGATGCCTAAAAGATTGAAAAAGATATTTTTTGCGACAAGATAAAAGTGTTTCGTAAAGCTTTTAACAGCAAGACAATTGGCTCTCGAATTTAATTGTAATATTAAGAGCGGATTCTACTCGAGATTGCACAGAAAGTAATGTAATCTTTATTAAATGTTGCTTTCAGAGACAACTAAACGTTCAGGGCTACGAGTGCAGCGCCGATCTACGTTACGTATTGTTCAGGCACAATGTCAAGCCGGTAAGTAGCTTAAACGTGGAAGTCTCTCAGGTGGAAAGTTTTTCGCGCGGCAGCTGCATCCTAACTTTCTGATCCGTCGCTTATCGATAACGCTCGGACGTGTAATACGACGCGGCGCAATTTAGTTGCAGTTAGCTGTCGATTATCGCTATCGAAAACACATTCCCTTGCACTGTAAGCTCTCTTTTTTCTCGATCCTTTTATATTTCATATGGTACAGAAGTCGATGATTTTGCAGGTCTTTCGGAACACTTTCACCGCACTTTACACTGTCTACGATGTCACGAATGAGTAAGTGTTTTAAATAATCAAAATATAAAATTGCAATTTTGATCAATATATATAAATATAATTATATATAAATGTATAAATTATATATATAAATATAATTATATAAATTTACTACACAAAAATAATTAAAAAAATATTAATTTATGACTTTTCGTTCTCCCTTTCTTTTTCTAACTTATTTGAATCTTTTTATTACTATTGTCCGCACTGAATACGTCTCTAAAAATATATTTGTATAAAAAAACACAATTAAAGTCACTAAATATAACTTATATCATACATTCGACTTTATAATCTTTTTTATTTGCCAGCCATCATACACCCCTTCGCCTCCAAGCATCGCGACACATGCATCAGACGCGATTGCAACATGCCACTTGGTTGGGCAACACGTCCAATCTCCTGATGATCTCCGAGAACGACATTTTTCTTAGATTGGGGCCCGCCGCGACGGAGGACTTTCGCTTGACCGACACGGGCGTACCTGGGATAATCTACAACGGCGTGCCCGACTGGTTGTATCAGGAGGAAGTGCTACCGAGACCGCAAGCGATCTGGCCGAGCCCAGACGGCACGCATATCCTCTATGCCACGTTCAACGACACCAGAGTGAGCGCGTTGGAGTTCCCTTGGTTCAATATGCCGGGTCAAGACGGAGCCGTTCCGAATCCCCAGAGCGCGTCCAAATCCTTTCCACCTTCCAGATCGGTCAGATACCCGAGACCGGGTTGGCCGAATCCGGAGGTCGAACTGTGGATCATGGAACTTGGGAACTTAAGCTCGGCAAATAACAACAACAGTACTGGGAACGTCACGGAGCCAACGAAAAAGAGGCTGAAACCGCCGCCGTTCTTGGACGAACAGTACGTCAAATTACTGAAGAATTCTTTTGTCCTAATTGCGAAATAATAATTTCTAAAGAATATATACTTAGTATTAGAAGATTGAACAACGACATAGGATATTGCCTCGCTCGTTCATGATCCGATATTATAATGAAATTCATTTTCGCGGATATTTTCAGAGATTACTATCTGATATCGGCCGACTGGGTTGGCGACGACGCTTCGCAGATCGCCGTCGTTTGGATGACGAGGATGCAGAACCTGTCTATGGTGTCGGCTTGCCGCGCTCCCCTGTGGGAATGTGAGGAGACTCATTCGGAACGAGCACCCGAAGGACTGTGGCTGGATGCTCAACCGCATCCTCTCTTCGCTCCGGACGGCGACAGCTTTCTGCTGTTGGCCACGGTGCAGGAAGGTGACAAGGAGCATTTCACGCATATAAAGCACATCACGCTAAAAAAACAAAGAATAGCGGTGCTCTCCCATGGTCGTTACGAGGTGAGCGGCTTTTAGGATCGGAATAACGTGAGTTATAAAGCGCACTTTAGACGATAATTTGCATCAAAATTTAGAATAGAGCTTTATTTATTATTTTATATGCCATACAACATATGGCATACAAAATGTTTCAAGATACGTTTATCAAAATATATGACATATAAAACTGTAAATTGAATTTTATTCTGAAATCTAATAACGAATTATTGTAGAATTATAAGGAATAATAAGAGATATAAAATATATAGAATTAAATGTAATATAATGATTAAAAATATAATATAATATAAAAAATATACTAAGAAATAACGTAAAAATAAAAAAAATTTAATCGCGTGAATGCTTTCTGAACAGGTGAGCGAGATCTTGGCGTGGGACACTAAGGCGCATCTCGTGTACTATCTGGGCACTAGAGAGAAGAAACCTGGCCAGAGACATCTCTACGTGGTACGCGATCCCGCCGCGGACGATCCCCGTCACTTCGAACCGTTGTGCGTGACATGTGATCTTGGAGACGTTCTTTGGAGCAGTAGGCAAGTCTTATGAAAAAGAAAGATAGATGAACCGATGTAATCGATTCTCGGTCGTGCAAAATTAACAAGCGAATTTATTGGACGTTGCAGGTTCTATTATACGAATTGCACACATTTCGGTGCTTCGGTCAGTCCGTCGATAGACAACGACACGCAGGGTTACTACGTACTGCACTGCGAAGGTCCCGGCCTTCCTCTCGCCGGCGTGCACATGATGTCGACGCATAAGATGATTCGCGTACTGTACGACACAAGACTACAACGGGCGGACAAATTGTCAGAGCTGGCACTGCCTACCAAGCGAAACTTCGAGGTGGATATTTAATATTGCCCCGATTCCGTCTCAATCTCGATCAACTTTATACAAATGGTACAACTCGAAATGATTGACAGGTGCCGCTATCTCAAGGTTGGCGGGCTCAAGTGCAACTGCTATTGCCTCCTTCGTGGCGGGAAGAGCTCAGGGACGCGGCGTTTCCCGTGCTCGTCGAGGTGAACGGCCGTCCCGGCAGCGAGGCCGTCACCGACAAGTTCCAGATGGATTGGGGAACGTACATGTCGAGTCACAACGACGTGGTCTATGTGAGATTGGACGTACGCGGCGCCCGTGGTCAGGGAAAGAAGGATATCTTCAGGAAGATAGGCGGCGTCGAGGTACAGGATCAGCTCACTGTGCTGCGACAGCTTTTGAAAACGCACAAGTATCTCGACGTCACCAGAGTCGGCGTATGGGGATGGGGTTACGGTGGATACGTGACCGCTATGGTCCTCGGTAGCCAGGAAAATGTTTTCAAGTGCGGCGTCGCGGTGAATCCAATCGCCGATTGGATGTATTATAGTAAGCATATAAATTTTGCAAAAATGCGCCGAGTGTGCGTCTAGCCTAATTTTTCCTTCTGCTCGATATACCTCGTTGACATTACTAATAAATCGGTTCCCTCAATTGCAGATTCCGCGTTTACGGAACGAGTCCTCGGTGCCCCAGTTGAGAACTACAAGGGCTACGTGGAGGCTGATCTTACGCAACGGGCGAGATTGGTACCCAGTGGCAGCCTTTATCTTCTTCATGGCCTAGCCGACCTTACAGCGCCTTACACGCACGGCATTGCCTTCGCCAAGGCTTTGTCCGAAGCGGGAGTCATCTTTAGATATCAGGTAAGACTGGTAAGAGAACGAGAAACGAACGACGCAGATGCGTCCAAGAATACTCGAGCTAATTGTCGCTTCCTTTTTCGAAAAAGAGTTACGCGAACGAAGATCACGCCCTGAGGGGTGTGCTCGACCACGTTTATCGTTCCATGGAGGACTTCCTCGCCGAGTGCCTCGCCCTGGATCCCTCCTAGTGCCTCAAGCCGAAGAACCCTTTGTTGTCTCTAGTGCGTCTAATTCCGATACATCCAGAACGGACGTTAATACGGAGACTCGTCCTCGAAGTCACGGCAATTACACTCGTAAACGGGATGATTTCCTCGTTTAGAGCCTGAATCGCGATATAAATCAGACCGTTGGTTAGGAAGAGAGCAAGAACAATCGTTTATTCGAAAAAAATGAAGAAAAGAAGAAACGCCGTTTGACGTGCGTATGTACGAGTTTATACGACAAAGAGACGAAGATTGACAGAAAGAATTGAAAACACGAGAGTAAAGTGACATTTATAGCAATATCGTTATAACGTATTCATTTGCCTAAAGATTTCTTTACTACGAGGAAACCACTCATTTTTCTCTCTGGAAGCGCATCTAGCGATGCTTACATCGCCAGACCGCGAGAGAATCTAGAAATCACGAAGGATATCCGATGAAAACGAGGAGCGAGACGGAATCGCCTTGACGGAATTTTTGTACATTATCGAACAACGCCGCTCGCGTTTCCTGCGCAAATTTAACATCTTCGATAGTTCCATAATCAGTCATCGTAAATTTTCACCGAACAGCGCGAGCGACTTGTTCGACGATGACGCACATGTCGCGAAAGTACTGAAGGGACAAACGCGCGTACATGCCATGAAATCGATATCGGGCGAGTTTCAAGAAACGAACAAAGAGAAGACGAGGCGCATGTTCGAAGGCGCAGACCGAATTACTATTACATGCGGAGCTTATCGACGGCTTGCAAAAATTCGCGTCGTTCGCGTAGCGCCATCGGGACAAACGTTGTGAAATCGACGCCGAGTGTTTGCGAGCTCGTCATTAACGTCTTGCTGTGTTCCAAGTCCCAAAGGCGCTCACATAGGAAAGGCCTGAGATTTCGTAGCGAGCGACTAAAGGCGAGATTAATACGGATTATATGTATAACACTTCAACGTACAGAGCTTATCGGGAGTCTGCAAACTTGCACTTTTCTTTATTTCCCACTTTCCAGACGGAATTGATCGAATCACGGTGCTCGAATAAGTGGAATATATATGTCTCGATACGGGGGACCCCGGCTCTTGCGGACCGCGATCGACGCTTTTACGGCGGTATTGAGGATCCCCAGATCTAAGATCTCTCGAATCGAGTTGCGCAAAAGAAAGAGTTTGCAAGCTTTCGTCTCATACGTTCTCCTTTTTTTTTCTAGCTACGTCACTGGTGCCTCCCCGATTTTAAACGGAGAAAAAGTATCTACGCCTATGCGGTGACGTTCGTCCACAGGCATCGACGTATATTTACCATTATATATAGAATCCGGACGGCTACTGTGAGTTTTGTGTTGTACAGCTTGGCGCCTAGTTCTATGTATCATAATTGTTACACGCGTAAGAAGTTGTTCCACACAGATCCTTAGTACCCCCATCTCTCGACCCGCCCCTCCCCCTTCTCCCTACCCGTTTGAATTTTGAATATTTGTACATATATATACACCCAGAAGAGAGAAATGTGGAGCTCCTTCGACGAGGCTCCGCGCCGATGCTTGCAGAAATCGTAAGTGATTCATAGATAAAAAGGAGCGATATCACTTGTTTTTAAATAATCGATTTTCGACAAGATTTACGAAAATATGCTTGTCGGAGCACACGTGAGAACGCGGATCTCGTCGAAGGTGCGGGTATCAGACTCATTGTATACCTCTTCGAAATACATCGATCGATCCCGAATGGATGAACGACTACACTAAACAGACGATATACTTACAATCGTCAGGACTAGCTGTCGATCATCGATCAGGCGCGATCGGCATACGACGTTGAGGCTCCCGAGTACTTGCTTGCTTATGCTGTACTTTCAGGTGGAACAGTGGAAGACAAGATATGGCGAGACATCGTACGCTTATTGTCACATATAACTGATTTCGCTGCTCCACTATTGTAAAAGCGAACGCTCGGAAACCTTATGAACGCGACGTCGTTGAAGAACAACAGAGCTCGTAAACGTCTCGGAAATATCTGCGGCAGTGTCGACGTTTTTATAATACGTTTTATACAGCTTTCAAAAATCGAAAGCTGAAAACTTCGAGAATCGCCTTACAATTCATTTGCGTTATAGGCTTATTGTTAGATATTCTCTGTATATATCTTTACGAGTCTTTTAATTTATAACTAATATATGACTTAATTTACTGTTAATTTATTTAAGCTTAATTCTAGTAAATATTAGAATATTTATAGACAGTTTTACCATAAACTGAGACAAAATACCTTTATTGAGATTATAATATGAGACAAATTATCTCAATTGGATTACAGCTTTTTAATTAACGAACGTAAAATGATTTCGTTATAAAAATATTACTAAATCGCAGATAACGTTCGAGACTATATGTCAATATAATTTCTATTTCGAAAATAAGATAATTTACGAGCCTGAATGTTAATTACAAAAGAGGCGCGCTCAGTCGAGGAAGTGGCGCACGTCGCCATGTGTATGCTGCATATATACCAGCAGCCCTTAAATGCCGACAATCAAGGCTAGTGCAACTAATCAAACGATAATAAATAGAAACGGAGAGAAGAGAAAATTACTTAATAATTTTAATGAATACTCGTGAATGATCGCTACGGTTCGGGCGTATTGTAAACCGCTACGAAGTATCTTCAAACTGTCGCGACCGAGAAGACTTTTCGAGAGCGATTTTTGCGAGGATAAAAGTATTATAGAATATGCGAAGGGTCGTTAGGTCGAGATGATGTGCCCGCTGTCGACTGTAGAAAGTACAAAGATGTAACGCGTAATGGAGGCTTCGAAAAATTATCCGTTGAATGGATTTATCCTTAGGAAGGATTTGCTCCAATCTTCTTTCGCTATCTTTCGATGTTAAACATTGAAAATTATACGGTGTAATGAATCTTCCGATGAAATTAACGTGCAACGTACAATGCGCAACAAACGTTAGGTTTAACCGCGGATTCCTCCATTTCGCGATAAATGAATGGTCGTTTGTAGTGAAACAAAATGTTCGTTGTCAACAATATCGCTTCCAATTATTCCCGAATAAATATAACGCGAGCGATCGAAACGCGAATGGTTCGATCCCAAGAAGCGGCAGAGAGAGTGACTGATCGATCGATTGGAATCGGAAATGCGAGAGAGCCATAGGGAGGAAAAGAGATGGGGAGGGGGAAAAAAGAGTAATAATGGTAGAGCGAATGAGAGTGAGAGAATGTATGCGTGTGTAAATCACAATCAATTATTAAATATAATAACGGCAGAAAGTGAGGCAAATCGTTAAACGTAAGCATAGGGCATCGGAAAAAAAATTATTACGAAGGCAGGCACGCAACACAAGCATGCGAATTATGAAATTAATCGCAACAAAGAAACCTTGGTAGCAGCGCATAAGGGTATCTATAGCTTTTGGTAACGTATTATTGCCGCTAAAAAAAAAACGTAAAAGACAATGAAAAATACACTCGTATGGGCATACATAAAGATACACGCAAATACACACATGTACACGCAATATATTAAAAGAAACTGATAACTTTCTCACGCGAAAGTCAATATAAGGATTAGGCCCGTGCGAACGCATTAATAAATTAAAGCGAATTAAGTACACTCGTCGCATAGTCAATCGATCGGAACGATCGTCAAACAAAACGCGTTAATTAAACCCGGTAGTTTAGATTTTTAAAAGTATGTTACACACACACACATACACACACACATATATATATTCACTGATTTTTCACAGAAAAAATAAATTTACGATATTTTATCTATAAGAATCTGTGATGTTTGTTAAAAAAAATATAAATTTCAAATAATTCACCAATTTTTTGGTCTCTTTTTCTTCATATTTGAAGAGGATAAACAAAAAATTAAAAAAATTTTTTGAATCGTTTGACGATCAATGACAGTTAGCGACAAAGAGACTACAAATTGACTTCTTGAAGATAAGCGACGCTTTTTTTCAACGATTTGTAGCTCCAAACGTGTCTGTGCCCGCTCGGTGTGTTCGGCAGAGAGAAAGAGAGTCTCGATAGATTGTTTTTTATATCCATTTCATCGAAATGCTCGACACACATTCCATGAGAGCCATGTCGTTCGAGCTGCTCGATCGATACTCGCCTTCGATTCATAACGCGGAACGGGCACGGAAAGTTATTTCTACTCAATTTTTGGCGATATTCGCACGGACCTGCACCGGAAACATCCACGAAATCGGTCAATCAATGGCTTGTACTGACGGTAATGTCGAAAAAAGTAAGCAATGAACCTCCAGGAGCTATAATGCAGGTTGGAAATTGTACTTTTGATTTTTTAGGAATATTTTTTATCGGAAGAAAAGGTAACTTTTCTTAAACTGTTTCAAAGAGACTTACCGCTGAATTTGCACGCTTAATAAAAATCAGAAATATTATTTCAAAATTTTAAATATTTTGTAAAGTCTATTTGTGATTTTATTTCAATCATCATAATAATTTATTAAAATTTATTCAAAAATATTTCAAATCCTTTTTTGCAAATTGACAGATTGACAAGAGAGCGTGGATATCAAACTCGATAGAATTTTCAAAAGCAAATGCAGTCAACTTCGTTTGTGATTCATAACGTGGCGCCTGCCGATTTCGTGAATGTCGTCCAAGTTACCTTCCACGTAACATCCACGAAATAATCATGTTATTAAGATTCTGCGTTTTTTAATATCAGCGGAGCTCGGCCCGGACATCGGGCGGATAAAGTGTTTTCAATAAACTGTTACATTATCTGAAGTATTCTTAATTCTTCCTCAACATTGCATCTTTGACAGACGACGTTTGACAGCGTATAATAATTAAGACATCCAGACTTTACAGCAAGTTTAAGAAGTTATGATTTCTCGTCGAACGAGAAAAAGAAAACGCACGATTTCCTCAGATAATTTAAAGCAGTGTTCGGAGAATCGGTAAATATAATTTTATTGAAATATATCTTCTCTCTATAGTGCGCGTTATTTGAAAAATTGTCGAGACTTTATATTCAAGGTTGCACGAACATCCATACGAGACACGTTCGAAAAGTCTTCGTGATATAGGAACTACGACAGACCCGATTGAATCTCCCATCCCATCGAGACGGTCGTCCGACAGCAGTGTTATATATCTAGGCTCGTTTCATAAAAGTCCGCAGCTTATAACATTGGAGGATAGTAACGATAGCTTCTCCGAAAGGGTTGTTCAACCGGAAGCATGGGTCACACAAAAACGAGAAGTTATTTGAAGTAATGATTTACATTTTTTATAAAAATATGAACTAAAATTCTTTTTTCTTCATATTTCCTTTGATTGAGAACGTGATGACAATTATATAGAATTAATAATTCCAACTACTTTTCTAAAACAATTTTTCAAAAATCTTATCAGATATATTACGCTTTAAATATAATCCTGGCCATCTATTTTGTAAGATAAATACGTCGCAGTAAAAAAGTTCTTTGCAAAAGAGGACACCGCCTCTATTTCTGCCTTGCCCTTACGCAATATACTCAGTTGTTTCGATATAGCTTCGTTTACGTAACTCCGGGCTTCGATGGATCTCAATCTTACAAGATCAGCGTTGGTGAGCGGAATTGTTTTCGCTCCTAAAGTAATCAGTTCCGAGGGATGGATTCCGAGCCAACGCGCATTAGGACAAGCCAGAGTCTCGTTTTCTTTACGAAGAGTCGACGAGCCGAAGCTGCGGAAACCCAGTATAATAGAAACATAAAAATGGAATATTTCCCGCACAAAAATTAAATTAGCATTGTGATTGAAAAATCATGTAAATTACGACATTCTTAACTTTTGTATTATACTTAACATACTTAAATATTTGTATGATAAAACGTTAAAATTAGAAAATTTATATTCTCTTTTTTTTATACATTGAAAAAAACTGATGAAGAATAACAAAGCAATTTCGACTAAATTACCGATAAATTAACATGATGTCTACGCCAAAAGGATCCGGGTCTACGACTATATAAACCGGTAAGTCCATCTTCTCGGATAGCATTTTGACCAGCATCCTCGTAGCTACGTCCGGATAGCCCTTTCCCGTCACTAGAATGCATCCTAGAGCGCGAGTGCAGTTTTCCTCCAGCAATTTTTGAAAGACCGCGTCCTTCTCAATGACCAAGACGAAATCGGCTTTCAGACGAATGGAAGTTACGTTCGAAATAATCTGCGGAATCTGCGCGCCACCCGATATCGTACAATCAATGACTTGATTGTCGACTAGTGTGATAGTCATATTTCCTGCCACCAATCCTTTAGCCGTTGCCAGCAGTCCTGGAAGGACTTCTAGTTATCGATTTTTGTCTCATATTCTTCATTTTTTCATATTTATTATTATATCGCTTCAATGTAATTTTTAATTAATATATATATATATATATATATATATATATATACAGTCCTCCTAATTAAGTAGTATTTGGCAAACTCACTCAAATCCCATGGCGCGCATTCTAATAAATTAGCGACATCGTTCAACGTACGATCGACGTATCTTTGATTAGGTACCAAATCGCCGGTGGTCTCATTCTTCAGATCGTAATAAAATGATCGTCTGGTCTTAGCCGTGTTTGTTAACAGCAAACGATGAGCCTCGGCCATTAGTACTACCATTAGAACAAATTTATTTCTGCTGCTTTTCATCGCGAAATCGATGGTTGTCTTTCCCAAATTTTTAGGATTTTTAGGATTTTTAGGATTTTTAGAATTTTTAGGATTTTTAGGATTTTTAGGATTATCTCCATCATCTGCTTCTTGCTCTTCGGCAAAATCAGTTAAGTTATCGTTGAAGGACATCGTTTTCGTTCGAGGATCGACTGAACATTCTGGATAAACGTTCTCTTCACGTACGCTGGATTTTGAAATAACATTTTGGTCGCTAAAATACGATATGTACGGTGCCTGTCCGGTAGATATATGTTCTATTATTTTCAGCGTAACAGCTTCAATGCGCGCGATTAAATCCTTCCTAAGTTCACACGCAAAAAAATGGATAATGATTGATGCAACGAGTTATATAAGTCAATTGCGAATAATAAAAAAATATAGCAAACACAGCTCTGAATATTTTACCTTAACTCTTTATTGTCGACTATCGGTATTTGAATATATTTCTCTTGAGCGCTCAAAAATTGATTGGCGGTCGACGCGATTGTTTGCCCACGAAATTTTTTATTTGCCTTTTGCATTTTGTCTAAATCAAGAAAAATATAATAAATGAATATTAGTTTCATATATTTTTCATTATTTATTTTTATGGTATATCACTCTATTGAGAATGCTAATTCTACAGAAAAGTGAGAGAAATGAGAAAATAAAATCAATTAATTATTTATAATTATTATTCACTCGGTGTTGTATAGTTAATATCTTTTAAGATCAATAACCCCAGTTTTAGTTCTTCTTTAACCCAACAGATGCCTTCAGCTTGCGCAAAGCAGACCTATAACCTTGTATAGAGACCGTTTCTATCGATAGAACTATGAAAGAAAAAAGGAAAAAATATACTGTATTATATACAATTTATTTTATCATTTTGTAGAATAAATATAATTGCCTGCCGCTGCTTTATAGAAGTTTTTATTATACTTCTGTTCAATTTATAACTATTAAATACTACTATCGAATTTGGAATTGCAAAAAAGACTTGCAGGACTTCTTTTATGGTAAAACAACCCAATAATTTATCTATCATAGAAAAATAATATATTATACATGGAATGATCCTACAAAAAATAATTTGCATTTCTAAAAATTTTGTTTTTGAAAAAAATAAGAAATATCAATAACCAATTTGATATCCAATTAATTAATGCACTCGAATATTATCTTGATATAATTAATCAAAAGCATATGCAGCAGATATTCATAACTCATGATGATAACGCATTCGTTAATTTATATTTATTTATATGCATTATTATATATACATATATGTATTGTATTACAAAAATATTTCACAAAGAAGTTATTTGGTAATTTAATTCGTTCTATTGATAAAGAATAAATCAGGAATTGATTTGTACCCCACCCGCTTTTGTTTGCATTAATTAAGCATTTACGTAAAAGCGCCTATTTAACGTTCCACAAATATCGGGCGAACTACTGTAGCGGTATGAAAAATTACAACACCGAAAGAAACGTCATTAGATTCAACGAAAGCCGAATCAAACGGAGAGGGAATCCGGATACGCTTTTGTCGTCGTTGAATGTTACGAGAGACGAGTTAAAAGGCGCTGGCAGATAAAAATCTACTACCTATCCGAGGCCGACATTCTCACAGCAATAAACATATTAGGTCCCGATCCAGGAGGTAAAGTATTGACCGCGAGGGCTCGTTCGGAGCCGTGACGGAGTAGACATTAATTTTTCTCCCGATCACCGACATTCATATCGAAGTGGCGAATCTCGAGAGAGGCCCCGGACACCCCGCTGCGCATTTGTGAGCACCGACCATTGAACGGCGCGCTACTGTACGTGCTAAAGACACTTCAGGGACTTATTGTGAGCGCGAAACACACACCCCTTACTGCAAAACGTTCGATTGTAACGAAATTCGGCGTGCATTCGCTACTGCTTTAATAGGAAGCCGTCCGGAAGGCGAGCGTGACCGAAATTAGCCATTTCCGAATTGAAATCCATAGCTTCTTTTAAAAAATCAATTATACTTATAAAACAATTATTTTTATAAAGATTTAAGAATCGTTCAAATAATATATACACATACAATGTGTCAGTCAGGTAAACGTAGAACATATATTCCAAAATTACGGCCGATTCATGCGAAACACTACTGTGACAAAAATGGAAATAACGAGCATCGACTAGGATTCTATCCTACATAAATTTCCCTAATCCGTGACATCCGCTGGGTTTCCAACACTTTTGCAAACGGAGGGACAATGAATATTAACGAGCAACTATGATATCTAACGTGTGCCAAAATATTTCAGAGACAACAAACGATTTGACGCAAATTGATTAACTTGGGAAAATTCATCTCGTAAAATTCTGGACAAATTAAAAAGAATGTCTGCGAATTCGCATTTAATTGACAAGCTCATACACGCGAACAAAAGTGAAACACCACCTTAAAGTTCCGGCCTCTTAGATGCTCATAACGGGATTATTCATGAAAAAATAATGCAGGGCGGCAAGCATGCTCGGTTTCGCATTAAAGACACTCCAAGGCTGCGCTGTTACAAAGGGGGATAGTGTTACATTGTGCAACGAGCACAGTGGAGAAACAGCCCTAAGAATGCCCTCGCCAGCCCTCAAATAGCCCGTATATAAACCAACACGCGTCGTCGGCACGTCCTTAAAATGTCAGTTGGATACGCGACGAAGAAGGAAGAATCGCACGAGATTAGATATTCACGAAATCTCACGCGAATGCACTCGATCTACCTCGCCAGGGTAATAATCCCTTTTGCATTTGCGCGCGAACACGAAGGAAATTGGACGCCTGCCGGCAAGAACGACGACATAGAAATATTTTATCATGCCACCGAGTATTAAAAGCACCCGTACGCGGAGTACCTGTCGAATTCTGTGACTTCCGGTTTATCGATTTACAAGAATGGAAATGAAGTTGTGGAGGGACAGTTGACTAGGAAATTCTATGGATTTCAATAACGCGATAATCTTCTCGGCTTCAATATCCCCCCTCGATTTAAATTCGCACGAAACTAAATATAGTCGATCAACTCTGGAAAATACCTGTCGCATGTCAACCAGTTTCCTTATACTGAGGTCAGGGATTTTCGAAACCCGATACACCAGGTATTCTGCGATTAAGTAAGACCTAAATGCCCACGAATAGACGCTGCAAGTAAACGATGTTCGAAGCTCGAATCTATTCAGAAAATCGTAACAGTCGAGGTTTTTCCAATCGGCGACGTCAAGAGATCGGATCTCTTGTCGTTCCTTTATTCGCGTCTTGGTACATTCAAGGCGATTTTCGGAGATAGCATCGAATTTGTCTAGACGGTGGGGAACGCGGCTGCGAAACAGCGGGACATTGCCTAACGTACAGACTTGGAGTAGAAAAAGTCAGAAGGGTGACTGCTAGTTAAAGTTACTATCTCCTGGTATTCGATATATTTACATTAATTATGTACATATAACAAAAGAAACAACAAATTGTCCTATTTATTAAAATGTTACCGAGCATGCCCGACTGAGTTCAAAGCAACGGCTTAACTTTCAGAACGAAGGGAATTTCCTAGTTTTACCGATACAGGCGTGAACGATTGATCGTTCGAAGTGCACTTATCGAGACTACTTGAACGCGCCGCGGTTTTCGAGGGATCGAACAACGTTATTGTAGCGACCACCGTGTTCACACACTATAAAGAGGGTTTGACGTGCGGTACTTGACTTAAACGTGAGCTTGGGAAAGTCTAAAACACTAAAACGACTATCGTCACGTGATGTCGTTTAAACGATTCATCGAGGACTTGATTGAGACTACCGGTGATTTGAGGTGAAAAAATCTTTCTAAAAAATGAACGTAATTTCAAACTTTATTTAATTACATAAAGATACCAAAACGCGGCCCCTAATGACGTATCTCGAAATTGCGTTTTTTTTTTTTTAGATACAAATCAATTAAAATCCTTTGGAAAGATGCGCCAATTTCAAGACGACGGAACGATGAAGAAAATGGTTTCGTGCGAAGGTATGATTGGTATTACGTACCAATTTGATACGCGTCTTCCGCGCGTAATCACCTAACGAGCACTTTCGTTTCCCTTAAATTCAGCATTCCTTTAATAACAGGCCAGTGCTCGGGGCTAAATAAGATCTTAGCCTCTACTCGACGCGTCGCCTTATTACACGTCAAATGTTTTCATGGTTATACCGAGAAGAAAAGAAACCGAACGTGGCGTCTCAAGGATGCCGACGGATGGAGAAAATGACGAATAGGAAGAAGTTGGAAGAGAGCGAGATGAGAGTAGGAAAAACAAATGAAAATTGGATAGAGGAAAGAGTATTTTGTACAGGTAGAGGTAAATCAAAGATAAAAAAATTAAAAGAGGACGAAGGATCTTTGATTGAAAAGAAAGAAGGGGTTACAGATGAAAGACCAAGTCGGAAGAGTGTGTTATGAAAAGTTCGACGACTTGTCGGCGATGCGCTTGAGGCAAATAAGGCGACAGAAACTGTTGCGATCCTCTCAAAAGCCGTCTTTACGCGTGCCACAGATCTCGGACGTGTTAAGTGTAGGTTTGTTATACCAGGGAAACTGGTTCGATCATAACGAGTCAGTCGCCAATTAAAACAAAAATGGGAATTTCACATTGCTCTGAAGGTCGCTTACCTTACCTTATCAATTGCATGTTCGTAAAAAATTGCATGTTCGTAATTTCGTAAAAAATCCACTAAAGCCACCAGAGACTAAAATAACACATATTCTATATATAAATACTTTTTTAATCCAAAAAAAGGATATATTTAAAGAATTTTATTTAAACTTTTTTCATAATATTTGATTCTTTTGCCATTCTCTTTCTCTCTCCTTTTCTCCCTCTCCCTTCTTTCTCTCTCCCTTATATTAAATATCAAATTGGTGTAGAAAAGCAATATCCAGAAAATTTGTCAAGATATTTCACAAATATTTCACTTAATAGTATATTATAACTAATTTACATAAAGACTACATTAGAATTAGTAATTATTTTTATTCTTTTAATGCGTGAATTTTGTTCTCTATCTTAATCTTCTATAATCTATCCATCCATAATTTTTAGTCATTTTTCAACTTCTATATAATTTTTGTGATCTTTTTAAAAATGTATTCTCCCAATGCGCGGCGGCCGGCGACGGTGATTTGCGTGTGCAATTATGCGTGAAAGAGAGATGATTATACAGCGATTCAATGTACAGATATATAGATTAAAATAGGTGCGAAAGCGTGCACCGTGCGTGAATTAATAAGTGTTCGGCGTGTGCCACATGATGAGGCAGTTTGCAGCTGCCGGCTTTTTTCCGCGACAGAATTTTTCGCGATTACGAGGCGAGCAGATGCGTTCCCGAAGAATAATGCCCGATTCGCTCGCCCATCTCCTCAGCTTTGCGTGTCTCGCGAAATTACATATACCTCTTTTTACCATCGCGGCGTGCACAACGCGCTTCGCTCGAGTTAACCTTTCAACCCGTGACTCTTGGCGCGCGGGTTTCCTCGTCTCATTACGATCTCCGCGAGCACGCAAGATTATTCATCTTGGAAATTGCCGCGCGCGAGCATCATGCGATGCACTCAATGCCGAAAGTGCCGTCTTTTTTAACTTTCAATTTGCCGCGTTTAATTCGTAACTGCTAAGGTCGAGATGTCTCAAAAACAGCTACAGTAGAATATGGTATAATAAAGTACACCACTGATAGAGATCATATCTCGAACGCCCGAGAATTCCTGATAATTAAGAGCAACGAGAATGCCATTGGGCTACGATTACTTGATCTTTAAGGGCGGTCTTTATCGCGGCTTAAGAGGGGATTAACGGTGAGGGATAAAGAGCCATCCGTGCTCAACCCCCAAGGATCACTGGCGCTTCGATAAGAAACGTACGTTCACCGATAAGCTGGCAGATCTTCCAAATTCTCGATCGTCCTTAACGACATCACGATAATGAGATGACGATCCTTTGTCATATGTGATTCGGTTTCTTCTATCGAATAGAGGAACAATAATGTTATTTAATATTATTACAAAGAATGTAATGGTACATATATCTAAGTCTATAATAAATCTTCAGATCTATAAATCACTAAACTAGTACGAAATTAATAAGCAACTAATTGTAAGACAAACGGCGGAATAGAAAAGCGAGGGTGAATTTGGACGAACTGTCGAATCACGGAGGCGCGATCGCCGAGGTTTGTTGGCTTTTCGAGAATGCACCCTTGTCGAAATCACATTGTTCGTAAACATATGTTCTCTCCCGTGGGCGTACGTGAAGAAGTAAACGAGAGGAGGCGAACGAGAAGGACGAAGGAAAACGGTCGACGGATGAGCAACGGCGGTCTGGCAACCAGTCTGGCATCACCTGGACAAGGAGCACGCGCCTTTTGCTCGGGCAGGAAGGCTCGGAGGGGGGGGGGGGAGAGAAGAGGGAATCGAATGTCTCTCCCTATGAATATCGATGCAACGTACGTATTGTGGTCGCGAGGCCGCCCCGTCGAACGGCGCGTCGCCATAATGCGCTCATATAACATCGCGACTCCACGTAACGACATTAAGCTCTAGCCACAATGGATGCGTGACCTGCCGCACTCACGGCCGTGAAAAGCAGCTCGTCCGGAACCCTTCGGTTCGCAATGAAAATCCTTTTAAACGCGCAAGCCCACGCCACTCGGAATCGCCTTACAAAAGGATGTTTTTCGCAGCTCCGAAACTGCGTCACGATTGATGCGTCACCTCGATCCGTATCGTCGTCGTGACACTTTTAGGATTCGCAATCGGGGGAAAAATATTTCTGTTCCTGACAAATTACTGATTTACCTATTCTTCGTTCTTAAATAAGACGCACACTGTTAAAGGATCGATCGCTCTATATCTTTCAACAGCACAGAAATATTTTGAATATTCTAGTCTTATTTATCGATTTGAAAGAAAGTTGCGAAATTTCTCTCAATACGACGTCTTGTAAATTCACGAGAACCAACAATACCGTGTCACTGTAGAGATTGTCGATAAATAATCAATCGAAGGTCGCTCGGTGGACCTTGCTGGCTCTCGCATCTCCGGCATCTCCGTCGTATTTGTGTGCGTGTACGCGTACGTATTCGTGTCATCGAGACGCATGAACGATCACACTTCGGTCCCACCTTCTTCACGCTCGCCTTTTATTTCTTCTTAGCGTGCTCTCCCTCTTTGTAATCTTCCAGTGCACGCGCGTTCCTTAATAACGACCGCGAATCGAATTCACCAGCGTTGGGCGAAAAGTAATTATCGTTGCTTGTGAGACCAAAGTGGAGAAATTGATTTAAAATGCACGAAAATAGCCCCGCGTATTACTTGGTTTAAGAAATTGAAAATGGAAATTAACATGGATCCTTTTATCGCAACCCGCGCGCATACGTAGTCCCCGATTGTACTGCAAAAGTCGCTTTATTCATAATACACGGAAGACTGTCCGAGAAAAATGATTACTATCATAAAATGGCGTGAGACGGCCATTTACGAGCACGAAGAGTATCCCGAACGCGTATGTCAAGGGCGCGAATGCTTGTGCCGTGCAACATTAAGTCGGCGTTTAATTTTAAACGAACAGCTGGTGCTTACTCGCGCATCACTCATAAATTCGATTTCTTTGGACCGTTCCGCCGCCTTCGACATCGCGCGATTCATCCCTCCGTGCGTATCGCACAGTCGGCTTAACGAGACTCAACGATGCAAGTAAACGCATCTTTCGATTATTTCACAAATAAACGCGCTTTTTATAAATGGATGCGTGCAAGAAAGATCTAACAATGTATCTCTTTTCATAAATTATTCCATTAATATCTTATATTGTCTTAATTGTATTATAGATGCACAAATTAGTCACAAAAATATAATAATGTAAGGATCTAATTAACGATCACATAGATTGTTAAAAACTCGATTGTCTTCACAATTCTTTTGCGAATAAAAATTATTTGCACAATTGGAGACATCTATATATATATATATATATATATATGACTTTTTACAAGCTATAGAATAATTCCAGGTAACTTAAAAATGTTTATCGTATTAGCTGAATAATCTCTGACTGTCATTTAATGTCGCATCTCTCTTACAATTAGTTCGTCTTTGAGCAGCTCGTAAATTGGTCAGTCAATTATGATCAATTTCAAACGCAGATGCGTGCATCTGCGCGAGAGAAAAAGGCGGAGGTTACGTTATCTCCTCGTTTTGCGCTTCTTATGATGCGAAAGCCGACTAACGCGATTCCGTTTAACGAGAATCCGTCCGATATTCTTACAAAATAACGAAGGACAATGAAATTGTGATCAGAAGAGAAATCTTTCAATAGCGATTATTTGTGAGGAAGAGCAAGAATAGGATTTTCTATATCTTAGTCACATCTGGAAGCAGGCACGAGATGTACAAGATCGGCCGGCCGACGGCCGGTCGCACAGTAGCACTTGTTGCAAAAGTCCCGAAATCAGGTCGTTCGTGTAACACCTTGCGCGATTCCCTTAAGGCGGCACGAGAGGAAAAAAAAAGAACAAGAAAGAGGCCTCGAGAGAAGCTTTGCGAAGTGTGAGAAAGCGGAACGGGGCCCGGGAAGAAGAGAAGGCGAAGGGGATCCCCCTCGAACTACGTAAATAAAACATTTTGTAGCCGGTTTTGGGAGTGCGGTTGTGCGGCCCACCTACCGAAGAGAAGGGCTACCTGCCTCTCGCTCCTCTCAGGCCCGGGTTTGAGGTCTTCATTCAGACCGGGTTTCAACTCGGGCCTCGTAGCCGAAGCCATTGACTCCTTGCGACGAGGTGGAGAGGAGCGAAAGGGGACACCCTCCCGATAAAGAAGGGCGCAGAAAAAAGAAAGAAAAGGGGGGAAAGGGCACGGGCAGGAGAGAAGAAATTCTTCCGATATAGGGTAAGGGACAATGGACGCGTCATCCGTGTCCAGATCTAACTCTTCGTACAGATAATAATCGCCTGGGAATCCGCGATTTCAAGGAAGCGACGGAGCTCTTCTTTCAAGCTGACTTCTTTCGGCGTGCGGGTGGGGATGATGGAATGAAAAGGATATCAAGAGTCGCGTCGTACGCGTCGAAAGGATCTCGTGAACAATGATCGTTCAATGTCTCCTCTCCCCCTCTCTCGTGCGTGTGGCGGATCCCATATTAGTGATCCATCACGCGAGCAATAAAAGGCGCAGTGACTTCTTCGCCGTGCTTGATCACGACTCGATCCCACATTAATCTGTCATGAAACGTGGGATCAGATAAGGCAAGTGCATCGCTTTTTTTCTATATCTCTCTTTCTTTCTCTTCCCGCTCTCGTTCCATTTTTTTTTACGCGCAAGTCGATGCCACGCGGGTATCCGTGAAGTCTAATGATAAGAGACGATGGGGGTAGCATTACTGGATCTATGAAAACAAAACCGATAGCAAACGCGACACAGAACTTTCCCGCTGACTCGGTTTCGCGGCATGACAGCAACACAGTTGTCGCTGCTAAGAAAAACATTTTTCATTCCGAGAATTTTTTAAGTTATCCGTTCCTTAAAAAAGCTTCCTACAATGTTTTGTCGAACATTTCGATAAATATAAGATGTTTATGTTGCATTTTTATAGACGGATTTCATTTTTATGTATAGAAACGATTGATACGCGATAAATTGGGTGATAGATAACGAGTTGTATAGATACGGGAGTTAATTGCTGTAATTACATTTTGCTCATGGTCAACGCGGCAACCTTAACGGTTGAGTGCATTACCTCTGCTCCCTCTTTTCCTTCCCGCTTTCTCTCTTTCTTTTTCAAAGTCTGTCTGCAGCTGCGACATTTTTCTAGCCGCGTTTGTGCATGCGCGTGTAAGTGCCGCGAGCAGGATAGGTGCGTGCAACGCACAGCCTGCGAAAAATTTTTTCAAAGTGTAAAGATTCACCTGTCGCTGTTAAATAATTGCGCTAAGAAACCACAAATATATAATTTTGCACTACAAAAAATCATTTACTATCAAATACATTATTCTCAATTATGACAAAGTAATCAGATATTGAAGAATGGAGTATATGGAATGCGCGAATTATATGTTAATTATAATTCAATCGCAACAGAACATAATTCAACAATTTAGATGCTAAAAGAGTTCTATTATAATATTGTGACAAAAAAAACGCAATCATTGATTACTTACATTACCATGGATGCCGTGCATTAGTCTATATATCTATACTGACGTATATATTATTCGAGTTTGGAAGACAGAGAGAAAGCAGGCAGATGCAAACTTCATTATTTCTGAAGAAGAACCTGCCACTGTCGAAGAACCGGCTCCGGAACCCACAGAGAAGCTATCGCGATGTGAGAGCACAGAGATCTTTGTGCCTAAATCTTGCAAACTGCCGGAATGCCCAGACAAATTATCATCCAACGTCACAACAGAGCGTGCCTTTTCTTGTCCCGGCCCTTTCTCGCCTTCGCCCTTCGCCCTCCTTCGAAGGTGCGTCCGAATAGCGCGTTTGATTTATTGCAATCTCGACGCTCGATGTCTCCGCGGGAATCCGTGCACGGGCGCTCTAGCCCTCCGAGCTCCTCGCTGTCTGTTCCACCCCCTCTCGCTCTCTCTCTTTCTCTCTACCCTGGTTTGGACCCTGGTGAAATTCCACGGTGGTCAACCGTACAAAAAGGGCCCGTCCGACGTCGATTATTCCGAGATTCACGGGAGCCACGATCGTGCTCGTCTTTCGTACGGGGCACGTCATTTGGAACCGTTCAAGACGACACGAAGAAGCCCGTAAGGACGCCCCTGATAGCTCTCCGATGAACTCTCGCGACGTGGCCCAGTCACGCTTCTCCGCGGGTTTTACGAGCACCCTAATTAAGCTCGTCATTTAATAATTATGAAATGTCAACAGTAATAACATGAATTTCTTACGGTCGCACCTGCATCGCGATCTTGACGTGAAAGGACTCCACTCGCGCTTTTAAGACGACTTTATTAAGACACAGATGTCATATCAGGACCAAACGTATACGCGTATACGCGGAGGTTGATTTTAATCTTGCCTTCATTGACTTTGATTTGTTTTTACCCGCTTTATCTTTTTCTCGCATTCGGCTCGGTTACCTTGAACACGCATTAAAGTTCGAGTACCTTGTTGACATATTCGTAAGTTTATATAAAATTAGCACGAAAAATGCGCTGTTAATTTCAGCTGCTCATTACTTAAGGAAAATCGAATCAACTCCGGGTGAAGAATATTCCCGTTCCCATAAAGTAAATACTTTTTTTTTATCCCAAGGAGGTGATTAACCAACTATGTATCCGAGGACAAAGTTATCATGTCACTATCAGTATTCAGTCGCGAGCAGATGTGGCCGCCCTTGAGATCGACAGCGGCCGCAGTCGCCGCAGATGACACCGATGATTACAAATTATTTATTTTCTAAGGGGTTGTGATCACGCCGTTCGAGAAGAGATGACGGTGGTCGCCTCCCGCGGTTTAACCTGATCAGATAATCGAACATCCCTCCGACACGTATCCACCTCTATAATAGCGTGCATGACGCCAACGTGTCACAATGTCGATCGTATAGGTAAAAAAAATAATGAAATTAAATTGCCAGTATATATTTTCTCTAAAATATGTATTTTCCCAAATTATGCGAAATTATCTCGCTCGTTTCGCTACACATTCAAAAGGTAGACGTTAGAATCGCGTGTTAATTTTAAGGAAAGTCACTATACGGTAAAAGCCGAGATCGAGGATCTCGATGTTTTATGCTTCCAGGAGACACGATCTTTTTATGCAGAAAATCGAGGCCGTTTATATTGACAGGACTTCCTCGCCGCTGACTCGGGACTCTCGGGAGATGAGTATTAAAGCGTCGGATCCGCTTCGCGCGGAGGGGGTCTGCGGCACGCGACCGCCACAAACCGGTGTTAGCAGAAACGCCGAGAGACGCACGCGGCTTCACCGACGGATCCGAGGGAGAACGAGCCGATGCGACGGAGATGGCGAACGCGCGCCGACCGAGACGAAAGGCGCAATGGGAAGAAAAAGGCGCGCAAGAAGGATCAAGAGGAACGAGTCACGGAGACGTCCTTGGGATCCCTAACCCACATCTAATTCGCAAGCCGGTTTCGCGCGGCGTGAGCACGAGCGCAGTTTAAGATCCTGTATCGTTACGATTACCGCAGTAATTTATAATAACGCGCGATAAAAATATGAATACTAATAAGGAGTGGCGGTATGATGCGCGGCAATAAGAGCAAGGGTATATAACGCGGTAATATAAATAAAAAACTACTAAATATGCAATAAAGGATTGTTATGTGCGATAAATAAACGCACGCGTTTAATTCGTCCAATAAATCTTCGAAATGCACTTTATATCGCACGATACGCACCTCGGCATTCGACGTAAAGAAACTGTGTATTGCATTCGCGTAGTAATTATTCGCGGGGAACCTGATGATAGCAATTAAGACGGCGAGACTCCGCCACCGAATTGCCAATCGATTACTGTCTCCTGGGATTTTTTTAAATCAATAAGGATCTGTTTGGTGAGATAAACAGCAGGATCCAATGCGTCCTTAACGAGAAATTGGTTCACGAGACGGTGATCCGCGACCTTGCGTAAATCATTCTTTCTCGGGAACAACAAAAGAAAGCTTCTAAATAATCCCTGTAATAGGGATGATTTAGAAATTATTTTTATATCTTTACAAAAAAGTAAATAAACGTGTGACGCAGCCCATACTTTGAGAAACGTCGATACGGATACTCGTCTACACCGTGTTTCTTTTTTTCCGTTTCTCAATCAATCAACCCGGATTACGAAACGCGACGAGAACGGTGCCGCTGGTCGAAATGGAGAATATTGAGAGACCGCGCATCGAGGACACGATACGATTACGATACCATCACCTATAGCCTCAGCCGGCGAGCGCGCTCGTCGCCGTTAGAAACAATTTGCTAGACGGTAGCGCGCGTCACGTCGAGCCGATAGCTCGATGGCGCGGCTTTGGCTCGTGCCGGTAATGAGCCCGCATCGGGCGGTCCTCCACCGACGTGTCTCAAATACACAAAACGACGCTTACGCACGCGCGCGAGCGAGCGGACTCACCGGGCGTGCAAACGGTCGGGACACAGACAACGCAAATAGACTACCACACTGGGCCTAGCACCTGCTCAGGGTGTCACTGGCACTCTGTCGCCGGCGGATAAAAATATCAGAACCGTAAAACAGCGAGGTGGAAAACAGGCGGGGAGGTGACAAAACGAAAGAGGAGGTAGAGTAGAAGAAAAAGAATGTAGGCGAGGAGCTTCCTCTTCGCGACGACGACCACGCGCCGGCCGGCGTTCCGTGCCATGCTCGCTCCGGTCGTCAAAAATTTGCCCTTACGACTCTCGCGGTTCGCCGCGACCGCCTCTCGCTTTATGCCACGTTGGCGCGGTCGATCCTGCAGGGCGCCGCGCCGGTCTTCTCCTATTCACGAAAGAGATGTTATCGCGCAGAAGATTTCACCCTCTCGCCGCTGTTGGTTGTCAGATCATTTTCCTTAGAAAACCCGGCAGATGTACGCGAGGACCCGGCTGCGCGACTTAAGAAGATATCAGGCGAGTCCTACCTTCGGAATACCAAGTTGAGCGCGACGAATGATTAATTGTGATTATAAGAAAAAATTAAGAAAAATAAATAAAAATCACATACCGTATTAAAGAAAAGCGTGAGCTGAGAGACGAAAGTAAGCGAACTGGAGCAACGAAACAACATTGTCCTGTACCGATCGCAAAATAAGCAGAGGGGGTCAGGGGTCGCATGGCCTCCTCTACAAAAGACTCGCGGCGCAGTGTTTTGCGGTTTTTTCATTTTGGCACGCGCACGACGTGCCCCGGGTAAACGGATATCCCACAAAGCGCTTTATTGTGCGAAATTGAATACCAGCGCTAAATACGCGCTAAAAGGGACGTCCCTCTATCGTCTCACGTGCTTCCCTGCGCATCTTTTGACGAAGACCGGCGGACGGCACTGTGCTCAATACGGTTTTAAATCGAACTCCATCACAATCGAGATAATATTACTATTTTTTTTTTCAATTAGTAGAACTACACACATTTAATTACGTATTTCATACTTTAAGTATAAGAGAATCTACGTACTTAAAACATTAGGCGATTTCTTTAGTCACTTATACAACCTCGAGCTCAAGGTAAGGTTCGTGCGACATGACCCAACCGATACACAATCGATTATTCAAATCTTCTTCAAACCTTGAAAATCGGACAACCAAATCGATCGGAGCTTCGGCAGATGCTGACGCAGAGAAAATCGTGTTGCAAGTACGCAGAAAGACAGCTATCTATTTTTGCGCTTATAATGTACGGACAGGTGCTGACGCTGAAGCACTCGTCATTGCATCTGCCGTATCTAGCATACGAAAAATGGTGGATTTTTATTTTGTTTTTTACCGGTAATGAGATGTGCAATAATCGTGTCACAAAGTGGATCTCATGCGTGATAAAGAATATAATATTATAATGTATTACTTAGCACGGCATTATAACTTTTAGCTCTATCATTTGTGAAAAAAATCATTCAAGTTTCTCCGACGTGAAAGATATAACTATATAAGTGAATTAAAAGTACTGCGTAATTTTGGCAACGCTCAGTTCTAATATTTAAAATCGAAATAATTACCTTTGTCACAGTAGGTTTGATTTTTAATTGTTTCACCAGAAATATATATATATATATATATATATATATATATACCTTTTTTTAACATTATCATTAAAGGATTGCAATTCTTCAAATCTCTTAACACAATATACAGCCATAGAAATATTATTTGCACGCATCTCTAAAAACGTGACTGCTCCACTCGGGTATACATTATTCGACGATGACGAAAGTGTTTTACGCGGAGTGCATCGAAACGTTTCGACGACATCAGGTTCCTACTCTCGCATATGGATCATCGAGCACGAGGGGGGGTCTCCTCCACCCGCGTATTCGATGATTCCAAAAATAAACGGGGATGATGCTGCAGGAGCATAGCGAATGCATTCCGAGGCATATTGCGCTGACGCGGAAGCAGACTAGGTGAGTAGAAGACTCGTGTCGAAATGTGCACGGATGTCGCCCTGTGTCTAATGAACGAAAGAGGGGCTGCGTACAAGTCACGACTCGATTTATGATTCTAAACGATGCTTTGATGACGCTTCAAATATGCCAGGGAAAGTTAATCATCTCGTGACGCTGTTACTCACTCGATCGGATCGAGTCATTTGTTTGAATGTGCTCCGAACTTTTCAAATTCGATATTTTCCGAATTCTGAAATTTTAAAATCTATTGGCGAATATTTCTGTTTGAAATGTATAAGACACAACGTAAAATATAGATAAATTGAAAAGTAATGGAAAAAATAATAGAATTTTTTTCAGAATTTTTTTATCATCTTCGGTTTTATTAACAAAAACTTTACTCTGATGATACTGCGTGATGCAAAAGGGACATATTTATCCGCGGTAATATCGCGGTGAAAAGCCCAAAGATGAATTGGCAAGACAGATATTGCCAATGAATGCGCGATACAGGAAACGCGTGCGCGCGCGGTAAAAGCCAAATACGGAAAGTCCAGGACAGATAATCAGCCCGTATGTTATAATCATCGCGTATTTGTTTCAGCCATTATCTATTTCGCCTCGTGCATCACCTGCTCGGTTGAAGCAGAAACGCGTGCGCGCCTGTAATTATTGCTCCTATAGTACGCGATATTTGCTTGTTACTAGATGATAATTATTCATTGGTTCCTGATGAGGTCGTCGGCTTTTACGTCGACACTTGGCAACTTTCGCCAAGCTCATAACACTCATAAAATCATGAAAGTTCTATAGTAGGTACTAATAAACTCATAACACTCACGAAAGTTCTATATAGTACTAATAAATAATAAATAGATAGAAAGAAAATATAAAACACGCAATAGAGCAAATAATATATCATTTGCATTACTTAAACGTTAGCTATTTTCGATCGAAAAGAACTGTCGCGACTTCGATTCATGATTTTTCTCGGTAATGCGCTGCCGGCACGTCGCGGTGAACCATCACTGTGAAAAGCTATGAATCGCGTATTTACCTATGAAAGAGATCGAAGACACCTGAGGCGCCACACACGGCGGCGCAGTAACCCGAAACTCCCAAACCCTGCTTCGCGCAGCATCGCGACAGACATGTCTTTGCATAAAGAGCTCCTCCGGAGAGGGAGGCCCCTTTTCAGAGGCCCCACTCGAGATCATCTTTCTATTGACGCATCGTACCGAAACGCGCGTAAAACTCTGCGGCGATAACGAAAAACATGCCGCGAGAAATCCAACGTGTTTACCATCCACGCGTTCGATGTGAATTAAACAAATTCTTTATACGTATTTCATAAGAAATGAGCAAATCAATTTTAATGTAAATTTGCTCGCGAATTTATCGTGTGAGGAATTGTGAACGAGGCGGAAACTGGGCAGCTAAGCGTTGGCAATTCATGTGAAAAGCAGGGCCGTTATCGAACATGATCGGATGAATCAGGAATTTCCATACGTAATTGCAGCGATTACGGTCCCGAGCAACTGGTGCCATCGTGTACCTCCCCTACTTCGTAGCCTGCAGTTCTGTTCCCGATGCGACAAGAGCGTATGCTTTTTTTTTTAGATACTTTACGCGAGGACTCATGCACATCATCGAAGGGGATGTCGAGCGTTTAAAACGGCATAAATTAGAAAGGTATTTATGGCAGATGCGGGGGTGGCAATATGGAGTCCATATATGACGAAACCACACCTTCCATCGAATGTGATTCCTCGCACGATAAAACCGAGAGGACTTCTTTCGGAGAATTTTTGTCCATCCAATATTAACGTCCGTAACGCCTTACTTACGATTATTAATCGCGCAAGATGCTTAACTGAAAAGATATAGTTAAAAATAGCCGTAAACGGGAGTAAGCGGAACACGATAATTAACTTCTCGAAAAGTCGTCGGGAGTGTCGGGACCCCAGTAGCGTGAAAACGTTTTACGCGGCACGCGATTTTTAGGCCAACCCTAAAAAAGGGCAATTATACAATCGTTATTTCCACAAATTGCGTCGTGGCACGAGGGAACAAATGTATCGCACGGGATCTATCCTTTGCTTACCGCCCATTCCTCTTTTCTGCTGCCGTTCCCCTGCTCCAAGCTGCAATTATTATGACACGGAGAGGAGAGGAGAATGAAAGACAGAAAGAGATAACGTAAACCCGCGTTGTGTTAACCTATGATTCACCTCTTAATGCGGCTCCTTCTGTTCGATTATGAGAGGCACGAATTAAATGAATATGTACACGAAACTTGAGCTAACTCGATTTGCTCTCATTAGATGCGAGTCGCCAGGAATTCTGGATATAATTTTTGCTTATTCTATTTTCAAAAACTTGGCTCTCTTTCTCTCTCTTTCTCTCCAATAATATAAAAACATCAATAATTATATGCTTCATCTATAAAGAACATGTATATTTGTATCAAATTAAAGCGTCAGAAGAATAGTATCATTTCACTGCCCTTAGCATTGTAAAGAAAACGAAAGCGAAAAAGGATCTCCTAAGAGCGCTTTCCGAGCTCTCGAGACCGCGTCCTTTGCCGTGGAAGGGCGAGACAAAAGAGAGCAATGGATATTGTTTGCCGACGAGCACGGTCCCGACCATCGGCAGGAAGTGGCACGGCCGATAGAAGGCTTAAGACAAAATGACGAAGAGACCGATACTTTCGCAGCCTCAGACATCGCGTCGAGCAGGCGCGCGTCGCGCGTCGCGACGGTTAAGCAAATTAGCGCCGGCGCGGCGGTGAATAAATTCTTCACGGTGAATGGAGACCGCTCGCCACTTCACGGGGGGTAGATTCGTCGACATATGGCCGGGACCGAATTCCAGAACATCGGAGCGTCATACCTTCGCTCAACAGTACGGGCGCACGCGTACATGTACGTGCTCCAAAGCGGCGAAATGACGCGGTAGACGTATTATTAGCGGACGGACGATAGCTTATCGTTCCTGCAATCGTTGTACAGCGATGTGCTGTCTGGAACATCGGGACGATTTGCGTCATCGATATCGGGCGACACAGAATCGTTCGGAATGGTGAGCGAGTAACGTTAAATTACGGATTGGAAATCTCTAACAAAATCTTCATTCTGTAAGCTGATGCTGTGATGCACCACTGCCGGCGCTTATAATAAGGGCAATAAACGAATTAAAGGGAAGTTGCCTGTCACGCCACTTTAAGGCACTATAGCTGCGGATCCGGCTCCTGATTAGGATAGTCCTTTTAACTACTTCAATTAGTGTCCATCCCTATAGATGAGGATCTTAGGTAGAGCCGGGAGCACGCGCGTTTGTCCCTAACTGCGTTTCTCTTGAGATATATACGGAGTGAAGGCACGTCATTCCGGCCTGGCTACCGCAAGATAAACATCTTAAACCGCGACCGGTACAACTCGCCCGACTTGGCGCAATTTCTCGGCCGAGCCGTTGCATCGTCGGGCGCGACGCAAGGATCGCTTTGTGGCTTTGTACCGGGAAGACAATGGGAAGCCAGAGACGGCTACGACGGAAAGGGCGTGTTTATGACACCCGTTAGATAAACGCTACTTCATCAACTCCCCCGATTGTTTGATCGCCCAATGAATCAGTAATTCTACTGTCCCCACCGAAAAATCGAGAGATCGTATCGAAGTTAGTATACGAAAAAAAATTGAGTGCAATCAGACACGGAACCAGACGACCCGAAATCTCTGATTTTCCTGTACACGTCGTACGAGTCCTCGAATTCGCGGAAGATCGACACGTATGGGGTGTCGGAGAAACTCCCAGTCTAGAGGGATAATTTTAGCGAAGTAACGTAAGTAAATAGCAGCGGTAGTAAATAGCAGGATAGTAATCGTCAATTAGAGAATATATACACGACCACCCTTCGCATTTCCTTTGTGGGTGTTACGTCGGGAAATTCCCTAGCAGGAGCAGTCAGTGGCAGAGCTTAACTGGCGGTGAATCTTCCCACACCAATCAAAGAGCACCCCTCGAAACGTTCCCTCTCCGCTCTCCGCGCCCACTGCTCTTGCCCCCTCGTGATTCTCCCGGGAGTTATCTACCCCTGCTGAATGCGACGAGCGTGTGTGTGCGCGTACGCCTCTAAAAGCCCCTTAATTCCGTTCATTTGTACCGCTGGCATCCGTATCGAAGGTCAGGCGGAGGGTTCGAGCTGTCGACGTCCTTACCAGTCGATGTTTCCTCGTCTCCCGACAAACCAATCAATCACCGATCTCCTTGTCTTTCGCCCTACCGGCTACCAAAATTGACAACCCTTCTATAATCTGTCGACTGTCTATGGTACATTGACACTAAATGTTTTAAGCTTATTTAAATATTGCAGGCAAGGGACATTTTATACTGAAGATGTAAGTGCTTAAACTTCAAGGTAGAATATTTACGCGCAAATAATCACGATGACAAAGACGATTCATCGAAAATGTGACGTTTTATAAAAGCAAAGGAAAAAAAGGAATACAATTGGTAATTACACGGCGCACTTTAATGCGGACGAGCGCGGCTTGTCGAAATTATTATTCGCGCTGTCTGCTATTCTACATAAATTGTCCCGTACGGCTGTTAACAGTTTGTTAAAGTAGTAACGATTCGATTCGCGAGACACTCGAGCGGCGCATTCACATGAGCGCACTCGAGGTCCGAGTAAAGCGAGCGCGGGATGTTTATGGGGCTGCTTTCGGACTGGTAGCGTATTGCTCCGCGCAGCATGGGGCATGTACGCGGCGCACCCGTACCCCCATGCTGTCAGTGAAGTGCACCCTCGTCGTAAGAATCGCTTATGTATATCCATGGGAAAAATATTGGTTTATTTGGATGCTCGAAGATGCATTCGCATATAACGTTTGGTCTACCGATGCGCCGTTCGTACAGCCAATGTGTATATTACCCGTCAAACTTCAGAACACTATCTGCATTCACGAATTAAAGCCCCTTAAGCGATTTCTTTGCTTCAGAGATTTTTAATCACACTCAATTTTAGTTAGTTACAATTACAATATTTCAAGTAGATATTACTTTAATAGCGTGCGAATAAACGCGATAATTAAAGACTCGTTCGCCGCGAACATGCGATAGTGATTAGCTACTGAGAGATAATGGTACCTACATGGTGATAATATTTTCAAGGGGCTTGTGAAGGCGATGTTTCCACGGCTATGATACGCGAATGGCACGAGCGGTGCTTTTCGAAAGACATGCATGGCGGACACGTGTCCACTAGGTCCGACACGTGGTTGCGAACGCCAGGTGGTCCTTCCGCCGTCATGCATCGCGTCGTTAAACGGGGATATATCCTGATAAGAAGCCGCACCGACGCGACGCGCCCCGCAAAGTGACGTTTTTCCGCAAGCTATCCGGCAGATCTAGGAGGCACGTGATTTTCACGCTCTTTGAAGAATGAAAACCACCAAAGCTCTCATTTTAGACGATCTATAATTAATAATAACTTAATAATATACGACTTCAATATGAAATCCACGTCCTCTTCGATCGCTCGCTAAATAACTTTGCAGAATTACGAATTAGGTAATTTATAAATGCTATTGTGTGTGTCTGAGATTTCCTTCGATCCACTTATTTTCTGAATTGTTAAAATATGTTTTGCGTCGCCCTCGATCCGGGGATTTGGTGAGAGTATCGTGGGAGGCTGTGAGAAGAAGGTCAGCGCGCGAAAAGCGAAAGCTTTAATCGCACGATGTGGGCGGCTTGACGAGCCAATAAGGCATGACATGACCGATCAGTTTACCTCTTCTGCCCTGAGCCACGACATTATTTCCCGACCACAGTTCCGCTATCTTCCTATCTTTTCCGCAGAGTTCACACGAGTCAGCAGCGACGGCGAAACGTCGCGAGGGGAGTGACGTTATATAATAGGGGATGATTGCCGTTTGACAAGCCCCTTTATGGCGCTTTTAATACATCACTGATAGAGATAGGGTTTCGCGGTAGCTACGTTGAACGTTGCGAGAAATATATCTTACTTTTCCATCGTAATGATATTTTAAATCTCATTACGTTATTAAAAAGACATGTTATACTTACAAAATTGATGATTAACAATTGACAATGGCTGTATTCAATCCTTATAAGCACAATGTTATGCAAAATCAATTTCATATTTCAATTATTAAAATGTCATATGTAAAAATATCTCATTCATTTTAACATTTTTCTGTTAATATCTGACATATTTCATTGCAAGCTTGGTAATAATATTGTCTAAATTTCACAAAACTTTCCCGTGGAATTCTCTGTAGAATAGTCTATATCAATGCTTAATTATGAAAAAATTAATTAAGCTGAACTTATATTATGGATTAAAGTTTAAGAAAAATTAAACATCGTGGGATGATCCAAAAACTCAGTTAATACGACGTGTACATTTATTATGAGCCTAACATCGCGCATGCTGTTTTCACTGAACGCGCGCTCCCAGATAGAATTACGGACAGGCAACCGTCTATCTCGCCCCTCTACAGAAATCTGCTTGTCTGTCAGTATGGAAGATAATCATTTCACTTTAATAGACCGCGATCGGCCATTCATCGAGCCGACGTAAACGAAGTCGAGCGTTTCCTATCCACAAGGGGCGCGTGCCAAAGGCGGCCAAAAATAGAAGGCTCCGATGGGACTGATTCTTTACGGATACCGCGGCTTTTCGAGAACCATTTTCGAAGTATCTCATGTCGAGACATACGATGATGTAGTGGCAATAACTTTTGAAAAGCCGACTTTGTTGGTCCTTTCAGTTCAGTACTCAACGTCTGAAACATCAAACTGTTATTGCGAATAGTGTGGGTGTAATTGTGGTTCAGCTTCCGGATTGAATTCGCCTTGTACAGAGGATGCGAACCTTTTCGCAGGATCGCACGTTTTCTGCCTGTCTTTATCGAGTCGTGACTCGTGCCTGCGTTTAAAGAAAGAATGCCTACGATCCATCATGAGAACGCTTGTTAGGGGCTATTGTCAATTTTAGGGCATGTTACAAACGTTAGAAACGTTTGCGGCCTGGCATTTTGTTACTCTTAACATATTATTAATAAAATAAGCCAATATTGCTTTTTAATATAACCTTCATGTAAATATAATATATTTACATGAAGGAAGAACCACTAATCTCCTCTGCCTCGTTTAACATTCAAGATAAAAACTTATTGATGGAATTTTTATAGATTTAAACTTTTTAGATCTTACATAGCATCAGAATATAGATTATTAAATTAAGAAGTCATTTGTGAATCGATTCTCAACGGTTACAAGCGCATCGGTCGGATCCCTCGTGCTGAAAGGATTACAGGGTTGATTATTGACACGAGGGGTAGGTTAGTCTTAGCTGGGGCCCTTTCGCGTCTGGTGACACCCTATATGTTTGAACACATTTGTTGATAACCCCTTTTGCGAGATACCCATCGTATAAAGTTACAGGGATTTACGAAGTACAAATAGAAGAAGCAGCTAGACTTCGGAGATGTGACTATTCGAGTCTGGTACCTACCGTGGAACAATATCCCGACTGGTATTCCGGCATTCGAGATCGATGTTTGTGCGTCCATACTGCCGTGCTTATTTAATAACGCGAACTCTGTGAAATTAAACCGAGCAGCGATCGCCGGCCCTTCACGTGAAAAAGAGAGGGGTGGTTTTTAAAAATTGTAAAATTTATATCGTCCGCGCGTGTCTAGTTTCCGTTGCGGAGGATCTTCTCCGCGGGGTATCGGCCATTTTCGGACACGGAGGGTCGAATAAATGTTTTAATTTATGCGCGAACCATTGCGTCGTAATGCTCGCGTGCGTCCGAATAGAGCGACGGAAGAGACGGTCTTTTAACGAAGGGTTAGCGTTTCAAGAGTGATCTAAAAAATCTCTTAGATCAAACACGATAATGTCCGTATTTCATGAATTAAATCAGTATCTATCTTATCTATCTGTAATCATTACCTTTTACTAATAATACTGATTTTTAATAATACAATTGTTTTTGGTGAATCAAGCCCGTAAATCATGATCTTTATTCGAATTTTAGAATTATCTAATATTATGATGTACATATGTTCTCTTTTATCTTTCAACAATATCAAATACGTCACAAATATCTCCAACAATTTTTTAATTGATTCTGAAAATGTCAAATTGATTTTCGATTGAATTGAACGCATAACAAAAAGTGTTCCGGCGAACCGCTCGATCACGACGTGGTGGCGTGTATTTAGATATATCTCGGTCTCGCTGGCCGAGAAATAAATTTGAGGAAGAAAAGAAAAAAGAAAAAAAAACCCGGCTGAAATCGAAAAGCCAAAGATCCTACACACGATAGCTGATCTATAAATAGGCTCATACGTGATATAACGCGTGCACGCCTATCGTGAATTCGCAGCTGAGCGCATACGGGTGCCCTAATGGGAGACTCCGTAACACGATGAAATTTCAAAAAAATGTATAATAGTGACCTACGAAAAGAGACAGGTAAGGAGCTCTATAAATGCTCCCGTATCATAGAAAGATTCGACTTGGCGATAGCAGAGAGATATTTTTCCCCGCCTTTCTCGTCGGTCCGCGAGAGCGGGCGCGCTCTTCGAGACCAATTTAAATCAATTTAACCTACCACCCCCTCCTTAAACGAGGCTCAATTGGCACACAATGAGAAGCCGGGAGTCCTTCGACCGAAGGGAAACCAACACGCGGTACTTAAATCTTAAAACTTTCTACGACGCTCCACGCTGTCTAAAAAAAAAACAAACTCACAAAAATATTCTAAATAATCGTTGAATTTTTCCCATTGGAGATAAAACATTATTTCACGATCATCAAGAGGATCCCCTTTTTCTCAATCGTTAGAAAGTTCTATTAATCTTAACTTTAGTCATCGGAATCGTATTACTATTGACACCTAACAGATAAGATACGATGTAATAAATGTGGGAGAATAGAAAGAAAGTGATAAGGGGCGCAGATATCATCCGTGTGAACCACGGACCTTTTAATTACGTAATTAAATGAGAGCAAAGATCATTAGGGAAAACCTTTTCGTGAATCATCCTAGGCTATACAAATTTTCTTTATCAAGACAAATCGCGTAGCCGCTTTATAAAAATTAAAGTGAAAGAATGACGAGCCCTTTCCGCCTCTTCGTCGGAGTCAACCCTTTGCGCACGCGTTTCCAGCCGAGGTGAAAGATGATTGGCCGGCGATTAAAACTTCTCGTCGTAGGTCGTACCGAAGCATATGTCGCGATGCCCTAAGGGATACACGGAGGGGTAGATTTTTTTCTCGATCTGAAGGGCGCGTTTTCCGGGGTAACATCGGTTAAACGCAGGGACAATAGATATCAGCTTTTTTGAGAGCACGCCATAAAGCCCGTAATGTTTTCATAGCTTCCGCCGACGGAAATCGCCGTCAAAAGAAAAAAATCGAGATGCAAAGTAAACGCAAAAAGTAATATTCTGACAAATGTCGGTGAATATTTTCTTCCAATTTACTTTCCCAATGTATATCAATAACGGATTGATCCTCGTGAAGTGCGACAACGGTAACAAACATGGATTTATCCGAGTACGTGTGTATATGTACGTTATATGTCAATGACGCGATTTTCCGTCGAGCGAGTTCGTAACCCTAAGCGATTTACAAAGCAGCCGGAGGATTGACTCGTGCTGAATGGATTATGGAGTTCACATCAGATCACAGAGATCTCGGGCCCAGAAGGCAGCATCGCTTTGAAAAACCGGAAGCAGCCGGCACGAGCCCGGAGACGTGAGCGGGTTACCGACGTTATAGTCTCGTCATCTGGCTCTCAACTAAGGTATAAGAATTGCTGAAAAGAACGGCCATCGGAAAATGCAAATGAAATTGCATCATCAAAAAGAGACCAGTTTCAAAGATCTAAAATATGCGTATCTTAAATAAATATCTCCGAATTATGGTAGCCATAAGAATGTGATGAGCAGAATCGTTTAACTACTTCGATATAAACGCTGGAAAATCAGGGGCCGTTAAGTGAGCATTACGTTTAAGGACGCGCGCACGTAGCTGACAGGTGACGGAATATTTAAAAGTTCTGAGAGAGGGGGGTTAGTCTCCTCCTACACGTTGCCGGCCGAGGCACGCGACTAGCATTGTATGCAAATGCGAGGCAGATGCGCGGATAAGCCCGAAAATTTGACCTTCCCGAACGATACGCCGTCACTTCGCAACTGCTTATAAGATCAATTATAAAAAAACTGAGTGAAAAAAAATAGTTTTAATCCCCAGCTACAGCTATGGTTAATCTTGACATTTTATAAAATATTTTGTAGGATATATTAAAAAGAACGAGAGAAATTCGTTTTACGTAATAAAGAAAATTTCACGAAGCGACGAGGCGAATTAATGGCTCGTCAGAAAAGGCTCGTAAAAATTCTAATGGACGCGATCTTCTTCTTTCTTTCACAATAATTCGCAATAATTGTCTCGAGAGACGAGAGAAGGGAAAGATAGAGATAGAGATAGTGATAGAGAGAGAGTGAAAGAGAAAGAAAGCGGTCGCTGGCTGGCATCGTGCGATTTCGCGGCGCGTTTATTACGTAGAAACGGCGGGGCGCGACGTCGCGAACGGGGAGATAGTGTCATGCACAGGAACGCATTCGCTGGTACACGCGAACGGTACCTGTGTGCAAGTAACCAGAGTACTGTCACGGAGGCGTACAATAGGCCAGTTTCGGGGACAATAGCGGAGGCCGACAATCAAATCAGCTCGCTATCAGCCACCCCAACCCACCAACGTTTATCCTTTGATCCGCTCAGTCGTTCGCTCGCTCACTCACTCGCGCGGGGCAGCAAACACTCCTGATTGCACACCCTCTGTATTTAAACAGCCTCGAACTGTGTCTCTCTCCTCCCGCCGCTGCCTCTCTCCACCCCGTCCGATTCCACGGTTCCTTCCATGTTTAATGGGTCTACAGAGGATGTGGGGGATGAGAGAGAAGAGAGAAAGGGACGGGGCGGAGAGGGACGTCATCATCCGGTGTAAAATGCTAGTTCTAACGACATTCCAACTTTCAAAAATTCGTCTTTAAAACACTGTAATATATCTAACAATAAGACCTTAAAAGCGTAAGAGTGTAGTGTCTGATCTCTTCTAGATGACTTCACATTACTAAAGATAGGTCGTATACAAATGTAATTATGAGAAATACGTAAAAACGTTAAAAAATTAGTTTCGATTTCAGGAAACCGCTTCAAGCAGAATCAAGGATTAAGCTTGTATTAGTTTAAAAATAAATTTCAGTTACTGACCGTACAGTTCAGCTCCGGTTTCCACAGCAATGATGAAAGTTTCGAAAACCAAAAAAGTCGAGATATTATAAACAAAAATTAAAAAATTTGGTCGAAAACTTTATTGGTCTTCGAAATTTTTATCACTGCTGTGGAAACCGAAGCTGTGCTTTATTCTACGTAGAATTACATTTATTTAAGAACCAAAAATTTATTTCTGGAGAACCTAAGCCTATATCTTAGCATACACCTGTATGCACGTGGTAGGAAGTAACGCCAGAAATGTTGCTACACGCACGTGCCAAAGTACGTCACCAAATCGCACGTGTGAACGAAGCGCGGAAGTCGATCGTCGGATACGATAAACCTCATTTTACAAGAGCATGAAAAAAAAATAAACGTTATAGGCTACGTCGAAAATTTAATCCCAGAAAATAATAGAAATACTGTGCGAAGTCTCAAAGATCATTTTTTATGCTGTCCAGGGTGAGACAAAAATTTCAAAAGCAATCTGACATGTCTGTATCGTCATGCAACTTATAGAAAGCTCTGCAAAACAAACGGCAAAGATCGCGAATCGCGTTTGCGATGTGTACGAAGAGAATGAACAATGTTGAAACGGTTGTTTCTAGCTTTCGAAAAGTTGCAGCGATATATCCGCGACAGGCGACGTCTGTTCTATGTCCTTTTTCTGGGTTGAGATCGCAACTTCACAATTCCGAGGACGCGTTCACCTCGACAGATATGTTTGCGTCGTGGGTTGGAGTTCGATCGAAGCGTAACGGGCCGTTGTCTTGGATGCGGGTACCTGGGGTTGGGGGAGGCAACGGGACTGTAGGGAAGGTAGGAAGTAGGAGGTTCCTGCGAGGGACACCCTCTTGCCAGCTGATTACGAACTCGGGCCATCGCGCCACACGATTAGTCAATTAACACTCAGTTCTTTCACGATGAATGATATTGTGTAATTTCAAGTATTAAGTATTTGCCCGGCAGAATATTGAAATATTATACTTTTCTGGTATTATACTGTTTGATATCGCCAAATGTTAAATAATTTTAGTACAATTAACAAATTAAATGTCTGATAGTAATGGCGAACCACAAATAAGCTCGACTTATTATTATTTCATTCGTCATTTCTGTGATTCTTTCACAAATAATTAAGTTTGTTAAAACAAAACTTAAATATGTAAAAAATATAAGACTCCCTATTAAAATTTATCGATTTCTTCCAAAATCTACCTAATATTTGCAAATATTTATTCGTTACCTTTCTCGTTTCAGGATAGAGATACAAAAGAGATGGGAAAACAAGCTTCTAAAACTACGATTTATATCATTTTCCGTACAAATCTCGATGTATCGAAACGGAGCACCGGCTTTGAACCGAAGTTCGGGAGACATCCCGTTGCCACAGGGAGGAACCTTCGGTGATCGATTCCTCCGTGAGTCGAGAGGGGTTGCTATCGTCGATTAGGCACCCTCAAAAGGAAGCAGCCGGCGATTGGTTAGCCACTGCCACTCCCATAGGCGGTGCCTGCCAACATATGGTGGCAACCACGGTATAACTCGCGTTCTGCCAGGCACAACGTGCCTGGAGTCCAGCTAGTTTCCATCGTGGTGGAGCTGCCTCAGTTCACGCAGCGACGTCGTGCCGCACGCATCGGCACGCACCTGTTCACCTCCGAAGCAAACGTCAACATCGATTGACGTACCGCAGACGCCTGCGAGAACTTGACTAACACATTTCTCGCTCTAAGAGAGCCCAGCCGAAGGTCAAAACGACCTAAGAAACGTCGTCAAGCAGCAATATGAATCTACGAGCGCTCTTAAATCCACCAATTGAAATGGTAGATTCTAGAGAAACTGGTTATTTTCCATGATACCGCGACGGCGATCGAAATGTTCGGAGATTTCGATTTTCGAAGATTTCAAAAAACTATCCTTGAGTGAAGTGCAGTCTCCTCGTGTTCCCCATCGATGACTCGAAGTGGCGCGTTTTTTACAGTTGTGATAAATCATCGCGAGGACGCCCGTGGTGATCGCGAATCATCTATCGTGACTGATCAACAAAGCACCCGGACACCAATTACGAAACATCATCGACTATGGTAGTTCTGTAAGTATCTGCGTTTAATTGATTTATTCGAACTGATTATTTCTCTTAATCGAATCGAGAGAATGATGTTTTAATTGATCTATATTGGTTCTTTGGAAAATTACGATTATAGTTAAAATTAATGTATCTATCATATACAGATTATGAGAAGCCGGCTTTAGCGCGCGATGTTTTTCTTATTTTTTTCTCTCATTCCGAATTAAACTTAGACTCTATTCTATAAGACACGAGATTCAGCAGTTAACTTGATAAATGCAAAAAATTAGTAACTTTTGCGCTTGGCATCGATTTCTCTTCCTTCAGATAGCGAGAGAAATTGAGCTGCTATCTAATCAATGGGCGTTCTGCGGGTCTCCCATTGGCGTGTGGGCGTTATCACGAGGCCTGATTGGACGCTAGGTGTTCTAGAAATCCCTCGTTTACACATGCGCGCCTCATCGAGCCATGCACGACCATTCGTGCGCGCGAGCTGTCACTTCTTTGATATTTGTAATGATAGAAAGCATTGTTATCAGCAATGCTGACTATCATTATTTTAATTTTTTCTCATATTAAATTGCTCATACTCTCGAAAGAGTGACAATCAGAAAGAAGGTTCTTGTTGCACAATGTGCATATAGTTCATACAACCAAACAATTTTTTAGTTATTTAGTTATTTTTATCCTAGGTAATACATTAATAATTTCTGCTTTTAATTTAACTGTTATAGTAAAAACGTTTTCTGATTCATATATTAAAAATTGCCCAAATTTTTCACGGCCCTTTCGCTCGTTTTATACTAGTCGAGATAAAAGGACAATTCAGAATTCCAAATCGGAGAAGTAGCGGCCATCTAGTCGGTTTGTGAAAACCCGATTACGGATGTATTGCCGCCTCGCCATTGATCACAGTCCAACACCTCGAAGACAGATTAAATGAATGTCCGCGAGTAAGACGATCCCCCTTTATCTCGAATCTCGAAAACGCTTTCTCTCTCTCTCTCTCTCTCTCTCTCTCTCTCTCTGTTCGTCGCTCCAAGAAACCCTTTGAACCCGCGGTACCTCTTGCGAGCCCCACCCCCGTCGTGAATCCTTTTATGTCGCGACAGCCGAATGGAAGCTGACAGTTTATCCGGTATTAATTCAACGATGTTGTGCAGGATGGGACAAAATGACGTTTGGAATTTTGAATTACTTCCAGATGAATGTTTTTTCACAATGTGTTATATCATCGACGATATCAAATCGTGCGTAAATTAATTACAAATACAATTGCTTGGTATTAGTTTTAAAAGTCGCGTTTGTGATAAATTCGCGCAACAATTCTTATTAAGATTTTCGAATTCTTTGTCAATACACTGCGATATCACGTGACATTAATTGCGGTTGAGTATCTCGTGTCATAAGGCGACCCACGTGCTTCTCTAAATTTGGCGCGTCAAACTGATTGTACTCGCGTCCTTCTCTCTCTTGTTAGGATCTCGGGATCAACGCGATCGGCTGGATGTGCTCTTGGAGCGGCGTACAGAATCAGCAAAAAGTCAGATTTACAAAAATCCAGCCCGACCGGTTTTCTTTCGTTCTATCGCGTTTCATTGAGCCTCGACATGTTTTGCTCAATTTTTTGCGCCATCTCCCAACTGCTCCATTCTTCTGCTATTCGAGATCATGCACACGTGGATACGCTCTGTCGTCGTAAACAAACGACACCGCAAAGATTGATATCAAATCGGTGTGACCAAAATAATAAGGAATTTAATATAAACAACTAATAATCGGTTTCACCGATTAAACTGATCAGTTTTAAAAACGATATAAAAAGTTACATTTCAGGTCCTCGAGATCGATTAAAAGATATTTTTCACCCAATCGACCACGCGCGATAACTTTTAATCCGAAACATTCACCGCTAAACCGCTAAAAAATGCCAGCTGATCGATGAGTTACATGATTTTGTGAAATCCTGCTTAAGTCGAAAAAGTGCACAAATATAAATCGCTAATCTTTTATTTTATTATTCTTAACGACTTGTTATACAGTGCACGAAATCATGTATACACCGTCTATTTTATATACTCCACATCGCAAACTGAATAATGGCCATCATCAGGCACGTCGTTTTTATTTCACGGGATTAAGTTGAATGTAAATCGAGTGATCTGACTCGTGTCGATCGCGAGCCAAGATCCAAAAAAAAAAACGAGATACCGCGTGGGCGTCGAGTACCGCGTGGGCTTATCGTTTCAGAACGAAGAAAAATAAACGTTGTTAACGCGTGATTTTTCTCATTGAATCTTTCAAACTGTCAATACCTGGACCATTAAACACTTTTTTTTTCCCGAAAAATGAATTTGCAACCGGAAAAGGACAGACAAAGAAATTAATGAGAGCTTGGAAATTATATTGCTTATTATACAAGCATCCTTAATCGTTTAATTTTCTTCTCAATTAAGAACACAAAATTTTATTTAAACGTTAAGTTGTATAACTTTCTCGTATTTCGAATATATTTTGAACTTACTCATCGCAGTAAATAATTGTTCTTGCACAGAATCACGTAAAAATATTTTTATGTGTCAGTTTTCTTGAGAATTGAAATGTAATATAAAATATAATAAAAAATAAATGATGTCTTGAAAATTAATATAAACGAACGAAACGTGAAGTTACGATATGGGCAACATAACTATCGGCTCGGTATTTCCGGATGGACGACACGATCGGTAACTCGAATCAAAAGCGCGGGGAATTAACTTGTTTAGAAGCACGAGAGCTAATCTCGCGGAAAGATCCAGACGAGCCCAGCTACGAGCAGGAACGGGCACAGATATCACGGACAGTAACGAACAAGAATGAGAGGGGAAAGAGAACGGAGGAGAAAATGAGAGAGAAATCAGGAGAGAGCTGAGACAGGAGGAACGAAGCGAGAGAAAAAGAGAAGGCGAAGAAGGAAATAGGAAGGGACGAGGACAGAGCGAGAAATTTCTTCCTTTTCACGGTGTGCCCTTCGTGATATTTTAGTGGCCTCGTCGCGGCGCGTATCTACCTTAATATCTGAAATTCTGAACGCGCACCCACACCATCGAGAAAGACGCGAGACGGAGACACACACACACACACACACTCTCTCTCTTTCTCTCATCGTTTCTTTCTACATCTTTCTCTCACGACTGATAGTACGCCAGAATGCACGCGTGTGTTCACGCGCGTGTGCGTACGTCTTCGGCTCCGGACAATCTCGGCGCAGCATCGTCCGCCGATGTATCATCTTACTCGGTGCTAAAGGCGATGACTTTATCACCGATCCGGGCAATCATTCACCTAAGCTGACTCTTTTCTCCGTTAAAGCTGTCCTCGTCCCCCCTCGTATCCTCTTAGTTCAATTCTACCCTTGCCGTATCCACGGAAGGAGAGAAAGAGAAAGAGAGAAGCGTTGACGTAATGTATAGTAAACGCGCCTCGCGTGTTCTCTCCTCGCTATGCATAACGAATCATCGAGAAAGAAATGGCAGAATTAATTATCGTTCGGCGCGAAGTAACAAGAATACCGCTTCCTCCTCGCGGTATGTCGATATCATCGATATCGCGATAAAAAATTTTTCTATAATTGCTAGTTAAAATTTGCTTTATTACGCGGACCACACTGTGTGCCCCAGTAAAACAGTACGTGGATCCACGTTATTGCTACGTGGATTCGACATGAATTCGACGAAATTACGTGATTCGACGTGGATGTGACGTTCCTGTTTTATTGGGGTGTGTGACGCAAGCAAAAATATGATACCTATAATATCTTATTTTTAATCAATAAAATACCCGAATGAAAATTGATGTTAAATATATGCAACAAGCGCGAGACGGCGTACAATGGAAAGAAGTCATTCCGTTAATCGCGGCGTTTCTGCGATGCCGCCGAGGCAAGCAACGATGCGAATGATCACCATCGGAAATCTAGACGAAATATGTCAGGCGATAAATGCCCGCGCGTCGAATCAAGGGGCGCAGTAAACATGCTTTGCGCGATTGGCGGCCGCTGTAATCGCGGCAATTGGAACCACGGCTCCTCGACAGTGATCATGTCAGCGTGAGGAGGGTTTCACGAGGTGGTCCGCGTCGTTGAGGACACGACCCACGGGCGATGAGGCGTTCTCGAGTAGGTGTTCCAGGATCGTAAACGTCCGGCTACGAGCGCGACTCGATAAAACCGTCGGAAACGTTGCGTGCACGCACCTAACGTGTAAGTACCTGTGCGAGAGCACCGTAGGAGGCGCGGAAACTCTTTCGAAATGCCGTCCCCGACGAACATACCTACCCGCGACAAGTAAATCCGAGCGAGTGAATATACAAGTCCGCCCGCGGATCCGCGACGCCTAAATTAGTAGAACCGAGGAAATCGAGTTCGCCGAGTGTCCGTTGGTTATTCGAATTTCGTTATTGAGAGATATCAATCAAATTATATCTATGGAAATCTTTGCGCGATTTTATAAATCATAGTAAATAATTCTCTCAAAAAAGAACGATGAAAATTATTTGATCTCGAGCCGCCTCTCTTTCGTATTTATTATAAAAATCCCTCAATTACTCATTAATCATATGTAATATTCTGTACGCTCGCACTTCTCTCGCGGAGATCGCAGCTCTGAAAAATCTATTCGAGGCTTGATATACGATCGGGAGGTCGTTGCATACTCGGCTGCAACTCGAGGAGTCCTCGCATACCGTAATGCCGCCACAGATCATAAGCGGAGACTTTAATGTCAACGGGGGAAAGGCAGGAGCTGCTTTGCGAGCTGACGCGAAGAGATACACTTATAAGAGGATTTATGCACAAGTGTTTCTCGCGCCGCTTGGGCAAGAGAGATTCCGACAAGAAGATCATTGGGGGCATAAAGATTAGCTGTATATTCATCCCTATTAATAACGCGCATTAGGACGAATTAATCAACTGCCGGTGCTTTCGCATTATCTTTTTCATGAATTTTCGCAACTCGTGTCAAATTCTCGTGAGAAGCTGATCTCAAAACCGTCGCGTTGTGGACGAACAATTGAATTTATACATACAAGAGCGAAACAAAGAGAAATAATTTTTTCGTAGTCTGATTATTGTTGTCGATTAATATTAATATATTATCCACGTTGTTAATAAATTCGTCTACCTTTTATCGAGCACGTTTTCGATGCGTTAAACGTTCGATTACCGGCAAAGATAAATGTACGATAAATGTACCACGGATACGATACACCGCCGACAAATTTCGAGAGTAGCTATACGGGCTATCGAGGATCGATCTTTCGCACCTCGACCCGATCGCAATGAATGCAAGGATTCCGGAAAGACGTTGAACGTGCTCCGTGTCGCGCCCACCCACGAACTCCCATAAGTATCGCGCGAAGTACGGCTGGGCACGCACCATAAATCGGGATTTTATCCCGGAGCTGCCGGACTCGTGGCACGACCGCAATTGCGTAACACTAAATTAGATCCTGAATTCGATTCCGGACAACAACCGCGATTGCAGGGTCCCAAGGTCGATCCTCGACCGCAACAAAATCGAATTTGCACTCGCAGGAGCATTGACGCCGATTGCGGTTGGAACGATTATAATTACATAAGATATAATTTTAAAGATTTGAAGGAACGACGAAATGTTTACTAAAGTAATGTCCCTCTCCTTGCAGGAGTCGCGTGGGGTCGCCGACGATGTCAGCGACTGTCGCCGGCAACCAGCAGCAACATCACCCTCATCAGGAATGGGACATAAACGATTCGAACGTTCCGAGGGTAAGTTCCCCTCTCGCGCCTCGCACTCGAGATGAATCCGACGAATTTTCGGCCCAAAATACCTATTTTTTCCAATATAAGACGTCTACAAATTCTCTCCCAATAAAATTCAATGAAATCGCGTCCCTGCGAGCGCCGCGCCGCGATCTCGAAAATAGAGATTTTGCTTCAGGTAGTGGAATACGATCCCTGGTGCGAATGGGCGGACGGACACGTGAGGAGAGTCTACGGGCCGGATTGCGAGGAAGCGAGGAGGCACGCCTCCGGTTGGGCGATGAGAAACACCAACAATCACAACGTGAGCATTTTGAAGAAGAGTTGCCTGGGCGTTCTGGTGTGCTCGCAGGAGTGCGTACTGCCCGGCGGTGGAAGGGTTCACCTCCGACCGGCGATCTGCGATAAGGTGAGCGAAGCGCATAACGGAACGATAAACATAAATCTCGGCCCGATAATAAATGTAAATTGCGGCTCGCGCGATAATCGCACGCGTTCGCCGGCATTCTTGTCGCGACGCAAAATTCCGTCGCCGCGTCCGCGTCGTTCGCTTACCTTGCGACGCGTCACATCTCGTGGATAATCGAGGGAGTATTTCAAAGTTTTATTTAGTTGAGCTATTCTGTAATTAAATCTCTAGATAAATCCCCGATAATTTCCCGAACAAGGGATCAAGAGTCAACGGTTTATCGGACACGATCTCTCCTCGCATTCAACACGCGCTTCAACCTTGTTTGCAGGCCAGAAAGAAGCAACAGGGCAAACCGTGCCCCAATAGACAATGCACCGGTCGCTTAGAGATACTGTCGTGTCGCGGTCATTGCGGTTATCCTGTCACGCACTTTTGGCGACACACGGAGCACGCGATTTTCTTCCAAGCCAAAGGCCAGCACGATCATCCGCGACCGGAAGCAAAATCTACGTCGGAGGCGCGAAGAAGCGTGGGTGCCGGTAGAAGGGTCAGAGGGTTGGCAGTGCTTTTGGCGAGAGAGGCCGCCCTAGGCTCCAAGGTAATTCGCTATTTCGTATTCGATCGCGTTAATTGTTAATTAATCCGAGAACAGATTCGCGACCTTTTTATCAGGGGTCGAATAAGATTAAATACCGATTTAATAGATTTTTCAAGTAATGTCGGCCGGATAATATATTTGCATCGTTATTTTAATCGCTCTTTAATTTATAATTATATGTCACGAAACATTTTACGGCTAAATATAATTAATACAATAATTGCACATTAATATAATTTAACTACAAGCGAAAATAAAAAAAATGCAAGCGAAAAAAGAAACATTTTACAGCTAAATATAATTAATGCAGTAATTGCATTGCATAATTTAACTGCAAATGAAAAGAAAAACGACTCACCGTAACGAAGAAATCAAGCCGAATTCTCAAGGTCGCGCCTGGTCGCACCTTCCTGCAATTAATAAAAAAAAAATGATATTTAATGAACAAATTCTGCGAAATGCATGTTTCGTTACAGTTAATGTCACTAAGGGGAACTAAAAGACCAAGCACGGACACGCTCGAACAACCGTCGAGAACGACGCAGCCACCCCCACTGATCTCTGATAAAGGTTATTATTTTGATTTATTATCACGTTCGAAATGTATATTAGCCTACTCAAATATACGAGAGCATCGAATATTTGAGTAGGCTCGGTGAACACACACCGACAAGCACTTTCCCTAGCTTTGGCCATAAGACGACAATTGCGCTAGCGAGATGGCGCTAGCGACCAGATCGATACTCGGCGTCCTCGGCGACGAGAAAACTACAGGCGCGCGAAGCGAACTTGAGAATCTAACGACGAGATTAACATTTTTGTAACTTGGCCTCAAACCTATCTGAAATTAATCGAAGCGTACAATTTTGTGATCTATTTGCCTCCCTGAAACCTAATTTGCAAAATACAGCTCTTTATAGTTCTACAATTATCGGAGCATTTCTGGACATTTGCACTACGAAAAGATCTATAAATTGCGTTATGAAATATCCTGTATATTGAGTTTCAGGCCTGAAATGCTTAATCTGTATTGAATTCTTACGGACACAAGTATTAGAGAATCGAATACTCACCGAACATCGTCGTCCCGCGTCCCGGCGATTGCTCCGACAGCAGCAGCTCCAGATTGATGTTTCACATTAAACTGTTTTTACAAAACACGGACACTATTTCGCGAAACGCAATTTTACTAATACCGACCGACGCTTGATTTGCGGAAGATTCGGAATTCCACTTTCGAGCTCGTCGATGTACTCGCGGCACTCGCGACGACCGACGACTCGCGACTCGAGTCGCGCGGCACGGTGCAACAAGTATGACGCTCGAAACTTACTGTAAGTACAGTAACCTCGATTCTCGCGTCGCGAAGCGAGTCGCGCCGAGACCGAACATTGTCGAAGGAGTGTCCCGTTTAACACACTCGCCACGGAAGCGAAAGCGGATTCGCGATTTCCCGGAGACGTACTCGCTTCCTTTCACGCCAAGAGATTACAAGAACGACACCGCCGACGCCGTCTCTCACCCCCTCACCCACCGACGAACGTCCCGAAGCGCGCGAACACGACCATTACCCATACGCAAATGGCAACCAATGGCAGCTTAGGCGGCCTGTGATTGGCTAGCTTTAAATCTTCGCGTTTCATCAACTGCCGCGCATTTTGAACAGAGATAATGTAATAGAATAAACGTAACAACTTTTATCAGTTTCTTTGCTGTAATATCATCTCGATTCGCGACTCTGTGCATAAAATGCATTAAATTTTACAATTTTCAGTTTACAAGTTTACAAGTTTACAAGTTTGAATCACCTTGTAAATTATAACTATAGAACGAAAGACACACAAGTCGCTATTTATATTGCATATAATATTAATTATTACATGAAATATTATTGTGTGTTAAGAAAATTATATTTTTTATTATGATAGTAACGATAAAATTGTTGCAGGATACTCATGCTCGTGCCCGCCCTTCGAATGCATGTGCTCGCTGCAGACGAACGTACCGTCGTATCCGCAGTCACACCATCATCAAACAACATTATACCCTCAACAGCTGCCCGCCACAGACGGGGCTTATTGGCTGCAGGACGTTCCGCCGCAAGAGAACCCCGTTAGTTACTGTTTGCCGAACCAGGTTCCCCAGGAGGCGTCCTATGGCGACTTTCCACCCTTCACGGGCGATCTCTTCCAACCAGAAGAGATCTTTCAACTTGACCAACCCTTGAGGCCGGATTTCTCTGCAAATCCCCAGGACGTGGCTCGCTCGCCACCAACGTTGCTCGACCTCGGCAGCGGCACCATTAAGTACGAAATGAAACAGCAAAATCAAGATCAGGGTTACTGGAACCAGTTTCTCAGCGAAGACTCCAGCAGCAGTCATCTGAGCCTGCCTCAGGATGAGAGACTCCACTTCGCTAACTTCGAGCCCGAGAAGGTCTCCAGTGGGTTTCCTTCCAGGAGAACGATGCACCATTACATTCAAGAAAAGAATCAGAATCAGCCCGCAAATGACGTTCTGAGCTACCAGAATTACCCCCGATCGCAGAGTCAAAAGGGTTTTGTCGAGGGAAACGCGAAGGACGAACATGAGCAGCATGAGTCCTATTGGCCTCAGGATCAACAGGACAACAGGTTACACTTGGAAAGTTTCGAAGTCAAGGAGGAGGATCTCTTGTCTTCGCGCAGAGAGGTCGAGTGTTACAAGAACAGTTGTCAACCCCCGATGGTGAGCAGAGCGGAGTACGGTCTCTACCAGAGGCCGAAGAGCGAGGATTTGCAGGAGACGGCGCGACGCAACTGCAGTCCCGAGGGCAAGCCGTATCCTTTCGATGGCTATCACCAAATGTTCGAGCACGGTGACGTTAAGAATCACCCACACAACCGTGTCGTTCATCAAAATTCAGCCCAGACGAACCTGGACGAGAGACTTCAGGGTTGTTACGGCGGTCAAGAGACGCCGGAAACTGCGGAGAGGCTGTTCCACAACTCCGGCGTGGCGGAAACGTCGGTCCAGTCCCGAAACAGCCCCGAGTCCTTCTTCTATCCCAACAACGAACGTTGCCATTACACCTGTGAGATCCTCGAGCGGGTGCCGCAGATGATGAGCGCCGGGCCGGCGGCTCACGAAACCAACGTCAACAACTACGGCGATCCGGCTACCGCCGACCTGGATCTGCCGCCCTTTGTAGATTACACGCTAGTCGGGATGCTGTGCAGCTCCGCGAACGAGGAGACGTCGAGTCTGCTGCCGGGATGTCCTCAGGACTCGCACAACTACATTCCTCATCATTAGAGAACGTTCTCATCGCGCCACTCTACTCATTTGTATTATATAAATAAATATAAGATAGTGTTGCACTTTCTCTCCGAACGGACAGACCCGTTTATTTGCTCGCAATTAATTTATCAAGTTGATCCAGAAGGTTGGTCGTTTTCCCATCAACCTTTGTATTTAATTAGAAAATCGAAGCTTTCTGGAAAAAAAATTGTCTTGAATTGTTTCTGGGACAAGAGAAACGTCATGCTAAAATCACATTTTACGTCAGGTTAATACATCCAAAAGTATTTTGCGAATTTTCTTCGGCCAGGCTTAATGTAGGTCTCAAGAATCGGGGTGGAAAAGAAGTCAAGAAGCAGAGCCGGTGTAGCTTGGAAAAAGGTCACAAGATTTATTTGCAACTGATTTATTCGTAACAGATACTCTCACGATCACAATTGTTATGTATGTTATGCAATATTACTATTATTATTATAATATTATGCCTATGCATTACACTTTCTCGATTACACATGCGCGATATCTTCCTTACTTATCTCCATTATGAGAGAGTTCTCACGTGAGAGTTGGCGTGCGGCGAACGTAACAGGACACACGAACGGAACGGATGCGAGACACGTCCGCGCGATCGCAGGCTGGCCAGGACGAGAGCCTAAAATGATGCAGCGTCAGGAGGGAAAGATGCTACCGAGGAGAAGACGGAGAGGAGAGCGCCCCGATGGGATTTCAACGATTCCCTTCGGCGTTGAGATCGGATGTATGCGACGGAGAATACGGAGATAGGAGGCTTTGCTCTCGCGTCTGAAGCCGTGACAAACCGATCTTATAAATTGCACCATGCGCACGATCGCTATTGTTATTGATCCTTAAACTCGATCAAAACGATCGTATATCATTGCCTCGATCGGCGGTCGATCTTCCGCTGCTGTTTGATTCCCCCCACATTTTTTTTCTTTTATAAAAAACAAGTACTCTGACTTAACACAACATACACATCATTCGTAGCACTTCGCCAGTTTAATCTGATTCAATAAGAGAAATCAACGCCAATTGATTAACGGAAAATCAAAGACGAAATCGAAAATCCTGCGAACCAATCTTGATCTATTCGTCCATATAATTTACTGCCAAATCGCCTAATTGTATATTATGATCTAATTTAATTTACGAAACACCTTATATAATTTACAAATTAGTTATTAAAAAATCTTAGCCAAATACAAATCGGAACTTTTTCTACAGCTACATCTTTTGGCATATAAAAAAAGCAAAATCTCATTAAGTTAGAATTATTACAACGTTAAACGCCTTTTTTTTATCTTATACTTATTTCTTCCAAAAATTCGACCTCGATAATGTTGCTTCTCCTCATCGGAAAATTTTCTTACTCGATTATCTTTCTTTTTGTACTTCTTTTTCAATAGGTGCCGATCAATTCTAAATAAATTCAAACAAATGAATTACCAAATCAAACAGAATCAACTTATACGAACGCGTTGCTTTGACATTTAGTTCTTAATTTCATGAAATCAAAATAATTATCAAAATCAATTGATAATTATAATTGAGCGAAGCAAAGACGCAGTTGCGCACAGATCTTCCTCACTTTCTTCGAGAAAAATATTTCGAGCAACAACGTGGTTCGTTAGAGTATCTTCTAAGGACGAAAAATTGGAGTTAGATAATTAGGAGATTGCGCTTTAAAGCCACTGCAACGCTTTATCTTGTGTCACATGGTGCAAAAAATTATTTCAAAGATGCACGTAGATAGGACTTGGAGATTTTCAGCGGAAATATAAGCAACAATGTCGAAAGACCGCTCTTCGACTTCGCAGTTTAATATTTCCTCGCCAATCCTCGACCTGTATATTAGGTGTAAATTAATATCGCATACAGACACATCTATCTACACATATTTACAACAGCAGATTGCTCTTCCTTCAGAAATGGTGAGTATCCTTTTAAAGAATTCCATTTTCCGATCATTTTCAAATTACTTGAATTAGTCCGAGGGTCATACAATCTTAGATGACAATGACTTAGAATTTTTTGGAAGTTGCAGATTGCACTTGTGCAAACGCATTTTGTTCTCTTTTTGCAAGGATCGAATAAACGCTATCTACTTCTAAATGTATACGATAAAATCAGAATCACTCGCGTATTTTCAATAGCCACGTCGTTGGTGTTGCAAATTTATAAATATATCTAAAAAAGAGAGCGATCATTCAAGTGTGAGAGTAAGTGAGCTTATCGAAAAATAGTCAGTTCGAAGCAATGTGAAATTTAGTCTCGCATGCCTGGAGGGTTTCGGTGCATCGAGCTTCCCTGGCGCTATCGAACCTACGAAAAAGTTTGGTCTAGTAGGAACCGTAGATGCAAATAAATACAGAAATCGCATGCGGAGATCGAATCTGCGATTCGAATTGAATAACTTTTCATCGTCCTGACAACGATAATAAAACGCTTTACGATCATTTTTTTTACACAGCGGTTGCGTTAGTTCGATGTATGCGAGTCCTTTTTTCTCCGTATACGATTTCGTGCGACGAACAATGACGACAATGACGAAAGACGAGGAACGGCGTTTTTGAGAGAGAAGGGAAGCTTAATGTCTCTGTCCGTCCTCGAGAATCCGTGTTAAGGGTCTTCATCGTCTTACGCACGCGTGTGTGTGTGTGTGTGTGCGGTGTACACGTGCGTTTCGAATCGAGAAGACAAAAGAGTAATTACAAACTACTACTTCTTCGCAGTACGCCAAAGACGAACGTTTCGTTTCCTCGAGAGGAGCTCGAGGTAGCTTAATATCCTACCGAACGGTTTATCTTACGTATCAGCATATTTTGCAAACCGCCTTTTTTATTGGCGCTCCGTGTTTGCACCAATTCGCGAAACAGTTCGCGTACGAACGATGATCGTCGCCCATCAAAGATCGAGGATTTGTTTTGCATTATTTTTTTATTTTCATATAAAAGGAGTAAAGATTCAAGTCACACATGTGTCTGTATCCTCGATCAAGCAAGGAACGGATCGTCGCTCGCACCGCGAGGAATTAAGTTTAATTAAGTAGAAGTGACTAAGTAGAAGTGAAAACGTGAAGCTAACAATCACAGCTATTGTACTGTACTACGAGCGTTTACGCGTCGCGAGAAACGATAGTAGCATTGTATAATGATACACGATAATGCAACTAAAGGAGTTTACGAGTAATCCTCCGCAAGCGACTCTTTTGTGTGGCGATGAGAACACTCGCGTGGATACCAGTCAAATAATAGAAAAGGATATATATATACATATACATATGTGTACATTTATAAAATTTTCTCTACGCGGAGTATACGCCCCTCTCTCTCTCGGAGTCAATTCTCCGGTGGGGCATTGCTTAAACTAACGCTTGAAAATTGTATGTAGACGAAGTAAGTAGACTGTACTATAGCCTTTGTCCCATTCATTATTCCTTCGAATGAAACATTGACTTTTACGTTTACCTATCTCTCGAACTTGCTGTTATTACAAAACTTTGTGAAGAGTATCAAGAGAAGACGAAAATGAAAGTAGATGTCTGAAAGTATTCGAAAAGTGAAAAGACAATTTGCGACAAAAAATACGCAAGACGTCAAAAGAGAATCAGCGAAAATATATCGATGTCACGTAGCACGATCTCTTCGTATAAATAACCCGACGTATTAGGTATATTTACGAAATTGCACAACACATTCACGAGACAATTTTCACTTTAGAAAATCTTAGCCCCAAAATCTTTAGGACCTACGAGATTTTTGTACGCAGATATTGCACGCCTCGTACAATAGTGTGTGTGTGTGTGTGTGTGTGTGTGTGTGTGTGTATATATAGCATAATATAATTATATACATATATATCATTATTTATATGTATATAATATATAATTATATATGTAACCGAATGCGATTATATATGTATATATTTATAATATTATATTTATAATACATTCACGATATATAAATCGCACGTTCCCATAATATGTCGGTTTTGTAAAACTTATAGCTACATTTTCTTGTCTCACACAATGCAAACATAATTATCGGAATGCGGAGAGAGGAAGCTGAACGTCGTCTGGTGGGACACGCTTTCGTCTTCCCGCATTGTACATCTAATATTGAAGTTTAACAATCCCTCTCTCATACACTGGTCAGCCTATTCGAATTATTGAAAGAGAAAATCGTCGACGACACTCACATGCCTTTGTTTTTTTTTTCGTTTATGAAAAAAGGAAAGTCGAAGAATACAAATATCGTTACGCTTCACAGCTAACCACAGCATTCGGCAAATATGTTTCACTCGTTTAAAAATTACTTATATCACAATAAAACGCCGGCGCATCCTTCCGTCTCATTTCATGTTACCCAACTTGCGCATACCTCTTTCCATGGGTCACCCCCTCCCCCAGCGTTCATCGATATCAAGGATGCGTCTAGAGGCTCTGGCAGGTTTTGGCCTAGATCCGAGGTTTCCGGATGGTTGCGGAGACGTAAGTTCGGGATTTGCGTTCCGGGTCGCTGGTCCCCTAACGAACGCGGCCTGCCGACGCAAACCCTCGATCACAGCGCTTGTACTAGGCAAGAATCAAGGGATTCTCGACACAGTTTGAACGTAAAATTACGGTAGTTGACTCTTCGACATCGAACCTGTCTCGTCTGTCAGCGCGCGTGCATCTCGTGGCTTAGCGCGCACTCTGTAGAATTTTGTGCCACGTGGGACGTGATACCGATTTTCATGCTAGAAAAAGAACAATGAGATTATATTTCACTTTTTGCCGTAACGAGTGTCGTATGCTATTTAATATTATAATGCAACTCTACATTCTGCAATAATTAATCACTAACAATCTTACCTTCCTCGCATGACAGTACTCCTTATCGATCACTTCAGCGAGGACGCATTTCCGAGAACCGCTCGGATTCATTCCTACGTCCAGTGCGTCAACATAGTCCGAATGAAGGAAATAAAAAGTCGAAGATTCCTGATATACCGCGTAGTTGCCATGTACAGCATCCCAGACTACGAGTACCACGTCACCCGGATTGCAGCTAGTGACGGTCACAATTCCCTGTTGCACCATCTTTCCGACTTTTTCCGCGACCTTCTTATGTATGTACGAGGGAAGGGAGGGATGGAAGCATATCGATTTGGAAGATGATCGTCGACTCAGCTCTGGACTCGTGGCCGCGTCCCTTGAATTGGCGTCCGAAACCACAGCAACCGACGCATTCATTTCCTTATCGCGGGTCTCTGACGGCATCGGGTCAATACCAAATGTCCTCTTGGTTCGCTCCTTCAGTAATTCGAGCTCCAAACGGATTTTATCTGTCATTAACGCCTCCATTTTTGCTTCGGCCGCCACTTTACTCGCGCGTATCGAATTTAGCTCGCAGGACAGCCTCTTGTTATCATTCTCGAGAGATTCAAGTCGCCTCGATAGCCGAGCCAGATCATCATCATCAGCCTCCAATCGTACTTTCTTTGATTCTGAAACCTCAACCTCATATTTTTCGGATTCCTTGAAGACATCTTCCAGACCCATTTGACCGGCATCCAACCGATCGTAGCTCAAGTCCTTGCATACTCCAGATTCTAGAGGATACATGTTATCTTCGTTTTGTTCCAAGACCGTTCGCATTGCCTTCTCTGCGGATTCTTGGTTCTCTAACCACGCCTTGTCCGCTTCAAGGTTTTTCATCTACATACAAGAAAGAAAACGATGAAATAAGAAAGATAATATATGTATATATAATAAATAATAATCAATCTAAAAATATATAAAATAATCTAAAAAAATATTTCTTTAACTCATCACTATAGCATAGAACATAAATATGCATGCATATGATATGTGATATGTGATATATGACAATACCTTCTCCATCAAGTTTTGCTGTATCTCTGATTTCAGTTCGAATTCTCCAATTAATCGATCTATCATGTTCTTATAATGTTTGCCCTGTTCAAACAGCGCAGCTGTTCTCATTCTATACATCTCTATTTCCCTATTTTTCTCTTCGACTACTGCCTTTGCCAATCTTAATTCGTTATCCAATTTCGCCATGCAATCAGCCCTTTCCTTTTCAATAGCAGTACGAACTGCCATGGCATTCTCAACTTTCATATCTTCTCTCGCTTGCGCCAGGATCGCCTCGTGATTCACGAGCTCGATAACGTCTGTCCGCTGAAAGAAATAAAGTTTATATTTTTCCATTTTTCCTCATTTTATTTTCAATAACAATGGAATAAATTGGTAAGTTACTTACTTCAATCTTCTCTAAACTAGAATCGCTGGGACTCCTTTCCATGGTAGAAGCGGTCATAAGTTTAAAGCGGCTTCGAATTGTTTCTAATTCCGTCTTATATTCTATCTGCAACTTGTCGGTCGCCTCTTTTACCATTCTTTCCTGATCAGTACGCGCGGTGGCCAGATTCTCCTCCAGTTCTTGAATTCGTGTCTGGCATTGCGTCAATGAATTCGTTAAAGAAGTGATCTCGAGGAATCTCTCGTCATTCGTCTTCTTCACAGCCTCTTCCTTGTCTATGCGCGCTTGCTCCAGTATCCTCGAATAGTCCTCGAGTTGTTGATGTAGACGAGTCTGCAGGTTCCTCCTCTCGATCTGCTCGTCTTCCAACTTTTGACGCATCGTAGCTACCAGTCGCTCGTGTTCCGCCAGTTCGGTCTCCTTTTCCAGGAGATTATGCTTAAGCGTGCAGATCTCTTCTTCGCGACTCTGCATCAGTTTTTTGACATCAGCTATCTCGTACTCATGCTCGATCGTCAGCTCCTGCTCACGTTCTTGAAGACGTCGGTCATACTCTCGCGAATGCAAAGACAATGCCACTCGAACGCGTTCTGTCATCTCGATGATGCCGCTTTTGTCCTCGCTAGACCGATCTCGCAGAATCGCCAATTCATTCCGAACAGAACTAAGCTCCTCGCATACGACCGTTTTCATAGTCTTCAGGATGGACCGCAACCTTTCCACTTCTTCACGCGTGTTACCGAGATTCTCCTGAAATGACGAGCACCAAAGATATTCCGATGAGTATCCCAAAATCATAATTTGTGCAACGGATTGTCCTCGACTTTGTAGTCAAGGAGAATTCGTCAAGGAGATTAGTCTTTCAAAGAAAACTCCACTCTCTTGATTAATTTTGAATCACGAATTGCGCAGTACGCAAAATTGCAACAATTTCAATTTAGAACAAATGTCTTTATGAAAGCAATCGTGTGGACGAGTTCAATGGGCTCTGAAGGGATGTGGCTCGAGAGGGATTGGGAAACAAGTGCGACTCCAGCTATCCTGTAAAAAATCAAGATGCACGCATATATATACACGCGCGCGCACGTATACGCACGTGCTCAATGCACGCGCGTCTATTATCGGGTGCCACTGTATTTGTGCAAGCAGTACAGAAATCAGGGAGCACAACAGATTCGATTCGATTAGTTCGAGCGGTTGCGGAACATAAATCAAGCAGTAATACATACCCACGTCTCACGAGATATAATTTGCATATAGTCAATTCTAATAGCTCCCTAACAAATATAAAGATAATAATAACGAAAGTACCTAAAAATCATAAAGAAGAAAAACGAATCAACTAGTACGTTTGATGAAGTACCGAGCAATACATTTGACATCTTGATGCGGAGAGGTAGACAGAAAAGAATAAAAAAAAGCGAGAAGAAGAAAAAGAAAAAGAAGGTTGTATATTTTATAACATATTAATAATTTTAGAGATGGGTAGTGGGGCCAAAAGCGGTACTTTACAGAACGTTTACGGCTACGACTACGATAGTTGTCTGTTAGCGAGCTGTAAGTCGTCCAGTACCTGAAGAAGGGACACGATAGCCTGATGCTGACCGTCGGCGGGATGCTCGCTGAGGCTGCTCGGCAGAGATTCGTCCATGTAAAACTCGGTACCCATGAAGTCGGTAGCACCCACGCCTACGGAGGGACTGCTACCACCGCTACCGGATAGCGGATGTTGATGTTGCTGATGCTGGCCGTCGCACATGACGGAGGATCGTGGCAGGGAGGGGGGATTCGGACTCAGGGAATGTTGCTCCTCGAGCGGCAGGGCGTCGCGATAGTTCGAGAGGCCGCTTACACCACTGCGAAGCAAGCAACTGGAAGAATCGGCGACGCCGTTCTCCACACACTCGGTCAGCGGACTTAGCTGCACCGGACGCTCGCTCGTGGCGGACAGGCTGGGAAATTGGAAAGAGCCGGGTTCGCTTGACGTAGACGAACGCGTCGTTAAGTCCGCGACTTTCGAGTTTAGCGGGGAGACGTTAGTCGAGGTCGAGGAAGCGGGGGACACGCTTCGAGAGGCACCAACCTCCAATTGCTTCTGCCGTTTCTGTTTCGCCCCGTCGAATACGCCGGGTTTGGTCACGTCCACGCCGGCTTGACCAATCTTCTCGAATTCCTCCGTGTCGGTTTCGGATTCAAAATCGCCCCTGGAAATCGATACAACACATGTAACATTCGCAGTTTATATGATATACATTTTTACTTGCATAAGCGACAAAATACATTATCAAGAACTCACCTGTCCGACAACAACGGCGCTCTAGTACGCTCTTGTTCCTTTGTGGGAATATCGGTGCTCACCGATGTGGTGTCCTTCTCCTTGTTGCCATCGGTGCTGCCTTCGGTAAAGCTCTTGGATAAGAAGAATTGCGTGATACTGCGTAAATCCGGCGTAGAAATCGTAAGCGCCAAGTCCGGAAGCTGCGACCTCAATGATTCCATGTCGTCCGCGGTTAGCTATAATAAAATATTAAGAACAATTATTTGCGAATAGTAGTAATCTAGTAAGTCAGCGGATCTTACCTTAGGTAGCCCGTTGTCAAAGACGGAAGGTGCTTGCGTTGCGAAGGGCGGTGGCGTGTCCTCCAAACCTGGGAAGAGAGTGTTCAAGAAGTGGCCATCAAATTTGCTCTGAAACTCTCGCCTACGCGCCAACTCTTCGTTGTGAACGGTCAACAGCTGACATGCCAGATTGCTTGCCCATACGAGGAAAGCCTGCGAGAAGGTGCGCCTCCTAACAACTTCAACCACCGCGCTCATGTACATTTGCGGAGCCAAGTGGATCTGTTGGAGCACCTCCAGATGTCGTCGCAACCGCTTCAAGCTCTCGTGATATATGATTAGTTTGTTGCCCACTTCCACCATTTTGTTTTCCACGTACATGATCCACTTCAGGCGATGATAGATATTCACCGACAGCTCCTCCTTAGCCTTGGTGCATCTGCGGCGGATGTCCCGCAACTGGTTGTGATTTTGCAACATGACGAGCAACTGCCGGCGGTGAGAATTGCAAAGATCTGGCAGGACGCTCGCGTCGCCCAAATTGCTCGCGCGATTCTGATTCTGCAGAAAACCCTGAGCAAGCTCACCCTGTTCGTGAACGAGCCTCTTGGTCTGCACCATCAGCTGTTCAAGAGCAAACAGCCTCTCACCTAGGCCCTTGATCTCCTTCATATCCTGCTTGTTAGCATTATCGATGGCCGCGTTCACTTCCGCTTTCAAGGCCTGCATCAATCGTTCATCGAACTGCTCCAGGCCACGCGAGCATTGCTCTGCCACTTGCTCCAGGCTGCTCTGATTGTCTTTCGCCGAGATCCATCGTAGCAGATTCAGCACTTCTCCACTATCCTCCGACGTTTCGGAGGTTTGACTCGGTTGATCATCCGGACTCAACAAGCCTTCGGCTTGAGCTCTCAAGGCCGGCAAAATTGGAATTTTCGCAAGAGTACCGAGATCGGTGCTAAAACTGTAATAAAATTTGCATTCGTTTCTTCACGTGTAACCTCGCTATTTAGTAGTATTTAACATGCCTTTTTTTTAGATAGGATAGAAAACACAAATTTTAATGTTATCCTACTTTCGATTATCAATTTAAGAATTCAGTATTTATTATTAATCAGAATATTTTATCAGACATTAATCAGTATTTTTGCTTATATTTGGCAAACGTTACGATGAATTTTGATGCGCATATCTTTGGATGAAATTAGTACTACCGTCATTTAATTACTCATTAGCGGTATAGCCAATAATAATTTCAAGCGACCACATTTAAACATGATAATCAAAGCTATGATAATTAAAACGTGGATTCAATGATAATTATATCCTATTGTAATTAAAGTAATTATTGAGAGTAATATTACGGCATACGTTTATGATAAACTGCTATACTGGTTCGTAATTTAATACGAAAAATTTGTTTAATATTTCGCAACGCATCTTAAGCCTATTAACCCGTACTCTCACTATTCTATTATTCAATCGTACCGCGCTTCGATCAGCATGGTAAAATTTACAAAAAAGAACCGGTTTTTACCGCATTATTCGCGTCGCTGTATCGTTCAATGCAGTCCTACCAATTAAATTGTCAAACTCATAAATTTATTAACTAACTTACGCAACTAACATGCAAGTAAAAACACCATTCTATAATTCTCTGAAATTATCCCTATCTTTATTTTCATTAAATTACGTCATGGACTATAAATTACTTACAAAAGCTAGTTCCGATAAATTTGCCGATATTAAAAGAATGTGAAAATAAAAATAAAATTCTGCGATTTTTACGCATCAATAAAATAACACTAAAAAAAGGTCGTACTTATCAAGAAGCTTCATATGCTGCTGCCTCTCGGCCAGGTACAGGACAAAGGCCTGCTGGAACTGGTCGGCTCGTGATTGAAACATATGCGTGATGTCCTCGAGATTGGCTACTACCGCGGCCCAACCCTGCTGCTGGAGATGCTGATCGTGAACCAGCCTCTCGCAGATCCTCGTCTGCTCTCGCGCCAGGCCGCAACACTGCTGAGCCAAATGGGCACGTGCGCAAAGGGTCTGATAGGTGGCTGGCATCGCCAGCGAGGCGTCGATTTGAGTCTGCAGGTCGACATCTAATAAAGAAAAATAAAAATCAAGATAAATGCTCGGTACCACGTTTATTGCTAGCATATTTTGACAAATTATATGAGTAATACGATAGTTACATGATAAACGGCCCTGGAATATTTCTCTAATAATGGTAAATCTATAGTAATGATAGTAAAAAAAAAACGTACATTACATCGACATTGTAGTATTTCTTTTGAAAATTGTGTGCCACGCAAATTACAGTGTAATACTGAGTGAGAAAAGACCACAGAACAACAATATATCTCTCTGTAGGAATGTGGTTTAGAGAAAGTTATACATTTATCCCGTGTGCAACCTCAATTCTAACTTTAGTAAAATGGTTCTTGCATTACCTTTAGATCATCGCGCGCTACGCTTGGATGGGAATCGATGCATAATCGTTTTGTGCCTGTCAGGCGCCCGAAAGCGCAAACAACTTGGCAACTCGCGACTAAACCCGAGAATTTAATGAGACCCTATCTAGTTAGTGAAATGGAGATGCGAATGAGACACGAATGCTCTACACGAACAGTCTACACAACGAACTTGAAATTTGAATCCGTTGTAGATCGTGTTACGAGTGTCACAAAGGCAACTACATATGTAGAAAATATTCTCCTTCCACGCAAGAATAACGCTAGCGCAAATGTTAATAACGAGCTTGTCGAAATGAGACAAAAACTATCGGATCGAAGATTGAACCAAGTGGCAGGTGTATAATTGACCTGCGAGGCTCGCCAGAAAGCATAATCTTGGCACGCGATGAAAATTCAAGGTCGCCGCGACACACATCGCTTCGGCACAACCTTACGTCACTCTAAATCCAAGAGACGAATTGCGTTTCAGCCACGTCCTTAATTAATTAATGCATGCGTGCGTGCGGGAATCGAGGGAAAATGGAAAGGGAAGAGTATGGGAAGACGTGAGACAGAGGAAAGAAATATGACGCGGCACGTATATCGGCGCATTTTATAGACTGATATTTTATGTATTCTATCATGCTCGCTTAACGATGATAATGCATATGTGACCGGTCTCAATCTCTATAAACCGCTGTCCGAGTGACCTTACTGATTTGCAAGTGCAAAAAGTATCGTCATTATGCACGATCGAACAATCGGCGACGCAAGATGCCGCAATACCATCATATTCGAAAGTCAAATGAATAGTCGGCAGATAATCGCGAAGAAGGAAGAAAAGTGTACCGGATGTATATAAGCATATTACGTTGCTTATCGCGGCTCCTTACGTTGATGCTTCACTTGCAAAGCATGCTGTAGATGCATATAACATGTATACGGGTTAAAAAACTGTGGAATTTCTTATCAAATCTAGAAGTCACGATTTACGATAACCCCTGGCAGCAATAATTATTTCTCACACATGTATCAATTTTTATTTCATCTTTTTGCACGCGTTATGCGTTTTTATGTCGCGTTAAAAAGATTAGAAAAAATTACTCAATATGCTCTTTGATCACGGAGCTGAAAGTCCCATTGCGATTTGATTCCGTTCGCTTGCATCATTCATACCGAGAATCTAGACGGCGTGAATCCTTTTTTTTTTACCGCGGGACGCGTAGTACGTAAATGCGCACGATTATGTAGATACTAATTTATACGTGCAACTTTACAATGGACGTTTTATTTCTGTTTCTCGTGAGTGTAAAAATTCAGCAATTACATTTAAACATAATAGCACATTTTTCCCCTCATTTTCCGACCGGAGTATTATGCCGAAATGTGCATTGCTGGTTATCTCGTATTTCTTTACGTAATATAACAAATCGATAATCTGAGTAGAATCTTGAGCGAAACTTCTCGCAAACGAGAATGGCGCGTACAAAAACATATTTTTCTTCGCCATAATCTACTTCAGAGTACATGATCGACTGCACGCCATTCCTTGTCGAGACGTTCCTTCAACTTTCACGAAGGAGATAATTGAGTCGCGAGAGATTATTCGCGACAATAAACATTATTGTGAAAAAAAGCACGGAGAAGCCTGAAATATAACGTGGCGTAAATCATTGCCGGTTGTTGAACCAACGATCTTCATCATTTTATGTATATGGAAGATTTTTCTTACGCTGAAAGTTTCTCTCCCCCTCCCTCGCCCCTCTCTTTCTCTCTCCCTATTTTTCTCCTGCCGAAGATACCATTATACAACAAAGAAAGAATATGAGAATTTCCGAGTCTGGGACACCGACAAAAATGTGATAAAGCAGCAATATAAGGTATTTACGTCTATAGGTCTGTTGCAGGTATACCGTATACGTCATTTCATCGATCGTATCTTTTATAGAACGTGCCTGAACGAAAGTTTGCGTGTAACGCGCGTAGTTCCAAGGGTTGTGGAAACCTGCACTACGCTGAGACGCAGCTTCGCGACGACTTTTAATATGTTTATTACGCGGGGGGGGGGGGAGCTTGCCGAGGTAGAGAATGATTCCGATTCGGTCGACTCCACCGATTTTCCCAACCGGTAGACTCGAATGCCAGACTGGAATCTAATTCCGTCTAATTGTAAATAGCGGAATAATTGCTTATTTGCGATCTCGGAAGAGTTATTAAAGAGTACATCCCGTGCGTCTAATCCGCGCTTGTTATCGCGGCAGAGTCGATACATGCGGTATCGGAGACTATCAACCAAGTCCGCGACCTCGTTCGCACGGTAATTGCACGCGCGGCGCGGACGGGCCAAAAAAGAAAAATCGGACGCGATGGCTCGTGACGAGAAGCAATAAACGCCGGTATAATTGAAGCGCGGAGAAATCGTGCTAAAGGCGCATTTAGATAGTCGACGTCGTAGTTTCGGGAAGTCCGACGTCTTCTGACATCCTGTTGTTGAAAAGCTGTTTTCGAAAAATGCTAATTCACAAGTCGAATAAAAGCAACGATATTTATGTCTTGTTTATGCCTAGACGCGCCTAAAGTCACATTAAACGCGTCTATCGCGTTCTCCTTTCAACAATATCCATTGTCGATACTTAAAGGAGTGCCGCGCTTATGACACTCCAAGCGTTTCAGCAAGAAGCACTCGAATCGAGTCTTATAGTAAACGACGAGTCCGTGAAATAGACTGAGTGCGTAGCACTTTCGAGGAAACGAAATATATATTAATGTCGTTCCACTTTCTCACCTGTAATTGTTTCTTCGTTTTACGAAAAGCTTAACGGTACAACGGATTACAACATCATCACATAAAACGAAACAACGTTCTTACATAGCGCTATAGCAGCTGTTTTTTTTCCTCTCTCATCGTTTGATATCTTTTTAATTGAATCAGCTTCGTCGCTCGATTCCCGACCGATGCTGATCCGAATGACTCGCGCGCTTCGCGGAATCTCGAAAGAGTCGCCATTAAAGTACGAAACAAAGCCATTGGCGAGGCTCGGCCTCGTTCACACGATAATTGCAGGCTAGGCTCTGGCCGAGCAATACACGGAAAATCGCATGGTTGCACCGCTCGCGCGCGCCGCGCGGTCGTTGCCGGGTTCCCGCGAATAAAACAACCGCCGTGATGCCGCGAACCGTGTACCACCCCCCAAGTGTGAGTGTTTGCCAGCAACAAGAAAGTGCATTTCCATTCTAATCTCCTCGGAAGGTTCTACCGAACCGATCTTTAACTTTCACCCGCGCTCCACCGTGGCAAGAAGAATGTATTAATTTTCTTTCGTACCGAGTTTTTCCTTAATTAAAACGGTTTATTACAAAGATAAATCGGACTGTGAAACACGATGCTCATACAAAAACGCAAATAAATCTGAATGTAAATTAAAAACAAAGAGAGAGATATAAAGAAAAAAAATAAGTATAAAGATATATCGAATTATCTGATTAAGCCCAATCTTTCCTTAGCGAGAATATAAAAATTCTTTTATCTACTTACGCGCGGGAAACATTTTTTTAAAATCATTTATAACATTCAATTTTGCACATTTTTAGAGTCTCGACATTTTCGCCAAAGAGAACACTTCAACTTCGCGAGAAAAGCTATTATTACATTTAAAGTTGCAGGACGATCTACATAAAATAATCAGCTGATCGCGGTTGTGTTACTTGCACGTCTCGCATCATAAACTGCTCCAGCCGAGCAGTTAGTAGAGCTGGCGGCAAGGCACTACACCACACACACAAGTGTGCTTATCAAACTACATATTATAATGATTATACCACGCGATCCGGAGACATCAAAGGACTTGCCGCGGCGTTACGCGGAAAGCCTTGCCGACCGCGTAGGCCGATATGTCGCAATACGCAGGAAATAAGAACTACTAAAGGACTACGGTCCACAATATAGCACGTTGCACACGCACACTGTCATGCAGAAATGATTACGACACGCGGTCGTACACATGGAAATAGCAGGTACTCGTTACGAGTATGCATTTATCATACGAGTGCACCAAGTTGTTTTCGCGATAACTACTGCCGCGCGATCGAGTAATCGAATTGCGATCATCTTCGAAAAATAGCGTACATTCTAGCCGCGTACAGATCGTGACGCGTAAAGATATTTGATTTACATAAAATGCGTTATTATTGTTATATACAATAATAACGCATAAAAATTCGCGTTATTATTATATATAACAATAATAACGCGGATCAAAATTTTCTAAGATGATGGTTGGGCAAAAATTTCATTTTACAGCTTCGGGTTCAATCTACACGTTACAAAAGATATATGTTAGCTTCGCACACAGTATCTACTATTTTGTGAGATTACATTTCGGAATTGTAAATGAGTAGAGCAGTTATTACGAGAAAAGCCCGGCAGCGACGTGCGCGTGATTATTAAATATTTATTCGCAATTATAGCTCGTGCAATTTGGAAGTATAAATCTGTTGAGCAACGTCTAACGTTAGTACAATATCAGAGATATATGTAGGAATAAGGAAAATGACGTTAGCCTGTGACTTTGTGCCTGTGATCGTATTCACGTGCTAGATTCGTGAAACTTAACTATATATATATATGTTATCACAAAAGAATAGCTTGTATGATATACGCCGATCATATGAAATTAAAGTCGTAAATGCAAATCATTGAGCAACAGACACTTGCAGTGATCAGCGACACCAAGGTTCCTACGTGTCATCTCATTAATCTTACTTTGAACGGGACACACGTATGACTTCTCGTGACACGTGCGGTTATCTCGTAACGATGTTAAAGTTCTGATAAGCCGACGCTTTCAATTGCACGTATGTTTACCTACCGGAGTGCTCTCGTCGCTTTAGCAAATGGCCTGGTGCAATATGTCGCCATTTTTACTATAGTAATTGTACAGAATAATCTAAAAAAAGAGACTTGAAAGATGTGGATGCACATAATGTTAAACAGACGCATAATTAAAAGCAGGCACATAATTAAAAACAGACAAAAAATAGACATGTCTAGCCTAGATGTGGAACAGTGACCCCTTTAACGGAGATTAATGGACGATTTGTTTTATTCTGCTTTTTCATTCGTGGAAACCAGTAGTCGAAACCAAAAATATACGACACGTCGTGACGCACACGTCGACTTGCACATATGTCTCGTCGACAGATCCCCGCGCGCTTAACGTTATCAACGTTATCAGTACCCTATTTAGAAATGTTTACAACTAGGACGAAGTTATCTACTTTTATATGGCTTTAAACTCTTCGGTATTTTTTTTCGGTCACCCTGTACGAGAACCTCGATAAGATGCAGCAGTAATATATTTATGCGCGCGCGTGCGCGCATTCACACATCCGAGGTAACGTTGTTGTGCCGTATATACTCGATGCAGCAATGTACGCGATTACGGTAATCCCCGTGTGTGCACATGCGACCGAGTTCGTACACGCGCACACTGTATTATTGCTTTCCGCGGTTCTGTCCGAGGTCTCGCCGCGCCGGAGGTTTCCATCGACCGCCTCTCGACCAAGCGTCAGACCAACGCGAGAACGTTTTCCCGACGTGTTTCGTGCTTTATTGCTTCGACCAATTCCCTGACATTACCTTAACAATTTTGCTTTTAAGTCTGCACGCGATTCCTTCGCAGCATTATAACGATACTTTAATTAATGCATAAGCGATTTAAGTTACTGATTACTGCGTTATTATTAATTTAACAGGATATAAAATATTATATTATATATAAAATATCACAACTCAATCGTATCCTTCTGATACTTCCCAGAAAGTTAAATTTCTCGCGATTGCAAAATGCTGAATGCTAGAAATCAATCCTCTGCTAATTTCCAACTTGAAATTTTGCGTTCTGCTCCAAACACAATATTTAATTACCGCAAAATTTGTTTCTGTAATCGTTGAGTCAAAAATCGCGAAAACAAAATTTTTTCAAACATAATGTAAGACATACATATGTGCTATTCATGCTGTGGAATACCTATTAAAATAACTAGATAAAATAACTTTTCAATTTATAGTTTATTATAATTTTGAAAACACAGGACAGCATTGTTGCAAGGAAATACATAATATACTCGGTGTATTTCTTTGTGTCGTTATCTTTGTCTCGTTTAGAACATTTCTCTAAAAGCCAGGAATGAAAAACCACCCCGTGTGGTAACCTAACGAACCCCTAGTTACGGTATCGACTTTATATGCACATATACTTGCCACACGCGCGTATACAGGGTGAAAACGTAATAGCCTGGGCCACGGTGACCCGGCGCAACTGTTCTCGGGCTTAACTTCACTCTCAGGACGGAATCTCTAACGTTATAGAGTAGATTTTGTAAACTGACTGCGAATTGTCCTCGTTTCAAACCATAAGAATGGAGATGAAATACGTTAAAGTCCGTCGTCGATACTCACATGGGAAATCGCTCGCTTGCTTTCAAACGCGGTTACCGAGTTTTATGCAATGTTGCGAAATTTTCTGTCAGCATGTTATAAAATTACCGATGCACGTAGCGCCATTCCTGGCAGGTAATACTTTTCTTTTACTCTATTGATCAATATCCACAATTTCTCTAAAGCTGTATCGCGTGATTTGTACCAGTAGATCGTCGAACTCCGAATGTAAAGCTATCGTTACTGTCTTCGGCTCGGTGCAAATGTATCTCCTTGCAACGCGATAGCGGATGTAATTTTTTGCAATGCCGCGATATTACGTATCGCAAACGAGACTACGTGCCGTATGGTTATTAAAAGAGGAAGACTTATCGCGTCACAGGCAGATAATTACAATGCATGTATATTTAGGTACGTATATTTATAGATACGAAGGAAATAAGTGCTCCAATAAGGTTTCTACGTGCGACAACATAAACGCGCAAAAGATAGACGTAAGATATATTGATTGATGTATCGATTATATCGTTACTGTTGTGACACTATGATCCCTAATTATATATAAATATCTTATAATTCAACTCATAATTAAATATTACATATCGTTACTTGTTTCTTGTCGACTATTCGTTTGGTCTAATATTATCCGATCCTGCAGATTAATGAGAATATTTTCTCGATCCAGAAATAATTGATAAGAAAACACGAAGAGAAAGAGACCTGTACCGTTTTGCCTGTGATAAAATTTGTATCAAGGTCAATCTCTGGAGAATCGAAGATCACAAGTCGAAGATGGAATATCGCGTAATGCCAAAGATATCATCTTGCGGCAAATGCAATTTCGCTCGCGTCTCGTGTCCGCGAACGAGATTCAGTTGACCGCGGAGTCGGAGCCAACTGATAAAAAATTATTAAATTTAATGGCAAAGCCAACGCTCGGATCACTTAAATTCAATCGCTTCAAATCGACATTCTAATTCTTACTATTAGAACTAGAAAAAGATAAAAGAAAGTAAGTTAAACCGAGATTAATCTATATTGATAAAAATTGACATAAGAGGTTCTCCAGATATCAATGTTGGATGATCGCGCGACACTGAAAGTACAGACCGTACAGACGGACAAGGTATAAAAGTGTCTTCTTCGTTTCAAGCAAGAATCAATCACTCATCATTGAAGAAATAACGCTGCGATATGTTTAGCGTTGAATTGCTATATTATCCTGTACTATCCCGTCAAGTTTCGTGTTTCTACGCGATCAATGATGGAGGCCTCTCTGATCCCCAATCAGCTGACAATTCCAACGTCATCTCGATGTCTTCGATTCCCGATAAACGGTTCCGTCCTATTCGCTCCAAAACAATGACCAATTCAATGTCGCCCTTCCGGAGGGCCGATAATCCTGAGCTTAATTTAATCCTGACCGAAGTTGAGCATCCCGAGATATAATACATTTCGATAAATTGTTAACGACTCGGAGTTCCTTTAGTGGAAGCGAACAACATAACGACCTACTATTATTTAATGCGCGCGTGTTCATTCGAGGTTCATAACGTTTACAGTCCAGAGCTGCAATGATAGAAGCTCGGACTTTCCATTCGCTCGTTCCGTAAGCCTCGTGTGGACTCGTAAATGTCCATTCCTTGAGTTACCTTCGCCTGTATACGCGCCGTAATTCAATTGACCGTAGAAATACGTCTGCCATAATTCAACGGATGTCTCAACGCGTATGTCTCCGCTTCTCGTCTATCGAGAGAAGCGACTGCACTTGAAGCCTCCTAAGTACGTCGCACGAAAAACCTCCGTGATCGACAGAGTTTAAAGCTGCCTCGCCGCGACTTCGGGAAGCACTGATCGACTATTTTTGTGACTCCACGGAAAAGCGTCACGCCGCGTGCTGAGTGGCCTAGTTTCGCGTTATATGCAACGGGAACTTGATGCTCTCGACGTCACGTCGCCGAGATCTATGCAACTGCTCGCGCGCGCGCGCGCACGCGAACGGAGAACCAGATGGTTATCCCGTGGATAACAGAATCAGGTCGAACGGTTGATCACGAGCCTCGTTAACGACGCGGTCGAAGTCTCACGACGTCGACGTCTATGACCCGGCAAAGTTTACGCGACAACATGAAGATTTTAATCGATGCATAACGCGCCCGTTGCCGTTCTACATTCTGATGCCAATTAGCGACCTAACGGCGTCCCGGATAAATAATCCGTACCTCCCATTATCTCGTACTCGTGCTGGATCATCGTGCTGGACATGACATGTTAGCACGAGAAAACATATACCCGATGATGTAATTAACTGGAATAAATCTAGCACCTTTTGCATAATTATCGCACCAGTGGTCGTTATAATAAAGAAAGAAACACAGATTTATCGAAGGAAATACCAAAAAAAAAATTATAATCAGCAAAATGTTTAATTAACTGCATTTACAGGTATAACGGCTTTTATATCCTATTATTATGCAGAGTGAAACATTTGAAATTACCATGTTGACTTGCGTTAAATATAAGTATCTGTGAAAAAAATGGATTTAATAAAAATTGTATGGTTTCAAGAGAGACTTTTTACGTCTAATGAAACAACATTCGAAATATAAAGATCATCTCTTTAATTTTATTAAATATTTCTTTTATTAAATATCTCTTCTCATCATTTTGCATACAAAAATATTAACGTGGAGTTATCGAAAGATCAATCCGTATATTTTCCAACTTCAATTAGACTTAACATGTGCAAAACATCACAATATTATCAATTTAATGTAACATAAATTAAATAAAGCAATAAAAATTTATCGGTATAATTTATATGCAGAAAGTTTGTGCTGATTTAGATCCTTAGAGAAGTCGTGCCTTCGTATGATAGTTAGATCGCTAGATCGCTCGCGTTAGATCGATGGTGGCGTATTGATTTCACGATGGGTGTGATTTGGGGTCGTATCACGAACGGTCTAGAAACACGACTCACCACAAGAAGTATGCGTGCTGTTAAATCATAGCTCGCACCTCGATCGCGCACGATCAAGGAGAAAGAGAGAACGGGCGCGGTAATGAAGCGAGTCGACACGCGGCAATCTAACGGGACAAAACAAAGAAGAGAGTGAAGAAAGTATAAAATAGGACAACGCGCGTATCACCGAGCCTAATTGAACTCTCGGGAATTAAGAGTAACGGGATGAGAGCAGAAACGCATTTCTGTTAAAAAAGAGCATCGCGTGTTTCCTTAATCTTCTTCATCACGAGATACAAAAATAAAAAGATATATATAACGTATATCAAAATATAATATTCTTGGAAATATAATGTTCTTATATAAACATCAAGTCGGTGACGATTATTTCGACGCTGATATATTACTCCCGCTTCTTTCCTTTCCAAGAAAAACAATAATGATAAAGATCTTATTGATTGTTCTTCCGATACGACTCTCTGCTAATAAACCGCGCGATGTGATGGAATCTCGAAATGTTCGGTTTTGTTGGTCGAAATTAATCACTCACACTCGCAATGCTGACAGAATTATAAACCGTGAGAACCTAATGATACGCTATCGGGCATTTCGAATGAGTTGACGAATTTATCGCGCTACAGAAAGAACCGGTTCATCCCGAGATACACGCTGGTGTAAATATTGCCGCACGTACAAGTGTTTACAATAGATATTGATTAATTAGCAAAAACACGATCATTTACACGTCATCTGCAACAATATTTTTCTTCCGTCACGTTTCGTATAAGACCGATATTGGTGCTAATATTTTTCTTGTTAAAAAAAAAACCATATTTCGCTGTGAGAAAATATCTTCCGATTAATATAATCGGTATTAACGTATAATTACGCAAATTGGCGTGCTGTTAGGAAATCATCGTCTATATTTCATACGATAAGATTCGCGGGTGAAGAAAAAGAAGCTAGTTACTCACCGGAACCGTAATCTATACTCGGCGTGGGCGGAAGGCTACTCTCAATGGCGGCCTTGCTGAACAGATAGATCGGATTCGTGTCGGTTCCAGCCGAGTAGGAGCACACGCGTGCATGTGGTTCCAAGCACTCGCCTCCGCTCATGAGCAGCACCTGATGCGCCGCTACCACACCACATTCCCTCTCGATCGCCTCCATCAGCTGGCTGACACTGCACAGAAAAGTCAATTACGCATGAACGATCGGTGACTGGAGCCTACGCTTAGACGTTATAGAACAAAGATTCTTCGTTCGCAAACTTTTCCTCCAACTCTTTTCTTGGAACTTTATCCCCCCCCCCTTCGTGATTCTTAGAATAACAAACAATTATATCGATACTTAAACATATTTCTGTTATTAACATTGATTATGACAATATGTAGAAGATATTTCAAGATAGAAGCTTTTAGATTTTCAAATACATCGTAAATCTAAAAAAATATTAAGATAATTGAGATATAAATAATGTATGTAGATTATACATAGATTAAGTAATGTTTGTGCAGTTAGATGAAAATATTAAACATTGAGTATCTTTTCTCGATCCTCCTGCACGTTGAAGCTGGGAAAGTCTTTTCCGCTTCAGTAAATCAAGGGCGATATCACGCCTTTAGGCAAGAAAGAAGCACTGTTCGGTTGAAAGACGGGTTAGGCTGATTACGACCTGATTTCCGTAAAGAGCTCGTACCGCGATCGTAATTGCCGGATGGTGCGTTTCCATCGCCGGATGCGATGCAAGAGTGAAGAAATAACGAGGATAAAAAGACGATCGGACGCGTATTGTGAATGCTTTAATGCGATAGAGCGGCGATTGCGGTAATAACGGCCACGCTACGCCACGCAAGATAGATGCGCTCGTGTAAGGACAATCGCGGGGCCTCGCTCGGTACCCTGACTGAAGCAACGCGCGCGATGGAGAAGTGCCATTAATTCTCAAAACCGATGGGCAATACCTATTTGCAGCACAGTGGCGGTGCACGTGCCTCGAAAATCTGCGTGCGAGTAATTAAACTGCCACCACTCTGTCAATCACGTACTGCACGTGCAGCTCGAGTGCATTAAAAAAAGAAAAAAAGAAGAGGTAAAAAACATAATCGCATAGCGTGTGAAGCGTTGCGTAATCGCGCGTAACGTTATAAGCTCTTAAGTGTTATCTACCGCGACAGTTTTTAATTTTCGACATTAAACATTCCTTTTTTTTTCGTCCTTACAACTAGATCGTTTCGCTCGCGATCGTTTAACGTGTCTCGTATATCGCGATCGATATATGAGTTCTTCTTACTTTACGACGTTTTAAAAAAAAAGTCTTAAAGACTCGGCTCGTTCGGAATACAGCAGTCATAAATGACGTTTAAAAGGAATCGGAGCGGTACGTCGGGCATCGTTAACACTCTGCGCAAGGTTAAATAACGGATAAGGAGTGCTCTTACTTCGAGGAGCGAGGAGAAGACGAGGAGATGCACGGCGCATTAATTATAGGAGAACGACGTGCTTGCAGTTACGTGCTCGCCGACGTTAATAAAATTGTCGCGCGATTATTCCGCTCGCGAATACGAGGACAAATTGACCGCCTTTCACGGCGAGTTCGTTGCGGAAAAGAAGATTGACGTCTCCGGTGTCGTTTGTTACGCAATCTGTGCTCAATTTTCGTTTTCTCGGAGAAAATTTAATTGGCCGAGGTGTCGAGGAGCGCGGCGAGTGATTAAACATCTCGGATTTGCGCTATAGCGCGGCCGATCGAAAGCGCCTCGCGCGTCTGGCACGAGAAAACGTAGTACCGAGCCACCGAGCACCGAGCGCGGAATTATCGCCAGTCACTCGTGGCTGACGCTACAGCTGGCTACAGCTGACTACGAGCACGTTCAACCGCGCGCCTCGCCGCGTCCCGAGACTGCGTGTCGTCGATGGTTACGCACGTCACGTTACGGCGCGACGCGGCTCGTATTTCACTCGCGTGCACGCGACAACGCTCGTCGTTGCGATTTCTTCAAGGCGTCAGCTTCTTCGCGAGCGAGCGAGCGAGCGAAAGAGGACGGAAAAACGGAGAAGAGCTCGAGAACCCTACTTTTATTTGAATCAGCGGTTATGCATTTATTTGCGTGTTTATAGTTGTTACAGCGAATCTGAATGACGCACACGACTCGTTGAAGATCGTCCAAACTCGAAGGAGCGCGATATATTTTTAGTCATTCAACTTTCAAAGTCACCTTTCTCAGAAACAAGGCCTTGTTTGAAAAAAAAAATTTCTTCCGAAGAAGAGAGAGCAAGACACGTTTGATTGATTAAACGACTGTTAGCAGAAACGTATTATTAATTAAGTACTGCTACAAGGTAATCGAAAAGGAATTTTTATTACCATATTTTAATTATACGTGCAAAGCGTTGAAATAATTTAAAGTGGCTGAACAAAACTTCAATGTTTACGATGATTGCGACGGCCGCATATACTTTACATGAGTTTTCGCGCAGAATGTTTTGCGGGAAGAATACGAACAAGAGCGAATGTGCTTTGCATCGACTGACGCTGAATGCGAAGTTGGCTCGCGTGATTTTCATTCGTGCGATGCGCAGATAGCGCTTATCGACTAAGGTAAACAAAGCGAAGGTAACCAAGCGAGATACGAGCGGTGGCCAGCGTTTTTGCAGATCCCACTGTTATTACGGATCATCTAGCTCAGCGTTTAATCGCGACGCTACGGGCTAGACCGTGCGACATATTTACTCGTTGTTCTCGCTTGAACCGCGCACCCGCGATTACTAAACAGACACAGAGAATAAAAGCAAATCGGGGCGGAGACGCCCTCGCGAATTGACACAGATCGTTAATTGCTGGCGACGAACGGGGTCGATGACCGCTGTCTTAATTTACCGATGCAAACGAGCGCTCCGATGTAGATAAAGAGATGGTAGAGCAAGGGAAAAAATCGTAATATGAGACAAAACACGGAGGGGGGGGGGGGTTTATTGTAATAAATAATAATCCGAAAGTTATGACGCGCCAATTTGAGATTACAGAGGTTGCATTGTGCTCCGATTACGCAATCGCCCTCGTTCATCGTCAAACGTCGTCGATAATTTTTTACTCAATTGACACTCTGACGTCACGTCACTCGAATATGAGGAGAGCCTTGTTGTAATCCGCCGCTTCCCTTAGAACGCTGCGCATTAAGAGCTTGGCCGAGCTCGTTATTCGACGCGATTCGGCACGCGTTACGCGCGCACAATGTAGAACGCGCCGCGAGCCAAATGATATATTTTCAGTGCGCGCGTCAGAGCCACGCGCCACGCGTGTGTTTCTCGAAAGCGCATAATCGCCTCCACAACGAGACGTAGAACGGGCTACCGATGCATTCACTTCACCGATATACGATGTCTCTATCCGCGACCGAAGGTCGTTTATCACACGGTAAACCGATGCGTAAAAATTATAATTCCCCCGCTCAGCGTCGATCTTCATCGACGCCCGACGTGGACAAATGATGGTAATAAATGGGATAAACTTTTTTTTACCAAGGAGACAGTTTCCTGACGGTTTTTTCTTAAAAATAAACGTAAATGATCGTCGTCAATTAGTTACCGCGTCCACGTCAATAAATAATTGCATGCCGCGCAAAGTATTTTAACCGTAGTACGTTTAAAAGGCTCCTCTCAAATTATCGACAGAATAAGAATGCAAAACAGGACCTTGCGCAAGATAATGCACGTTAATATAAATTCTTTATATTCTTCCGCATTAATTTGCATGAAATAACGATTTTATAATTAACGGTAAGAAGCTCTGACTGATTAAAATGTGAGTCGCTTCTACTCCTGGAAATATCTCGATTCTTGTTGGAGATACAAAGTGCTCTACAACCTGCAATTATATTATTTTAATAATGAATGTTTCGAGTTGTGTTACATATTATCGCGAAGTTAAAATATCAAAGTTTCTGCGTTAAAAATATATTCGAGAAACTGCGAAATGCGGAGTAATTCTAGCAACTTGTAGAGGAAATATTTCTCTTAATAATTAAAACGGTGCAGAGCAAAAAGAGGAAGGATGTAACGAGATTCAACTTTCTATGACATTACTTTTTTCACAAGCTTTTCACAATGTATTTGCGATGTGCAATTGCACTTTCCCTTTAAATATAGCTAAGTGGGTTTTTGCATTAATCGATTTTTCTTGACATTCCATTATATAGATATTAAGACAAGGTTATCACAAAGAGAGAACGTTTTACATCAATATTTCACATTTCATATCAGAAAGTGTACCATGATAAAATATGAAATATCTCGCGAGATATTTGCTTTTCAATGATCTTTCCTAACAACATTTATGTTAAAGAATGACGGGGGGAGGGTCGATTTTTGCAACAATATACATATATACTTAAATTTAAAAGAAAGCAGATAACATCCAACTCCGACTACTACGACGTATTGTAGAACCAATTTAAAAGATTCATCTGTAAACACATGATCCTCTTCGAGTTGCTGGAATTTCTGTTCGCGGCTAAACGTTTGGAGGGAAGCTGGGAAGATGAGTCCGCTCGACCAAAGCGGTCGGAATATCGAAAGAGCGGCGCTCGTTTGCATCATGCGCGCGCGCGTGTCATCAGCTTGGCCGAGTTTGCCGTTGGGTCAAACTCGTGCGCGCCACGAGCCAAACCCACACCCACGTGCGTCGCGCTGCGCCGCGTCGCGTTGCGTCGATTTCGTCGTGTGTATAGGTATTATTTTCGGCGCGAATCCGCGACGCAACGCGGAAGAGTCTCCGTCGGTCACCGCGATTTTTCTGAAAGCTTCCCTCCGCGAGGCATGAACTGGGTATGGTACGACGCGAATCCGCGTCTCTCGCCCACGTCCGTCGCCCGGAGGCGGCTCACTTTTGCAATTCGTTAGCCTTCGGCGAATCCTTGGATTCGCGCGAGGCGCGCGTCGATCGGCGGCCTGTTAGAGAATCGCTAAATGCCACGCGATTATTATTTATTATTGCCGCTATTATTATCGCAACCGGAATGCCACCGCGACACGAGGCGCGTATGACCTCTTACGTAATTCGAGAGCAAATACGAGATATATTCCACGCCGTTTAATAGGAGCAAAATATTATTTAACGGAAGGAAAATAACGTCGACGCGTATCTTACCTTTGCAGTGCCAGCTTGATGTCGAAGGTGATGGTGGTGCCGGTATCAACGTGGAAGATGAAGAGCATGTTGCGTCTCGTGGATAGGCGCCTTTATGGCGACACAACGACAACAGGAGAAACTGCTAGAATAGTAGCTCAAGTAGTATTACCCCCGTCGCGGATCCCTCTCTCCACCGCGGGCCCTATCAGCAGCAGGATTGGCCCTCGGCTCGGACGGTTTCCTTTAGTCAGCTCGATCGGGGCCGTACCCCACGTTCTCGATCGTTCGCGAGGACGGCCCCCTCGTGACTATGCCGCATCGATCAACGCCGCGATCCTCGCCGTCGATCCCGGGACAAAGCCTCTGAGAATCGCGCCGCGTCGCAGAGTATCATCCAGGTATCTCTCTCGCGCGCGCGAGACCCGGATCGCTCGGAAGTGGCCGGGATCCTCGATTCCCGATCGTCAACGTCTTCGAGCAGCGTCGGCGTCGTTTCCTTTGTTCCTCGGGGCCCGACGCGCCGGGACGTCGCGTCGCTCTAAAATTCGCTTCGGCCAGTGACGACAGTGACGAGCAATGCCGGTCGATCGTACCTCGTACCTTATGTCATAACCTCCGCGCTCCCAAAGCCGATGCAGTTCCCCGACGGTTCACGTCATCGAGCTTGATTCCAGCGAGCGTCCAAGATGACAGGATTCAAACACTCGACCGTCACGATCACAGTCCGTCGGAACCGCGCGCGGCACTCTTCGGGACCTCGATCCCAGATCCCTTCGTCACGCTCACCACCGCTATTCCCTCCCCGCGGAGCGTCCGATCGCTAAAATCGATTCGGTTTCTACACCCTCGAAGCGTCGCGCTACGTCAGACTTGACGAAAATCCGTCTGGCAACGCGAAGGGTCGGCGATCGATTCGGAGCACCGGGGACAAGTCGTCGCCGCCGCTCCGATTGACGATCCGACGGCTACGATTTCCGACCGTCTCGCCGCGTCGCCGTGGTCGAGTCCTGTCGAGGAACGCCTCGTCGAGGGCGAACGCGCTTGCTCCCGCCTCCCGGGGGAGATCTCTTCCGGGTGCCCGACTACGCGTCGGGGTATCGCGCGCGAGGCGAGGCGAGAGTGAGCCGGAGGGCACGGACGATTCACGCTGGCGCGCCGGAGATAAACGCCAACGCGCTCGTCGTCGCGAGCGTAGCTGCCGTCGCGTCGGATGTCGAATGTCGGATCAGCTGCTCGGCAAAACAAAGCACTCGCGCGCCGCGTTACGCCACCGCGTCCGCCGCCGCCGCGCTCTCTCGCACTCCGTCGCTCTCTCGTTCGCTCGCTTCTCGATTCGAGCGACACCGTCACCGTCGTTCATCGGCGACGGCCGCGGCGAGAAGGCGAGATCCGTGTCCCGTTTCGTTTCGTCCCTGGCTACCTCCTGGGGGAATCCGAACGACTTGTCCGGGCGGGACGACACTGTCGTCTCGCGTGAAGAGGGCCGCGACGAAAAGGGAGAACGCTGAACCAGCCGCGCGACACAAAACACAAACAATGCTGCGCCGTGCGCGCTGCCGCTGTCAGTCTATGCGCAGAGTCGGTCGCGCCGAACAAAGAGACTCCGCTCCGCTTTCCCCGCTGACTTTTTCCACGGCGACGCCGCTCGCCTCCTCGTCGACGGCTGTAGAATATCGGGATTGTTCCGCGTCGGTGCGACTCGCGACGGCGAAGGCTCGGCTTGGACAGCGATCGAGAAACGCGTCGCGTCGGTCGGGGATCTCGCCTGGATATAACTGGATGGAGGGGAAAGGGGGGAGGACGACGGGCGGACCTGCTCCGCGCTGTCCCGTTCTGCGTATCGTACTGACGCAGAGCGTCGCCAGCTGTTTACTGCCGCGGCCGCCGCGCCGCCGCCGAGCGCCGAGCACGGCGGACAGAACGTCCGTGGCGCGGCGTTGGGGGGAGAAGTGACTCCAGTCGCCGCCGTCGCGCGACCCGCGGAGCTAGCGTCGCGCGGCCACCGACGACGAACATGATTCCGAGCTCCCGACTCCCGGATCCCGGACCTATCCAGAATTATCGCGCTTTAAAGAATTAAGATAAGGCCCAACTCCGATCTTTGATCAACTCGATCGACGATTAAGGTAAATTTGCAAAACTAACCGAATCTTCCTTTTAAACTAATTAATTATTCTATTCATCTTCTCAATCTAGTCGGTAAATAATAGAAGGAAAAAAAACAAAACATCCATATTGGAGAAAAGCGAAGCGGAATAGAATCTTTAACACTTAAATCGCGCTACAGAAATTTAGATAATGATTTCTTTAAATATATATATATCGCTCACGTCGGAAACGTTATCATAACGGAATCGGTCGTTTCGAACGATAGAACACGTTACTTAAGCTTAACCGTTAGGCCCGTCCGCCTAAATACACCTAGATAATTTACGTAGCGTGAGACCCGCGATAAAAGTCGACCCTGTCGGCAGTGTCGGCGATCACGCTCGTGACGTCAGCGTTGCGCATGCGTCGCTCCCCTGTGTGAGAATAATATGTACACCTGACCTAGTGCACCGACGCTGTCTAATTAAACAGCGGATTTGGACAGCAAATATATTTTCCTCCACGATAATGTCTCTGTACGCGTCATATACTTGTTATCAGATAATCGAAGATAATCTATGTAAGTGAATCACGTTTCACGCGTAATCCGCTTTCACTTAAAACTTGTAGCATTTAATTAAGACGACTGAAGAACGCGCAATTCTACGCACGTTGTTTACGCGTGTCGCAATAATATTCCCATCTTGAAAATAAAGCTCCAAGTATTTCTCAGGCCGTACCGTAAATAATAAAAACAGCCAAACTTATCTGATGCCGTAAAATCTAGATTCGTAAAAACTAGATCCTAAAATCCAAGAATAAAATCCCTTGCCCTCGTATCTAACCTGCGCATTAGTCTTTTAAGCTCCTTCTCTCCCATAAAAAATGCGTCAGAATTCGTCTTGCTGACAAGCCGCTTCGACCATTAGCGGCTATTTTTGAAAAGTATTCTGCCCTTCTCCGCGGTTCTCATTCACGGCTCGCAACCTCGCAAGGGCGAGGCTCCGTTCGACGTAAGAGCTCGTTGGCACAAGCCCGAGCCTGAATAAGATTCGGTCGTGAAAATCATATCGGTATCGCGTTGATTCTCCTTAGGGCCAATTTCACCAACCACAGTTAGCTTAACCGACGGTTAAAGTTAGCAGGATTGACCATAGAAATGAATCCACCCTGCTTTCTATTGGTCAATCCTGCTAACTTTAACCGTCGGTTAAGCTAACTGTGGTTGGTGAAATTGGCCCTTAATAATTGAAGTCGCGTAGCGCGTAGCAACGCGCACTCGACTCGAGCCGACGACGATGGTGCTGCTACAGCTGTTCGATCCTCTTGTCGCGCTTGCGCGACCTCGGGATGCGGCCGTCCGCGTCGCCGCGCCGCGCTCCTCTTCCCGCTTCCCGCTTCCCGCGCGTGCAGTCGCCTGACAACAAAGCGTATTCCGAGGCGCACGGCGCACGATGAATGGGAGGATTGGGAGGTACCGAGACTTTCGAGCGAGCTCCGCTCGACCAAGCTCGACCACGCAGCGGCGACTCGTGTCATGTTTGTTTACCCTCCGCTACGCGATCGATATCCGTACTTCCTGTATCCTGTATCCGCTTTCAGAGAGAAATACTCGCTCTCTCTTTCTCCTTTCCTCGCGCAGAGATTACGAGACTCGAAGAAAAGCAGCTCGATCCGAGAATTCCGTTACTTCCGAAAATAACGCGACACCCCGTAATCGCTCGCGAGGTTCGACGACACCTCCAAGTCGGAGGTGAGGATCGTCCGACTCCGAACGATGCTGTAAGCGCTAAAGCGAGAACGGATTTAGCAACATCTTCGAGCGACGATGCAAAAGGCGTAGATGCGGTATGCAAGAGGCATATACGCAGACCGCGGATCGTGGCCGAGGTAATACTTTCGATTTGGCGGTGACGCCGAACGACGCAGTAAGCGTCGAGAAACGGGCGCGTTTGCGTTTTTCCGTATTATTTTTATGATAAGAGGAATGCCGCACCGGTCACGCTGTTCAGCGTACTTTTGGGTCAAGCTATCTCGAATTAGACCCGGCGCGTGAACTCTTTTTATCTCGAGCTGCATAAAGTTCGATTCATATAAAATCCGGATAAAATCGTCTACCGCGAAGGTCCTCTCCTTTTTTCGTTCACATAGGTGCGAGCCAAGGACGGTCGAGAGTAAAAGTAAAGAATCTCGACCGAGCACCGTTGTTATGTGCCGATCCAACAGAATTCAGAATTCGGCGACGCACTCGGCGATTCGCGTCGGACGGCTCCACGGATAATTAGAATACAATGAAGCGCCTAGACATACTGAATTTTAATTCGAATGCGTAAGCGCGGCTTACTGCGTCGCGAATAGTTTCCGACGCAGTTAAGGCCGTTCTTGGCGTCGTAATTGCACGTGCACGTGGCAGTTGATAAGGATGTCGAGCTCGTGCTAAATGTGACGTACCGGGGGAGCTCTAAGTACGTAATAATGCGCAATCATATGCCTCTCGTAGACGAGAGAAAGAGAGAATGAGACTTCTTTCGACGGATGAAATAATTCTCATCTGGAGAAAGTTGAATTTATCCTAAAAACGCAAAAGTGTTTTATCAATTCACGAACGCGTATGCTATCGTAGACCTTGACGCGTATCTGTAAGAATATTTTCGAGGGATTTGGCAGACACAAAGACGCATAGAATATTCGATATATCAATGATTTGATGCTCTCATTGTCAGTGATGCAATATTGCGCGACAAGAATCGAACCAATACTTAACATTTTGATAAAATAATGAGTCAGACTCAGGTATATAGTATATACACTTACGCCGCGTCTTTCGCCGTGTAACCGATCGGCATAGCAAGGTCGTATATTTGTTAAATTTGCCAGAATGCGTGTCACGCCTTATCTTATTGGTTCTTAGGCAGGTCGAGGCAGATAGGCGCAAAATTACGAATTTAATTTATTGTTGGCGTAAATGAATTAAGTATGATAAATCGGTCCCCCCCCCCAGAGGCCGTACCGATTTCAATCAATTCGCCCTCGGATGCGATCGCGGGGTCGTCGTCGATCGTCAATGATTCTTTTCCCCTCCTAGAAATGCATTCGCGGAAGCGAGGCTTGCCATGAACGAATTTCAATAAGTTCCTATACGTACGATAGAAAGATTGAATAAACATAAAAATTTTCAATCTTTTTGTCATATCTAATATCTCGCCCACACATGTGTCTTCTATACATATATCCGTGATACATTCGAATTCATTTCCTTAGTTTCGCTAGGCCTAGAAACGGTGTATTAATTGATGCGTGATTTCACGACTCTCGCGAACGCAAAGAACTGGTATGTTTCGTCATCCTCGATGAATCTTCACGATCGCGCGATTGATAACGTTCAGAAACTCTCTTGACTCGCGACTAGTAAATTTGAACGTTTCTGATGTAATCAAATATTCAACTTGCAAGATATTTACGTGAGATATATAGATTGATGAAAGAGATATGTACAATGTTCTCCGAAATTAATCGTTCTCTAAAATAACAAACTAAACGCAATAACGAAAGTTTATATAGGTACCTACAGCAATAAAAAGAAAGAAGGAACGGGCTCTCCCAAGTTCCAAGAAAGGGTTAGGCGGGTGTAGTCATAGTTGAACTAATATTTGTTTTGGCGAGAACTGATAAACCTCTAATAATAATATGGATAGCAAATTGCGTGCGCGTGCGATTAGAAGGATAAGAACAACATAATTATGACGCTAATTCTTAATTAATAATTAACAGTTTGTTTCCGTCTACGTGTCTTTTCTGTTCGATCACATTAATATTCTTAGTATTCTTATTTATCTTTTCTCACATCTTTAAAACGTAGATGTTTATTAAAACGCTTTTTTCGTCTGATGATGCATTTTCATTCGAGTAACTACAAAGTTTTTGTGTACGCAGTTACCTTTATTTTTTTTTATATGTTAGAAGAGGATTCTCAAGTGTTCGGATTGTGGCACACTTCCCCCTTCTCCTCCACCACGCTGCGGTAAATTCTCCGAAGTCAACGAATACTCGAAAGATGCGTGAACAGGTTTGTTCCTGTCCAAACCTGTCTGCATGGGACTGAAGCAAATCTGTTTACGTAGCTATAGCCGAAATATACGTGAACGCAAAATAACACAATAATTCAATAATACATTTGCGTCTTTTTTTTTAAGAATATTCTTATTACTTTTGATATATGTATACTCTTATAAGTACATTTGATTACTTTTCTTAAGACAATAGAAGAAATAATAATGTTCGTGTTGGAGATATACAGCCGGGAGATTTTCCATTTAAGCCAGAAACCTAGAACAAGGGTGGCAAAATAACAATTCTGGATAATATAATGACAATGACGTTATTCGAATTCATTCGAACGTGTTCTCCGATTAATAGTACGGTATAGAATAGAGAGGAGAAAAAGACAAATCGACAAAGAGACGTTCTGCGTCTCGCGGAATTGCAGAACAGTCAAAGACAAGGAAATCCGAGCGTGCGAAACGCGCGCGGGGAGAAGTCGCGCGATTAATTCGCTCGTCGAGAGAAAGGACTATCGAGAGTAACGGTGCGGGAGGATATAAAGAGGAGTGGAGGAAGAGGAGGAAGGGGGAGAGCGTTTCTACGTCTCTCCGCGCTCTGCTGTTAGAAATGAAAGCAGCTCTCGGGAACGGTCCGATGCGATCGCGATACACACGAGATTTTCTTTAGCTCTATCTTCTTTCCTCCCTCTCTTCGGACGAAGGTCTCAGCTCGGCTCGCTCTCGGTTCAGCTGGTGCGCGCCGCGCGAGTCGTTGGAGAGCCCATGCGGGAGGTGCGTGGACAGAGCGAGGTCAGCTCACGCACGTGCACATCGTGCGTGGCGCTCATATAATATATGTATGCTCTCAACCCGTTCGATCATTGGCGTACGCGTTATTACGGTCGGAAGAGAACCAAGTCCAGTGTAACGCAGCTTCTCAGATACAGCCGTTTTAAAAAGACGTTACGACCTCGGTTACGACACAAAATTTCAATTAATCGAACTAGGGACAACAATGGTTCTCGAGCGGATGTGCGATAATTGGTTTCCGATTTTATCGCGCGTATCACGCGATATTCTGCAATCTGATATTCAGTAAACGGAGATCCAAAAATCGACACGATCGATTTCTCTTTCGTGTAACTACATGCAGTGCATAAATAAGCTTATCGTATGAGTGAGTTTTTATGTATTTTGATGTTAAATGTGGGGCACGTGTTTCCACTTTGCATGCTTTAGGTTAAAAAAATGGGTTTGGTAAAAAGTCGACGAGTACGGTCGCCTCGCGTGGCGTTTCCTCGAGGCGAGATACCGACGCGATCGATATCGCGGTTAATGACCCAGAAAATGCCGGATTATTTTACAATGCGAACGCTGTTATACACGGACGCGGGACGACGCGAATCGATAGATAATGTCTTTATTACCGTGGTGGCCCGATCGGGAGAAGAACGACCGAACTTTGCTGCGCGCCTGGCCGTATTAATATTTATCACGAGACGAATACATCTCTTTTTTGTGCCAGCCTTTCTGCCCCATTTTTCTAACGTCTCCGTGTTACGCCATTGCCTCGTAGCGTTATGAGCGAAATTCTATTCTTGTTTGGGTTATCGGCCGCGCCTTTTATCGTTCGTCCGCATAGTGCCGGTGATGCGTAGCACTCTTTTCACAACGATCATATAGCATAGCGGAAAAAGAATCGGGAGAGATAAGAAATGTCGCATAATACGTAGTGCGTCGTGCAAAGAGTACATTGCGCTCGATCCCACTTTCGAGTCTGTATTTCCTCGAATCTCGATTACGGTTTGATAAGATCCGAATTGCGTTCCTAAACGACCTCGCGGGCAAATATTTGAGAAGCGACGCGAACAGTTGCGATGATTATTTTTGGGCGCGCAAATCATGTGCGGATTTTAGACGAAGTACGAGGCTGCGGCTGGATCCCACCTGTGCCTAGTCGGGCCGAACAAAATGAAGGAATTAGGTACATAGAAAGATACTCAAATTCGAGTAAGCTCTCTTTGTCGATCGCGTCTACCTATAACTATTCAGAGAGATGCATATGTTTCCATCTTGTAAACATACTTAATTCAGTAAATATGAATAGCAATTAATTATTTTTATAGAAATATTTTCTCAGGAGGCATTAATTTCCAAAATTGATTATAAATTCCGGATTGGAATTTAAGACAATAAAAAACGACAGTCCGCTTTTGTATATAAAAGCATGGTTTATTTAAGCTTGCCGGTTGCAGACTAATAAATCCTAGACCGGACGATCGTGTCTGCGCGTAAACGCCGCGAGAGCCGGAAAACGAACGTCGTCTAAAATTAGAAACCTATGTTGCGTAGGCGCCTTAGCTAAAATGATGTCGTGAGGGTGAGGTAAGGACGAACCGATCGGAGCATATCTCCTCCAGCCGTATCTCGTCGCAACGGTTGCACTCATTAGTCGATAACGACTGCAACACCTGTTCCTTGTTGTTTAACGGTTAAAATTAGAGTAGATTGCATTTTTCGGCATTATCACCTGCTCGCCGAGTATACGTCACGATAAAGGCGGTCGATTTGATCGAACGACTGATTTCCCGAACCGCAAACACGATGTTGCAGGTGCCGCTCGAAGCCGACTTCTTTGTCAGTTCAAACTGCTAAACCAGTTAAACCAGCTAAACATAACGATAGACCGTCGTTTTTCACTGTCTAGGAGTTCCACAAATGTGGTCGATATTACTGTCTCCTAGAAACGTTTCACGTAAAAATAAATAATTACTTTATATACAATTCACAGTCGCATTCAAAAGACGAAAGCTTGCGTCTCTCTGAGCAGTAGTAGGTAGCAGGTAGCAGGTATATGCGGTTGACAGAGGGTTAGTTCGTTCGAGCCTACATTCTTTTGTTCGGGGCCTGACTCCCTAAGCCCAAGAGAGATTCTCAGATTCTCGATATACCCGACATGATTATCATAGGTTTTAATTACCTGCGTTTTCCTATGAATTGGGTCCTCCTCAATATGGCAAGCGGCGTTAAATAAAAATATCAGTGCTCATTGATAACGCTCGCAGTCGCTATTGAGGCTATTCATTGATACTATTTTTCACTCGACAATCGGCCACGTTTCGCCTGATACTCGCTAACTCGAATGACGTTGACACCGGTAATAGACAGCGCGTATTACAGACGCAGTCTCTCGCTCGATGTGTGACGCAACAGCACGATCGCGCAAAAAGCGGTAGCGTGTGCATGCTCACGCGGTGGAAGGATGCACCGCTGATTTACTTTCAATTTTGCCGTGCCGATCCTCGTGACTGGCTCGATTTTAACCAGCGCGGAAAACGTTTCCGCTTTCGAGGCCGCTCCCTGAGACGTCTCAACGTGTTAGCCATGTGTATAACGAATTCCTTGTAATTCTCCGGAAGCAATCTCTATTCGGTTGTTTCTCAACCGAGAAATATTACATAGCTACCGTAAGCATTTTTAATTCCAGTACATTTTGCGTGCTCACAACGTAATGACTTATTATAATACTGCGAAATATCACAACTTTAAAGTCACAACGATCTGTTTACGATCTGAGGCTGGCTTCGGTAACTACGCAGATCCGAAGTTCTTAGTTGGTCGGTTTGTAAACATTGCGCCGTATAAACGTACGAGAAAACATTTACTTTAACGAACGCGATTAGCATACTCCGAATGTTTACCGCGTAAATCACCGTTTGATTTCGTTGCGATTTTCACCCGTGCTTCGGAAAGAAAGTGTACGTGCGTGTGTACATGTGTGTGTGTTATAGGAATAAAGGAAAGTACCACCCTGTGTATACTCTCGAGCCTTTGGTTACCACGATAAATCGTCATGCCACCATGGCAATTAAGCCTCGTCGATCTCGTTTGCGTTCTTTTGCTTTTGCGACGCGGATGACAACCATCCGGCAGGCATAACGAAGCCAAGTATCGTGATATCAATTACCAGAGCCGTTTGTCTGTTATGATACAAGTTTATTGAATCACTGCTTGCGCAAATTAACAATGGCAATGGGCCAGGTTCCAATGTCGCATATTTTCCAAAGTACCAAAACTTCTCCCATTCATGTTTTGTTTCAAATATTCGCATAGTTTTTTTCAGTATGATGGTGATATGGCAATAATAATAGTAGTAATAATAATAATAATAATAATAATAACGATAATAGTAATAATAATCCAAATAATTAATAATAATATAATAGTGTAATAATGATAATAATATACAATAATAACGGGATATGTGCGCTAATTGCGATAATAGTCAAGAGATATAACAAGTAAAATATACATATGTTCTTATGTATGTATATACGTAATCATAATATATACATATTATGATATCGCATTGTAAATCGCGAAACCAATTTTCTCATTCGTTAAATAAAACAATACGAATCGCGTAAATTTCCTTTGATTAAGTGATATGGCTTGTTCAGTGACAAAAATTATTTCCGCCTCGCTCTGTCTTGTCCAGTCCCTTCTTGTTCCCGATGGATGTTTTCCCCTAACGCGTTATTCAATATCAAATCTTTTCTAATTATCTCTGTCTGCGTTAATTAACTAATAAATTTTACATGTATTTATAATAGCAATATATATACAATGCATGACCCTCAACGGTAAATGTGCGTAATAGGTATAGTATTTATGCGAATGCACCTTTTGTGACAAAAAAAGCCGTCGGTCCTTTTTCTAAGCTGGAACATACAACTTATTTCGTACCTACGCGTCTTTTTTCCGGTTCTTTCTTCTACGTGACCCTGTCCTCCTTAAGGATACTCGTTTCCTGTTACGCTGGCTTTACGTTTGACATGTCTATTCGATACTTGTCTTAGTTTAGCGTCCTTTCTTAGAATATAATATCGGAGAGAAATTCTTTAATATCGACAAACAACCACATTACAGGTACAAACGTGTATCGCGAGATAGACGCCAGACGTAAACCCAGCATTGCGAATCTGACAATCCTATAAACGTTCATCGGACTTGTTCAGCGGACAAGAATGCTTTTTTCTTTTGTGCTCTTCGCAGCTTTAATATAGATAGCGTTGAAAATATCGTCCCGCTCTGCATCTCAATCGAACGCTTTATATCAACTTCGAATCACGTGCTCGCGCGTGAACCAAGATTTTCGGATTCGGAGCATAATTTGAACGCGATTGCGTATGCCATGTCGCCGATCAAATTTACCCTCGCGGAAGTACACTGGCTACGTCATTGGCACTGTCAAAGCAGAGGAATAGGAGAGAAGCTTAGTTTCGCTATATGAACAAGAGCGAGATTCTTCGAGTTAAAAGACGATCTCGACTTTCGGTGGTCCTCGCTTTCCGGCCAACTTGCATCCGAGAGCGCGCGAGAACGTTATCGCATAATGTGAGAACAAAGTCTGCAATCGCAATCGGCGTTTACACGATTATTTACAAATTTATCTAGAGATATACAAGCTATGCCCTCGAGGCTAGAAAAATTACGGTCGCTCGAGCGCAGGAAGGCCGATCGTCGATCTATCGCGAAGTCATGGGAGAGGGAACGCGGGATATAACTCTCGCGATTTGTGCGTTTTCGCGAAATACGAGATAAACGTCGGCGAACCACCGATATTGCGGATTAAAGAGCGTTTCATACTAGTTTTACGTCTCGAATAATAGCCACCAGATGATCTCGAATAATAACCAGTTGTCTCCTTCCGCCAGACATCTCATATTTAATCTGCCCCTAATTTCGTCACTCGACGCACTCGACAGACACTCGGTGATAAGAGTCGCTGTTTATATGTACAGATTGCGATTTTGCGTCTCGATGAACGATGTTATCGTGATCACGTGCGACGCGATTGTTACGATGTGAGTCACTCGCGTTTTCAGCGTTAATATTTTTCTTAGACGTAGAATGTAAAACGTTTCAGGGAAAACAACTCTTCGCGTCGACAAACAACAAGCGCGTCAACCTTCGATCATCGAAAGCTAATTCGTATTCGTAGCGAAAACGTTTTTCTCAACTTGTGCGGTTCATATCTGGTTGACACAGTTCACTATCGGGGAACTCCGTAATCTAGACGCAAGACGGTTCGCGACGGATTTCAAATCTCAACCGTCGATATTCAACGACAGTAATTGTAACTATAATCCCGCGGGGCTCTCGTAAAAGTTCGAGGACTATAAGAACTTTCTATGTGTCTCTTCTGTTTACAGTAAATCTTACGACTTACTAGTTTATCGTAATCGTCGTGGAACGCTATAAATGCTCGGATGCGCGTTAACGAATCTTTACATCGCGCGCGTCGGCACTATGGCTACAATTACAATCATTGCTAAATTGTAATAATCGCTACTTTTTAGGGAAATAGCCGTAAGTACGATTCGGATAATTCGACCGTGATCGAATGCCGTTTTGAATCGAATAGCGCCAGCCTTAATTAGAAGTGCTCAGCAAGCGGTTAAATCGTTCAAAAGTCGATCGTGTACAATTTCGATCGTCGCTGTTACTGCGCTCGAGCCGATCGTCAGAAAAGAGAAAATTATGACTAGAGAAGAAGATTCGTATGTCGGATACGATCGATCGGCGGCCCGCCCGAGAGGGCTCGACCTACTCTTACAAGTAGCGTTATTAAAGTATTTGGTGTAAAAATAGGTATGATACACAGGCGTTGGGAGTGCGCAACGCGCTCCCCGTTTCCAAAAGACGTGTCGATGTCTCCTTCTCGCGCAAACGACAAACTGCGCCCAGGAGTTTCATCGTATTTTTTTTTCTCAAAAATTTTTGTCCAATAAATATCAGCCTGTCAATTAAAAAGGATTTAAGCGACAAATCTCTAAAACGTTTTATCAAAAATTCTTGCCACAGACAGGTCAAAGACCCTCGATGCAATCGTCATTTGAACTACTCTTGCAGCTCTCCTCTCTTTTTCTTTCCTTATCTCTTGACGCTGAAATCCTTTTTAATTTACAATATTCAAAGGCGAATCCGCCGTAGATCCCCGCAACACCTCAGAGGAACGTTCTCGTCTTGATGTCGCTCCCTCTGTTTCCTTGACTACTTATCGTTACGATCCTCGCAATCTCTCAAAATTCGACTACAGTTGCCTTCGCGCGACAAAATCCCCGCTGAGGCTGATCCTCTTCGAGCGATTCCCTTCTCGCGTCGGTTCCGATTCAAATATTCCCCCTCGTAGCATAGCACCGGCGGCGCATAAGACCGAGTGAATCGCTCGTGAAAGCCGTTCCCGGCGATTCTTGGTGCGGCCACACCACCGTTTTCCTTCGAAATTCTGGCTCGGTGACGACCCAAAGCGTCGCGGCGCCACCGGGTCTCAGGTCACGTCCACGTTCACGAGTCCGTGAACCCGATCGTCGGCTGGCTGCTACGTCAGCAGCTTGAAGAACATCAAAGCTAGGGATATGTTGATGAACAGCACCAGCATCACGAGCTGCTGGCGGGAGAACCAGTCCTGGAACAGTACGGGACATAACGTTAAGCGTTTTTCTTATCGCGAGCCGTTCAGCTTCGCCGCGTCGCGCGTCGTCGCCGCGCGCCGCTCGGAATCGGAGCCAAGAATTCGGCGAGGACGCCGAATGATTCATATCGACGTTACATGAGCAAAATTGTCTCCGCACGCGTAACATAACGCAGCGGCCGCTGCGCGTTTCTGTTACACTTCGTGTTTTTTAATCTCAAATATTTCGATTTTTATCATCGTGTTGTATTGAGATATCGGGAGAGTACGAGAGATACATTTATTTCGATTCCCTCGCACGACTGCGAAACTGGACCGAGCGAATGTTGATTTCTAGAACCGCGCGAGAACCTATTATAGAGTCGTAGCGTTTCTCGCGGTGCGTTATATTTTTGCGTAGCCAAGCCGAGACGCAGGACTCGATCCGAAATAAACCGTAACACTCTGCCAAGTGCCGCTCCGTGTTCTCTCTTGTTTTTATGAACGACCGGCGGCGGCGTCGGATTGACGCCGCGCCATTGTCAACATCGACAAGTTTCGACGGTCAGGTAGAGACACGGGGGATACTCACTTTAACCTGTGGACTGACCAGGTACAAAAGCGGGTTTGCTCTGAGCCTCTCGCTCTCGTCGATCTGTCTGCGGATCTCCTCTCTCCTCATGCTGCTCAGGATACTAACTTCTTCCCTCGACAATGGTGCCGTGGCTGTGAGCTGGATCGGCTGTGCCACGTCCGGCAGTGACTTCTTTCGTTGAAGGGGCATTGCCGCCACCGGCATCGCCTGCACGAAGGAAATAAACGAGAAACAAAAAGAGAGAGATGGGCCTCGAGCGATGGATGCAAATTACTTATCGACACTATGTACATTGTATGTTCAACGTCATATATAGCGTCAAACGGGTATACAGCGGAAAGAGAATAACGGAGTTATTATCAGGCAATAGCAATTACTTCTGAGAGTGTATTTCTTACAGGGAATAACGTTAAGTTAATTACTGGGTGAGGTCACGTGTTGGTTAATTTAATGAAACATCTATTTTTAATAAAGTTCAACGTAAAGTCTAAGATCGGTTTCGTGAATGTGTTATGCGTCAAGTTTATTGATGTGTATAACTCCAAAATTTGTCTTACTCTCTTTTAAATCTTTTTCAATTTTTAGCATTTGACTCGAGAATCAAGCGAACTAAACGTAAATTATCTGATGTGTTTGAAAAATTTTATTTATAAAGGTTTTTTCTTTTAAATTCACAAAAACTGCTTATTTTTTCCGCTCTGGATGAGAAAACTCTCTTAAGCGAAAAATTGTACTCTATTCTATCCAAGATTATTAACCTTTGACATGGTTCCATTTTACTTTTTGAAGCTTTCGTTTTATATCAGAGCTGTATACACAAACGAGTGTTTCTCTTGTTCGAATTTCTGTTTGTTCGCTTGCGTGACGTCAAAAGTTAGACGGCTCTGTTTTATATCACTCTGTGAAGCTACCATTGAATTTTCCACTATTGACTATCCAGACAATTGAATTTTTTTGTTCAATCTTCTACACGTAGCCAATTCACAGCTATGAGCGTAGAATTATATAATCACGATTCGTGTTAAAGAGTTAAATTCTTTCAAGTTTTATCTTCTTAGTAGCATTCTTCACGAAACCGATTTAAAATTAGTTAGAGCGTCAAATTCCCGTAATTACGTGTTTTGTTAATTCAGCATTTCATGCAAACGCAACGGGTGGCGAGGAGAAAGAGTACGAACGGAAGGGAGGGTCTTTGGAGCCGTTCCAAACCCAAGAGAGACGAGGTTTCGAGCACCGTGGTGCAAGGGCCGAGGAGTCGAATCTCAGCCAAAATGACTCGTCGCGTCGACCTTCGCATTCTTATCGCACGATTAGATAAATCGATTTTTCCAAAGCCGTAGCTTTAAAGGAAGACTTATCCGTTAAAAATAAGATTTTAGGCAAAAAAGTAACGTAAACAAAATACAAGCGGTATTAATTTCAGAATTGCAAACTTTGAGTCATAAAGGCGTTTTGTAGGGACGTTCGGTAAGAACAGATCAATCGCAATCTGTTATTCCCTCTCCAAATTTATTAAAAAGCTCTACCACTAGACCACACTGCCGCCTTTGTTATGACGCATTCTACTCGTAAACCCTCGTTCTTCGCTTCGTCAAGCGTGCGTTGTCGCTAAACACAATTGATTCCATCCCTAACGATCGCGCAAACAAACATTTCTTCCCGTTCATTATCTATCTGTTGCGTTGTTTTTTTTCCCCCTATCTTCACCCCGTACTTTCTTTTAAGGAGAAAATTCTCGTTACAGCCCACCCTGCGTGAACTTTCACGCAGAACGTGAATTTGCTCTGCGTACCTCCACGGGAGGTGCGACGATCCAGGACTCCGAGGCCCGTCTGGCCATCAGAGCGGGGCTGCATAGCAACGCCTCCTCCTCCTCGTCCTGCTCGATCCAAAACATCTCCGTTCTCACGATGACTCGCGGGTACTCTCAGAGTACATTAAAATTTTTTGGGTTCTTAACCACCTGCGAAGAAGAGAATCATTCCCGTTCACTTGGCTCAATTTCTCTTTTCTAAATTGCACTTTCGTCCCAGTGCACACATGTCGATTCAATAAATTTTTCTTTAAAATTTATAGTGAACTCACAGCTCGCGTCGTTGAACATGCCCAGTGATGGTACAAGCAATTTTCTTCAATTTTCTTCAATAATCGGTATTATTTGCAAGTGAAACCAGGTGCGTGTACCGTGATTAAAGCTTACGGTTATAATTATTAAGTTGTTATTAGACTGTCACTTTTGTACATCGAAGAAAAACCAAGCGAACATTGATGTGACACTGTTCTTTTCGAATCCACGGTACGTTAAGTCCGGGGGATCATTCCGGAAGCAATAACATAAACCAGCTGGCGCTTCCGTTCACACCGGACTTTCTCTTTCTTTCTTTCTCTCGACCGGAAGTGCCTTCTGAAACTGCGCGAGCGTCTGTTCGCATTCGAGGATGTAACCCGTTCGTGCTTATCTCTCGGCCATTTTTCGACGATTTCTGGGGCCAAAGGAGGCGAATCGAAGTGTGAATTACGGATTCGCAGCCTCCCGGTAAGGAAGCCGGGCCGCAGACTGAACGGCCCTGGCTAGCACGACCGAAATAGAGCGATGCCCCACTATCTTCGAAATAACTTCGCCGAGCGTCGCGACGCCCGTGGAGATCTGCGTCGGGACGCTGCCAGAACTCTGTCGATCCTCGCAGCTCTGTGATTTACGAGGCTGATTTACGACAGCGGATATGGCGTAAGAAAAGATTACTCGAATCTCAAAATTTGGCCCATAATTTTCGGTTTGCTGACGTTTGACGAATTATTCGGTTTCTCGTTCGAAAAATCTATTTACAAGTTGCCATATTTTCCTAAATATTTTCCAAGTAACCAAAATTATTTCAAAATTTAAAATATTAAAATGTTAGGAAAAAAAAAAAACGGAAAAGAATCCAAAACTCGCGCGAATTACAAGGTTTATCGTGCCATCGTACGAGACGTTCTTCGTGTGAAGCGCAAATCAAGTCCAAGTCCAGACCCGAATAATCTGACTCATGCATTTGGCATGCGCATATATACGGCGAGAGTTTCGGGATTTTCACGCGCCAAGAAAACGTCCGTCCCACTTATTTGCAATTTCTTTGTCTGTCATTTATCGCGTTGCGCAGCCCGCCCGTTGCTGCAGTTTAGTTAATCGTACCCGGCGAAGTAATTCGACTGGCATGGTGCAACGCTTTAATTTGCTTCGCTAATGGCGCGATTACCTCGGGGCAATTCTCTTATCGAATCGATTGTTTAATCCGGTTTAATTAATGCATGACCGTTAATGCTGTAATAATTTTTCATGGGAACAATTATATTCGCGTCGACACAAATTTATTTATACTCAATCAGATTAACATAACAATAAACAATGACGAATAATTAGTTTGCCGAGCGGTTTGTCACACTTGCCCGCGGAAAAGAAAACGTTAATATACCGTTTTGAAGCTTCTGCGATGCTTTTGCACGTCGTTGGAAAGATACGATACTATACAGTATACCTCAAATGAGGCTTGACAAATTGTGAGAAATGATAATGAGGAAATTAATATTAAAGCCGGAATTTCCATGGCCTCGTTCACGAATTGCATACAATCGTACAGCCTTCATTGTTTGCGATCTTTCTCGCGAATCTCCATATTGCCTACAATTTCCATAGAGCTCGTTTAAATATTATGATTGCGCAATTGAATCTCAGTAGTACATTAACATCTTATTATGTGAAATGCACATACTTCAGCAGCCATCAATTGTTTTCCAATATTCAACTCGGTATTGATTTTTTCGTCTTGACGAATATTACTAATAAATACTTAAATAGCTTTTGTGAAAAAAGTAATATAAATAAAATTTTAATTAAAATTAATAGCTTCTGTGAAAAAGTAATAAAGGCAATAAGAAGTCCGATTTACGCGATGCTCTTTAATTTGTCATCAATAACAGCTTATACATGATATACATAAATACATTCAGTACATCGAATCAACGTTTGCAACGTCGTTGTTTGGTGAACGGAAATTGGTACAATTTCTACATTAAGATCGACTTTCTCCGGAATGTAATCTGGAAATTTACCGAGTATGTACATTATCTATTTCGATCCTCGTGTCTCTGATCTTCTACATCTACGACTACATATCTACAAATAATGGTGCGTCACGCTATAAATAAGAACGTGATTATATCTGACTCGTTAAATGTCTAGAAAAGCTCTCGTAAGGTCAAACAGAACAACGCTTTTCGCAAGGTTGGCACTTGAGTGCGAGATTAAGAAAGGTACTATTTTCAACGTTGACGGAATGTCGATGCTTCCCTCGTGCTACCTCTCTTCCCGAACAGTCGCGTGATATCATACTATACTTGAAATTCGTCATAAGCGAGTAACTTGTGAACACATGGGTAGATTAACGGCTTAAGTCAAAATTCAAGTGTTTGTTTGGGAATGTTGCATTCGGAGTTGCATTTGCGCGCCATTGTTGCATTTTATGCGGACCCGCACAAATCGTAAACCCTTTCGCTCCGCATTTTTGTGCTTTTGTGCAACCGTCATTATTGTCGAAACCATGATTTGTGACTTAAGGTGTTAACGCAGATTATATTGAATATCTTGAATATCATTAAATCGGCCCTGTATGAAAATATAACGAGTATATTCCTTCATAGTTTCATTAAAAACTTCAAAGAGTAGTATCTTGTTTGTGCGATCTTCAATATAATTTCTATCGATTAGAATTTCACATTCCGATTGTATAGGCCGGTTAAGAGTTACGCTCACAGTTACAAGTATATCGTTGGCAAAATTGATCGTTAAAGGTCTGCTTTTAATCTTATTATTGTACATAATTTCGCCATATCGTCTGCTCATAAATTCCAGTATTAGCCTTATTTACACATGCAGGGAACATACTCAATATGTAACCTGGACGTCTTCCTGTATAAAGAATCATCGTATAAATGTATTTTAACACAGGCGGTCATAAAACTCACGTTTGCAGTTCTCTCTTTCTTCTCGACCGTTCATTTCTTTCAGTATATATAAAATAAGCTTTCGCACTTCGCACTTATCTTTTCCTTCGCGTTAACAGTAGGCGGCAAATTATTCTACGCGATGATTCATAGGCGTGCGCGACGTGCGTGAAACAAGTAACGTACTACAATATAACGCCCGTACATATACCTATGTGTATCGGCAACTGGCAACGGCGACTAACATCGTAGATTTAATTAGGCTCCTGCGTGCTTAAGGCTCATTTCGTATCGAACGTCTCTCCCCCGCGATTTACTTTCATTTTAACAAGTCCCTGTCTGTGCACATGGCGCCAAATATATAGACTCGACTTCACGACAAGCATGCGTTAGAAAAACAACGTCTCCAACCAGAAAACAGGAAAAAGAAGCGGCGTGGAGGTGGTAGGTATATAAGTGAGTCTCTACTCTCTTTTGTAAAGCTCGTACGCGCCTCGTACGTTTGCGATCTCAATGCGTAATAATATCTAATTAGCAGTCTCCCTCTCTGTAATAGCAATACTAATATTTGATAAGTCGTAAGTGTGTAAAACCATTTGGGTTGTGAGTCTGAATACAGCATAGCGAAATTGAACTAGAGCGATATCTGAGAATGTAAATTGAGTGGTATCGATCGGTCGAATAATCTAGGCGAATAATCTAGGAGAGGTGGCTATAGCGAGAGGGCTCAGAAGAAGGGTCGAAAGAGGCTTGAAATATGGTTAAAGAGGGTTAAAATAGAATGGAAGAGCAAAAATGAATGGTCCCCGCCTCCACGCCGCGGGCTAGGCTTACCTTCCGAAGTCCGTTAATTAGCTCGGTTAATGGACGTAATAAGCGTGCGCTGACTTATAGCTCAGCTCCGCGCAAATGTTTACGTTTCGTATATATATATATGTACGCATGCAATTAACGTAGATTGCTTAATGCTTGATTCGAATAGCTATTCGCAAAGAAGAAAAAAAAAAGATAAAAAGAAACGGAATGTCACATGTAATGTAGAACAGAATTGCGAAGAAAGATTCGTTTCGCTTTTTCAGCCGCTTTACAAAGTGGAGAGCCAACTCGCATATCACTCCGATTTAACATAGTCGGTACTGTGCAAATATCTATACATATACCTATACATACATCGTACATATACACAGACATGTACGTTTATGCTCGTAAGTGTAGTTTATACTCTCTGCGCGAATTAATAATCTTATTTAAGTATAGAGTGTACCGAGCGAAAAAAAAAATAAATCGGAGGGCATTTAGTCGCTTCGTCTCTCTTGCTGAAAGGAACTGTACACAGTGTTACATTTATTGTTCGTTGAACTGGTCCGTCGACGATCTCGCATGTTACCCAATGAGCGCAATAGATCGTATCTCGAATTGATACAATGAGGCGACGTCGTCGTTGCCAATCTACGTTTCCAAACACGGTTTGCGAAATCCACAAATCGCTCTAACACGCGTAATTCCGTTTCTCAACAGCGTTTCCTAACGACAGCGATCCTCTTTCGTGACCAAGACGAAACACGATCTAAGATATCTCGAGAATCTTTAAGCTCTCTACCATTTCTTGTCGGCTACGTTTTGATCGTCGTTTATTTAATCCTGGAATTAATTCATGCTCTCTTTATCATCATCAGCCGCGATATCTGTTGCAATAAATTTAAATAGATTATACTATCTTCCTGCACTTTGGAACTCGTTGCGTAAGTATTTGTATGCTATTGATTAGTGCACGCTATTGATAAATATTAATACGCAGCATCAACACGAATTTATTCCAAGATCAATGCCGATGATCAAAAATTGACGATAACTCTAGATTGTTCGCGTGAGTGAACAAATCGTGTCACTCACTAGGCTCGCAGTGTTCCCATAGAAAAATAACTCGGTCTCCCATAAATATGCATTGCTCATCTCGAATGCGCTTCCTTCAACCGCGACTCTATTAATGAGCGTCCTTTATTGTTCGACATCGCGGCGAAGTTAACAGCTAATAGCGATCTACACCAGGTACAAGTGTCTCCTCCATCAAGCGTTACGTGTTACGTCCCATAACATAGCACCAAAATTTTTCACGAAAAATGTTATTAGAAAATTCTCTCATTTTCGTATAAGGCCCCGCTCTGGAAACCTGCCCCAAGTTTTCATCAAGTGAACGTGCGTAAACTGCGAAAATCCAACCGGTCCGACGAGAACCAAACGTGTCGGTTCTAACCGCGAGCCTGCGCTTCCGCAGTTGCTTTAACCATATAATTAACTATTCGGACACGACGTTCAAGCCGCCCAATCGCGTCTTTGTTAGTTAAGGTAACATCGGACGATACAGAGACTCGTAAATTCATAGAAAAATATCGTCAATGCGTGCGTTTAAAATTGCCCCGAGACAAGATTGGTTATATCGGAACTTAATTCGTTCTGAACTATTCAACGCCGGGGTGAGTTGGGCGGAAACGGCGACCGGGGTTGTGCGCGGATTGTAATTTCTTATTATTCCGATTTGGCTCGAATTGCGACGCGAGCCTCTCGAAAGCTACGCTTCCTTGCCAACCGCTATTGCATAACATCGCTCTGTATACATATTTTATACTTATACTCATAGGGTTGCGCGGCCCTTTGACGTTGCGGCGAAGGCGGGGACCGTCCGGCCTGCTTCCTGGGATGGCATGCACAGAACACAGCACAAAACGCCACACAGTTACACAGAGAGACAAATAGAGACAGAGAAGAGAAGAGAAGAGATACAGATAGGTAAGGTAGGCTAGATAAGAGAGGCGAGTATGGTGAGAAAAATCTGAACGAGGAAAAATCGGGAGAGAGAATGGGGGTGCGTGTCGAGAACGCAGGCGAGGTGCAAGAAATATATCGTAATAAAAAAATGCAGTATAAAGGGCGAGGTGATTATAATCGGGTTTATGAAAATAATTCCGGAATTGTTTGTCTGGAATTCGCAGCAGAATGACATATTAAACTAATATAGCGTATTTTTGATATCATTTTATGGCAGTCCTAGTCATTAGATTATGTATAATAATAACCGCCGGACATTAATGAATAATCGCTTGCGTTATTATATCCATAATTGGCCGGAGATTATTATTATTCATAATTCACTGCGATTATATACATAATCGCTTTATCAAAATCTTCGTAACAATGCGAAACGAGAAACATTTAAAAGATGACTTTTAATCGGGATTTCAAAAAGTCACGTAGAATTTCGTTAAATTCCTTTTGTCTGTCGCTTTCTGCTGCGAGGAGAAATTTAAATCTAATATCGTTCGATTTATACGTGCGATACCTTCTTGGGAATCATCGTAATAATATCGAACGATTGTTATCTTGTTTAACGCATAATGACCGTCGAAGTTATTTCCGATGCTGGTCTTGGAAAGGCGTCCCGTTTAGTTTCTTGGCAGAGTGAACGCCAAACAAATCGCTTCGCCGAATTGCATTATTTTTCCCCGAATCTTTGTAATTCGCGAGAAATTGACATCAAAATTTCATCCGCATGAGAAGTTGAAATTCGTTGGAAAAATGAACGTCGCGATTCGTTCCAAGTGAATAAGCAACGATAAACCGTATTGAAAAGATAGCTGTGGCTCTAGAAATGTCGGTGCAACGCACGGTTCAAATACAATGAATAAAAATATTTACATAGGATGAATATATAATTGAAAAATGCTGTCTGTCGATGACGTCAATGCACGAAATGTCAGAATCCTCTTTATGGAAATTTCTGTTTGACTCGAATCGTCGATATATCTATAAATATATTAAAACAACACTCGATCACAATATTGAAAAATGAGAATTGGTTCTCTGTATAGAACAGATATCTGTAGAACCGACACATTCGCAACTTCTTTTTCGAGGTGGATGACGTAAGTGCCAAGACGTCCTCGGTGCATAAAGAATATATGGGTGCACGTACATATGCTGCACGTGGCGAGGGTATGTCTATATATACATATACACATATATGTGTGTATATATATAAGATGGCGAAGAACAAACGTGTGAGAAAATAAGGACTCACCTTCGGCACAATACCACCGCCGCCGCCACCGGACGGTCCGCGAGTCGGAGCCACGTAGAGGCTTTCGGTGCGCTTAGGCTGCCCAGGACTCGGCAGAATGTCCTGTCCAAGGCCACGGTTTTTTATGAGAGCCCCCTCGAACTGACTGGGCGTCGGCGCGTTGTACGTCGGCGTCGCGGCGCCGCTGCCTATCACGGAACCGTTCAGCGGCGTCCCAGCTCGTATCGCGCTCGGGGCTCTCGTCGATCTGTTGATCGCAAAATAAAATGATTATTTTCAACGAACCGAGATATTTCAGTTCTTTCCTCCTTCTACAATAAGAAAAAACATTTACGATACTCTACAAATTTCTGAATGGAGCTCTAAATTTAGATCTTTCTACGAACCATGACGCGTATACGATATCGGGCGGTAAATAAAACAAATGTTTTTGAATGTTAATCGATGTGCCGATTCAGATGTTACTCACCTGTCGAGCATGTCCGGAGGTGGGTTCGATATGGTTTTGTCGACGGATGGCTGTCTCGATCCAGTCAACCGGGAATGCGCTCTGGCATAACGATCTACGGAACTGTCACGACTAGGTGGCCTCTTGTAGTGGTCCAGCCTACAACGTAATAATCGCTTAAAATTCAATTCGTCACATTTATAATCTCAAACAGTCAAACTATCTAAAAATGTTCTGAAATTTGCAAAATGCATCTTATACAACGTTGATTCGTTTTAAATATGATATCGAATAAGCTACGGTGTGTTGAAAGTTATATAGAAAATTTACTAGAAATATTAAAATCTTTTTAAATCGTTGTGTACGTTTGCTTGCACAAAAAACACGTCGGACCTGTCGTTTAGCGTTTGGCCAATAGTGCCAGGTCGATCCTGAGGACTCAGGACTCTACTATTTCTTCGTAAACTCGTGGAGCTCGGCGGCCTCGCCGCATCCATGATACCATCAGGCTGGTACTGCGACGGATGCGTTTGTTGCGCGTACATCGACTGTGAATTGTACTGATTCATCTGGCCAGGCCCATATTGATTGGGTATTGCCGTCTGAAATCAATTTCACGTTGTTCTAAGAGTTTCTCAGGACTACAATAAACTACCAATTGTGATTTTAATCGTAGAACAAATACATGAATGGGTCATATTTCAAAATGTTGCTCAAAAACTATATTATTTTTAAAACATCTACGTTTCTAAGATAAGCGATACTGCTGTGAAGAATCCTGTATTTGTTCGACGTTGCTAGGGGCTACCAAATTTTGCAGGCTCATCGATTTGATGAGAGTAACGATTGATTGTACATTTGATCGACAAAAGAAGCATTGGGCCCCTATTTAGTTGTTACATCTAACAAGTTTCAATTATCTTCAATAATAGCGTTACTCGTAGCTCAACTAGTTATCACCACCCAGAACAATACGGATGTAAACAAATATAATTAAATGCTGAAGTTGTCATATTAGTCATTACTGTCATTAGTATTGCGACACTATTAAACTCGCCGGTGAAACTAGACTCGCACGCAGAAACTCATTGAGTTGCTTACACCATAAAACTGCGCACCAAATTGATTCATTTGGGCGAATGTCATGGAATCGTATATAAACGGTGGTCGCGGACACGAGATCTAGAAAGAAACAGAGAGAAACACGGCATTGGCATAGGCACACAAAAGCGGTAAATCGTAACGAGTAAATCGAATTATTGCGCGATGTGGAAAGCTGCGTGCGCGGAAGCTAAGAAGGGCCGAGGGGAGCAACACTGCGAGTCACCTGCTGACTGGGATAAGCCTGCAAATTTTGGAAGTCGTGCGACCCGATTGGTTGCTGCTGTTGCTGTTGTTGCTGATAATCGGGGTATTGCTCAACCTGAGGTGGATTAGCCGGTTGATACTGGTACGGATTCTGGACGAACTGCTGATGCTGCTGGCTGTACTGGTTTGGTTGGTACTGATTCGGTATACTGTTCGGGTAGTGGCTCACCGGAGCCGGGTTCTGCGACTGCTGCTGATACGAATATTGTTGGTACGGATTCTGACTGGTCAGCGAAGTCTGCTGTGCGTTCACCTGGTGCGCCAGTGGTACCTGATTGGGTATTTGGTTTTGCGGCAGCTGATTCTGCGGCAACTGCTTCATACTGGTCCTACGTATCGACTGCATCACGCTGCTGGCGGTGTTATTCGCCGCGGATGCTGGCGTCGCGTTCGTCATCGTCGTTATCGCCGTCGTTGTGGGATCGACGGCCAACGAGGCGCTCTTGATCGGCGTGGCGCCGCTGGGATGGTCCACGCTGGTCGTCTTGTGCAGGATGCTCTTGCTCGGCACAGAATCCTGCGGCGGCGGAACATACTTGGGTATCTCTCTGTTTCGCAACCTTTCTAAACCCGGCTGTCGGAAATCCGGCGCGAACTGCCTCGCCGTTTGCTGCGCTAGTTCGGAGTCCTCTCTGGCATGTTCGGCGGCGATATCGGCCAGCTCCGCCTTACCCCGCGCCGTCGCCGTCCTGGAGATAGCGATGTCGGCTTTTTGCAGGGCGATCTTGCTCGCCCGCTGAGCTGCACTTACCGCCGCCTCTATCCTTTCACGAAACTTGGCGGATCTGATCACGAAGAGGTGCTTCTTCTTTTGGCTGGTAATAAGCACATTGTTCTTGTACTTTCCCTCCTCCTTGTTGCCGTCGCGGAACGTAGTGACACCGTAACCATATTTGCGATTGTTGAACCATTCGCCTTCATATCGCAGCCCGTCACTTCTCTCGGATATGCCGAAGCCGGTCCTCTTATCGTTCTTCCATTCTCCTAGGTACGTCTCGGTTACCGACGCGTCCATCTGTTCGTCCTGTGAATCGACGTCATGCGATTAACTACGCGTTATGCCGATAATTCTTTTTAATTTTAAAACTATGTTACAAGTTAACTTTATTGTCAACGCTATACGCGTCTCTTGATATAAGCGGTATAAGCGGATTTAACAGTCGCGGAGAAACAGAATTAAAATCCGATTAGAGGTTTGTCGAGTCGCGAAGTAGCTGAGGAACGTAAGTACCGTGACCCACCTCGATGACAAAGGACGCATTACTGTCTGTGTGAACCGAAGCCGAGGCTTGACTTTGCGAGCTCTCGGTCGACATCCACGATGCCGAGCTTGCATTACTTCTGATACTACCACCAGTGCCGCGCTTCTCCAAATCTCCCGTACTCCTCTGCTTTCGTATCTTGAGACCCTATCGACAGAATGTTCTTCTAGATAATGCTGCAATTTCTGTTTAATAATCTCGTGAACGGTTCTTCGCCCCTTCGCGAGAGAGACGCCTTACCGAGAGAATACCCTTCTTCAGGGACTTTTCGGTGAGACTCTTTCTCCGGGCGGGTGGATCGTCGCTCCTGGCTTTCAGGACGAAACCCCCCCGGCTGTCGTCTACGCGTCGATCTCTCCTGTCGGTGGGTTCCGGCGTTGGGGCGACCGCTGGTCCTCCGTCGGCGCTCCTTAACGACGTCAAGGACGCTCTCACTTGTTTCGGTGGTTTGTAGTGGCTCGCCAAACCGAACGGCGCGCTCGCCCTCACCCCGTATCCGTGCCGCATGCCGCGAAGCCATTGGCCTTGATAAGTACCTACAAGATCATCCATGTAACGCAACAGAAATAGAATCAGCTAGGAGTTGAAGGCGGAACGTTCCATCGGCAAATTACACGCCACCCTGTCCATTAGGACTGATGGAATTATTTTTCATGGAGCTAACACATAAATCTCTCCACGTGATTTAATATACTTTATTTCGAGGTTTTCAAGTATTACATTGAGGCGAAAGTTTTATCGTCTCTCTATTACATTTTGTATTATATATATATAAGTTAGATCTCCGGAGTTCTTTGAAAAGATGATTGAAAACATTTATTTCCTCTTTCTTAATTAAAAAAAAAAGTTTTATTGAAATTAACGATTTCGCTTCAACGCGACGTTGTTAACTTTATTTCGAACTTTATTTGACAGATGAGATGATAAATCTTTCGCATCAGGTTAATAATGATCGATGATCAAGTCGTCATTGTTCGGTGATGATAAAGATGAAACTTTTGCAAAGGTCAACATCTTTTGGGGTAATCGAGCGGAAGCGCGAAAAATGCGAAAAATTTGCCGGCAATGCGTCAAAAATCGGAAGTGGCACGTCAGTCGATTACGACGAATCCCCGGGGTTGCCTGCACTCAGCAATAAGATGTATTGTTTTTGCCAAAACGTGATCGTGTTTCAAAATGTTTCGCGTGAGTCACGATGTACGGGCGAGCGATTACGCGCGACCCGCTCGGGGATGGAATGCGTCCAGTTGTGCGTGTGGGTGCGTACATTTTCGGAGAACGTGTGAATTCCGAATCGATGGAAAAAAAAACCACTGGAGGAATTCGACACAAATTCCGCATGAAAGACGCATAACGCGAATGGACGCGTGATTAATTCGTTCCGCGAATTAACGACGTCGCGCTTGTTACTTTCACGATTTACGTAGTTTGTATTTTTAATAGCCGTCAATATTGCATGCTATTACGTATTATCGCCTCCATCTTCTAACAAGTCATCGTCAGACCTTATCAACAGCACGCAAACTCAAGCGTTCCGCCGTGCATACTGCGAGCGCAGACCGTTCTTTCGAAAGAGTTTATTCCATTATTATTCCATTCCGCGTTGAATAGCTCGCGTCCTCTGGACAAGGTATTGCGGTCGCAGCGAAAAGTTTCGGCCCGACATTTATTGGCATGCAAACCAAGTCGCTCGTATGCATCGCGACGACGCGTTGATGTTTCGGTTGCACTGGAACGGGATGCATCACGTTTTTCTTCTCTGACACAATTTAGCCGTGAATGCATACAAGGTGTGCTGTCGCCATTCATATTAATAGCCGATCTCTTGAATTTTCGATTTTGATTATTTTTTTATTTAATGTATATTAAAAACATAAAAGTGAATAATAATAAAAACGAATAAGTTTTTTCTCAATGGTCTGTTTAACGCAATCCTTTTGATTTCAATTGATTGATTTTACTTCAGGAATCTTTATACAAACATGTAAATATAATATATACAATTTAATGTATAAACTAAATAATATTAAACCAAGATATCAGAAATTGGTTCATTTCTACTTGTCAGTTAACATCGAATTAATATCGACAATTAGAGAACTTCCCTCGTGAACGAGGGTCTTCTGTCGAATTCTTGCTTTGCAAAATTGCACGCAAATTCAATTCGTCAAGGAATCTGTCATTAGCAGGCACACTACGATGTTGACGGGATACCCTATATACGGCGACGCCAGGCGTCTCCCCTCTCTTCGCGACGACAGAATATTATTTCGCTAGCGTTTAAGCAAGTGGGTCACGCGGCGGTTCCCGGCGTTCACACAAGACGCCCAATGTACACGAACCCTCGAAATTGCCGTCGCGGCAGCGGCGGCGGTGCCAGTCTGAATGCATACCTCACGTTTTCAATTAATTTTTAGGCACGGCCGTACACCGTCGTGAAAAGCGCACGAGCACGCGTGTGCGCGTGTAAATGTTCAAACATTACGCTCCTCGACTATTCACAATAGCGAAATCCCTCTGCATTATGAGCTACCTCGTCGAGTCGAGTCGAGTCGAGTCAGGGTAATGAGTTTTTACTCGGCGATTTTCTCTGAAAGATTCGCACGCGCGTTGCCCACGCCATGAATTATTCTTACGGCGCGAAAGAGGAAGTTGTTTCTTCATTTTCGAAGAGAATTATTATATAAAAGTTTCTCAATTACTTTTTCCCTCCCCTCGCTTTCGATTTTCCATTTCGAGGATAAGCGCGATAAATTCATTTTATACTGACGTACATATACGTCCTCTATTAATTTCAGATTTTAGTACATATTTATATTTACAACGCGCGCGTATCTCTGTAGTTTTGCAGTACAGTATACATTTTCTTCATATAAGCTCTCCAGTTTGCCCTGGCACAGTTAGAACGTTTCTCTTTCTCTTTCCTTTTTCCTCTTTTTCTTCATGCAAAAGATTTATGATTTTAAGTTCACCGTACAAATCTATGGATCGATTTAGGAGACATCCACTTTGTGCAGACCGTTCGTGTTATCGAGGTCAGTTCGGGTTGTCAGCCGCGTGGAGACACAGTCTAGCACGAGGTCCCGGGGTCTTTTAACGAATTTCGAACAAACGTGGCTTTCGAACAAGACGCCGTCGAGTCTGACGAAGACATTAACCGAATAGCACTACATAGTAAGTACATCGCGGAAAAGTGGATCGCGCCATAATATATCGATTCGCGTATCCGTCAGCAACGACCCAAATTAATTATTGTTGAGCTTCTAATTCTCATCGTGTTAATCTGCGCCACGACTGTCGACGGTGTTCTCGTTAAAAATCGTTCAATAAGCAAATAGTTTAACTTCGTACAAATTATCCAGCGATGCGGATCGTCGCGGAAGTTTCCCCTCGATCGGATCGATCTCATGCGAATCAATTATGAATCAGGAAATGTCGTTTCGAGTTGATATTTGAGTACCCAATGACATTTATTCAGCATACATTCCACGATGCATTATTTTGTAAATTGTGTTTAGTCAGGCGTTGTTTTTTTGTATTTATTACACTTGCTGCAACGTGTGTGGGACGATCGATAGTCCCCACAAATTTCATTTCCCGGTAGACTACTGGTAGCGCAAGTCGAGTTTAACATAGGACGAGTTTAACATGGAATAGGGGGGGTCATCCTGGCATATATCTGTCATGTAGAAGGCACGAAACGGGAGCCTTAATTTAACCGGAGCGTGGTTTCTACCCGTCGATATCCAACGTGAAAAATAATATGCGAACTTGGCGTTTCAAAATTTATCGCCAGCGTCTGCTGGCCATTATCCAATATGCGTCCGCTTTCCTTTTAAAACACGAAGAGTCATACGGCTACAGATGACCGGACCTTTTGTTGGTGGATTAAGGCCGAGGTAGAACAGCCGTGAGGACAATCTCTGGAGGGTGAACCCAAAGACGCCGTACGGTCCTGATTCGCTACATGGCACTGGCTAGCCTGCCTGAAATAGCACGGCCATCTTCCGAGATGGTGGTGGGTTGCACGTGCATCGAGACGCATCTCGGTGTTGGTGAGAATTGGCTGTGCGAGCGTATTTCGGTCCGCAGCCTCCACCAGATCGTCGCAAACCACCCTAACGGGTCTGTCGGTCGTCCCAACTTTTATGTTACGTCCCTCTGTCTGGGGAGGGTGGCGGGAAATCTAGGCAATACACGTGTCTTTAAAAGAGAAAAGAAAAATAAAAGAAAAACCACCGGACAATATCTTCATCTATAATTCTACTTTTGCGTTGCCTCGTACATCGTACAAGTGGACTTTGCGGAGACTGTTCCACATCACGCGGCTCTTCGGAACTTGATGACTCAAACTCTATGATTATGAAATTTTATTTTAATATAATTTTTATTATATATATATATAGATATGAGATTAATATATTTTTACAAAAAATTACTATCTCTTTTTGTTTCTTTTGCGAGCGATCTGAATGAGGCGCGCATGAAATATGGAGCAAAACTATGCGCTTCCGTCTGAGCCTGGCCGCTTACGTTTACGGCGTAATTGGCACTGGATAATATACGTTTCGGCTAAAACCCGTTTGTTTCGAAAAATATAGCACACTACTTTTTTATTGATCACAATATTCGTGCGTCGTTGCATCCTATGTGGCTTCGATCCGAGCGCCATGCGTGCTACATATATGATTACATAGCTGTGCATTGGGTTGCCGAGCGTCGTTGCGATAACAAAGTGGCATACTTTTTCCTCGTCGCGCCGTCTGGCCACTTGGAAAGTTTACCGAAATAATACCACGATATTATCACAATTGGCCAAAAAAACTGAATTTCGCTTTTAAACCTCGCATTACGAATCGTAAAGTACGCGCTTGACAAAATATTGGTTTTGCGATTAAACGTAGATAACTATTAAATCAGACATATTTGCAGCTTTCGCGTTCGGTCTTTTCTTGCACCATTGTTATTGTCTTCAGATTCACGGCTGTCCTTGGCATTAATTAAAACGCCGTTTAAAATTTGCGTCGGGTTTTTTTTCGCACGCAACCAGCAGCGGCGAGCTCTCGTGTGACGTAAGGAGTGTGACGTCCAGGAAAAATCAGGAATAACAGCCGAGCTGTATAAAGTGGGTAAAAGCGGCTCATCAAGGTAACCCACGCCGGTATAATATTAACAGCTCCGTATCCCATATACAGTCGCTATTTGCATAAAGGGTTGCGGGTTGCGGCACGCTCGCCGGGGGCAAAAAAAAAGTAGATTACGCGGCCTTCTGTTACAGGCACGCGCGCGCACGCGAAATTGTTCAACTCTCTCTGTTTCGCTTGTTTTTTGTACGACGCAGAACGAGACGTCGCGGTCATCCCCGTTGCATATACGACGACCTGGTCACTTATGTGATGACCTGTCGGACGATTCGCGCGGTGTAACTGAGTTACATGGGTCCTGGGGGTGCCATCTTTTTCTCCGTCGACCGTCGACTGTAGCGATAGTATATTGTAAACTATAATCGCCAAGGTCCCCCAACGGGACGTGAGCGCTTCGTACAAAATGCTCCAAGTTTTTACGTCATTTTACGACTCGAAGGAAGAAACGTTCTATGTAGATGCAGAGAACATTTGTCGTTTTATTAAGTCGCAGCGTGATATCGTTTGTGTTCTCGGGCCAAGATATCGATCTATTTTCCCGACGTTCTTTTCCTTTCGCGCGGCGATGTCTTTCTCTCCGTTACGCTCTAATTAAATTCCAACGTGTCGCGCGAACTCGAGCCGGCTTGTGCCGCGCGGATGACTCGCCGCGGGAGTTTGCCATTCCTCCAAAATAATTATTGGCCCATAAATTATTTCGCGATATCCGTTGCACCCGGTGCGACGTGCGACTCCTGCAGCTTTCGCGCGACGCGCGCGCATGTGCGACGCGAGCTCTCGAGGATGAAAGCGCGCATCCTATCGTGAGATCGCGGCTAAGTCACGGGCGATTTGTCAGGAAGGCGTGGACGGTTCAAGAAGTCTATTAAACACAAGGGTCTGGCGATTGATATGAGAGGGTGAGAACGGGACGCGGGCGGGGAGTATCGATATGTTGTTGCACGTCTACCCTCTTTCCTCGTTTTCCGATCGACATCAGCGAAGTTCTCGCGCGCTCGCATCGACGCGCACGCGTCGGCGTCAGTATTTATAAATAAATACCTCGGCCACGTGCCACGGGAGAAATGGAATGGCGTTCGGAAAGTGCCTTAACTCGATCAAGAAGCTTAAAACGAGCTTATGCGCGTATGTACGCACGTATATGGAAGGCATGGGCGGAGGAAGCGTTAAGGTGAACCGTCAGGAGCTACGCGTGAATGAGAAGAAAAAAGCGTGTCTATAAATTATTTTCTTAGCAACGCAACGAGTCGCCCCCTCTGTATATTCAAACCGTGAAAACGTAACGGCGAAATCATTCTATATGTTCTCGATCCTCATCGCGCGATGAATCACTCGTTACTTTCGGCCATTCATATCCATACGGCCGCGGCGCGGGCGTTTCAGAGAAATCGTGCGGATAATGTATCGCGATGGAAACGCGAAACGTGGGACTACGAAATGTGTACCTATGAGACATCCGGCTTGAAAATCTCATTCCTGTAAGCGTTATGCGTGGTGTACGCGCGTGATCCTCTTACGTGAAACAGCTCCCGAGAAAAAAGATCGATGATGCGGCTCGGTGAAGAAAATAAAGTGAAATGCCTTGACTCATCCTTGTTTAGTGTTTGTGTGCCGAAACGAGCGCGATTTTCTGCTTCCACAAATACCCTTTAGCCCCGGAGCCTTTAATTAAGGGACAATAATTGCACGCGCGTTGATTCCCCCTCCCCGTGTCTCGGCGCCGATAAATCTCGACATTTGCTCTTCTTCGTCGTGGTTTGCGGCAACACCAACTGGGTGACGTTCATCAACTCGGAGCGGCAGTTTCGCCGCTCGTGCACGCTCCTCGAGACACCTCGCACATTTTTCAAAGGCATCGTTAAGGGAGTATGTTAATTCGCGGTTAAAAGCCGGGTCGCCTTCGCATGCGGAGGAAATAACTCATTCTCGCGGGAAATAACTTTCGGAAGCGCGCATTATCGCGCACCATCGTTATCCAAGTGATTAAGGAGAAGCTTCTTTTATTCAAATAAATAACCGGGTAGCACGGCTTGTGCATCAGCGAGGAGTGGTACCCGCTTCGTAATTGTGTTAATTCTAAATTAATTACAACAGACTGGAATTATGGCATGTAACGACAATCACTCATTCGAGATGTAATTACGAGACGAAAGATATTATCGTTACGTAATGATTATGCAATTTAAAGCGATGCAATTAAATGATAAGCGCGAATGCCGCGTCGGTTTGCATTTTGTCAATTATTCGACAGGATCGAGGATCGAGAAGCCGTGCGAATAATCACGCACGATATTTAATAATAATCACGCAAAAGTTTTTCGGATTCGGAAAGTATAAAACCGGAGCAATTCAAATTCGTTGAAACGTCGAAATATAAAGCTGGGATTTCAAACGACGCACTGTCGTCGGTTGTATCAAAGATACACAGCGAAACATAGACTGCTGATGTTTGCATGATCGTCGATACGTTTGCGTTCACGTGTCCCGATTCACGTGTCGCATTTTGTGTACGTTAAAAGAAGCGAATGCGTGCCGAAAGTACGTGGGAGTATATAATTCAGAGCGTACAATCTATGCGCATCTATAACGTGTTTAACGATTGACTTTGCTTTTCTTGTTTTTATTGCAAGAGCTTTTTAGAAAATATAGAACTGTTTAAACTCGTTTTTGGATTACTCGTCAAACGATATTCTAAATTATCCAAAAATCTGTAAATAATAGCAAAAATTCTACGCCCAACTTAAATATTTAAAGAACTCTGTCACGCTCGTTTTTCTCGCCTCCACTCCTGTCAACCACAAATTACATGAACGTGAAATGATTAACGTATGCTTAGATTAATTTAGCTATTATGTATGTTACGTAAATGCAATCATGAATGAAAATGAACGAATTACTCCGGGCAGGTTGTAAATATTGACTGGTGATGTGAAATGACAAGAGGAAATTCATGACGGAAAATACAACGGAGATGTTCGATCGGGGGGTTGACGAAGGGGGAAGAAAAATAAATGTGTAAGCCGTAGCTAAACGGACGCGGAGACGTCCGCCCTGGTATAATGGAATCTCGAGTGAGGGCACGAAAGAAACCAGAGCGCTGCAACGGCAACGATGTGACGGCTGCGAGAGCAGCGCACACAAACGGGACCGGAGAAGGAGTAGATTTTATTTCAACGTAGAAGAGAGCCGTGCTCTGCACACGACGCCGCGGCCGGTAGAATCGGCGGGCGGAGAGCGGAAAGAACGTGGGTGACCTTGACCCACGGCAGAGAGGTTCAAACCAGGAGGTGAACCAACCGGCGCCTTCGCGGAAAAGTTGGGCGCGCCCGCGCGCGTCAGGGTAGGTGGAAACCCTCGTCATGTTTACGTGGACTCGCCCTTTTCCACGCGACATGCATACACGTGCTGCACCTTGCTCGTCCCCCGCTTCTTCTCTCTTGTTATCTTGTTTCGCGACGTCGTGTAGCGATGCCGGGGTGATCGAAATCTTAATCTTTGGAAATCTCTCCGGAAGACATTCAAACAAACGTCTATATATTGTCTTCGGTGTGAGAATTTACACTCGTCAAAGGAACACTGACTAACGAAGCACTTTAAATAATTAACCGATTTTTTAACCCGTTACGATATCGTCGACTCTGCGTCACAAGCCAAATGTTCGCGTGTTTAAAAAGCTTCGAAGTGAGTGATTTCATCTTCGAAGATAATCTTCAACGAAATAGATGTAATATAATAGCAGATGAAGTAAAATTGATGGAATTAATGCGTGCTTGACAATAAATTAGTCGTATCAAATTAGAGAATTCGGATATAAAAAATGATTCGTCCCCCGTAGGGTGAATTGAGATAATTTGGCGGCATTCTTTCCTAACGACAGATTAATCTGATGTAATACCGAATCACTTTAATTTACTCCACAGGATGGGGTATTTTAACATGAATCATTCGACGATATAGGGTGTTCACTTTTCTTTCGAAAAGATCCGACTGATGTATTGAAAATTGTTCAATCCGTTGGCAATTATTCTTGTTCTTTCTCGGAACGTTTGTCGGCTAAGCATGATGCATACACCGGTATGGCGTACATAAACCGCGTTCTTCACGATAAACGCCCCGACATCCGGTCCATTCACGATAGGAGACTGCCGTCAGTGCCGTCCCGGCAGTTTGATTTCGCGTCGAAATAGCGCGCCAGCACTTCACTTATCTCCGTTGCAAAGGGCGAGAAGAGATGGAAAACATTCGAAAGAGGATGAGAAAGAGTGAGCGTGGCTGGTACTGGCGGATATGTTTTATCGTAATTCATTCTGCCCGATGTTTCTTGGCGTTTTATATAGACCCTGAACGATCAGGCTGCTCGCATTTTTCAGGTGTTAGGTCGGTCCATCTTCAGAAAATTGTAATGGGTAATAAGGGATATATATATTATCCGGGAAGACAAATATATTTCGAAACGTATTACGTGACAGAAAAAGGGACGGTTAAATCGACCGCGATCTAGCGGGAGGGGTGAAAGAGACTTATAGTGACTCATTAAAGATACATTCGAACTGTATAGCATTAAGTCCGATCGGGAAACCTGTGGCGTTTGATAAATATCGAGTCGACTGATTCGCGTCGAGCGATCGGACGTGCTATTTTCGTTGCGAGCATAATGTACGCACGCGTGTTCGACGTGACGTGGCTGTGTCAGAGCATTTCCAGTTTCTAAATTCCGGTGCCTCACGCGGAAGATCTCGATGATCAGCGATCGGGATGCTTCAGGAATATTATACGAGATAAACTCATTAGAGGGAGGATATCGCACAACGCAGAGTCTCTGCATTTAGTTTGCCTACGTTCCAATCGTCTCTTCCAAACAGTATGAAGGAATCGCGAGAATATCGTCTTCGAGTTTACGTGCAGTTTCGAAGTATTTCGTAGCCGTGAGATGAATAACGGCGAAACTCTTCCGCGCGGAGTTACGGGAGGAAATTTCCCATTTGGTTTACTCGCGATCTTTTCACAAACACGCTGGAGATCCGGCATCTGTCGCGAACGGTCCGAATGAGAGCAAGTTTATCCCGAGAAAAACGGCAGGTCTGAGAACGCCATAACGCGTTTAATTAATACGTCGGTAATATTTTTTGTTACGCGAATGTGCAACGCCGCGATCTCTTACGGTAGATAGCACGTGAATACTTTATAATGTTTCACCAGCGCTAATCGATCCGTTAGACAATAGTCCTTCCTCGCTGGTCGTAGTGAATGGCATGTCGTTTATTCGTAACTAGAGCGACTACAGAAAATTGCCTTTGACGATATTTCACGTTAAATGAATTCGCCAAATTAGAATTCAACAACGGGGAAATTATGACCAAATCGATTAACGACGTTTAAGATGTATTGAATTTTGAGATGCTGCTTGCGATAGCGGGTGAGAAGGTGAGAAGCTGCATCGTGCAAGAGGGGGATGTCCTATCGGAAAGAAAAAAAAGAAGCGAATAAACAAGTTGTAAGGACTGGAGCGAGTAAGAATCTATCGAAGGTCGCATCGATTTTCAGGAACGTCGCAATCGTCGCGCGGCAGAATCATCAATCCTGGCACTCCTCGAGAAGACTTTCCCTTCACAGGCGATATTGATCGAGCGGCGTTATATCTGTTGCGATTGTGTTTCCCCACGAGCTTCATTTACGTCTGATTTACGACAATAAAAATCGAATACCTTGTCATTGATTGATCCACCCGTAGGACCGATTCTTTAGACGCGATTGAATATAAGTATTCCTTTTATGTAATTTTAAAAGTGGATAGCGTTTCGAGCAAAACCCCGCGATAATTCGTTCGGCAATGGCATCTTTGTAAGCAGAGAAATTCGAGGCGAAGAAGAAGATCGCTCTCTAAATACTGCATCAATTTTTGTAGACGCATCTCAATTGCGTCAGGTCGGCCATCAATCTTGGCGCAACTAAATATCTCACTGACTGAGATAATGCGAAATCGACGACGCGTTCTGCCACATTCGTTTCTTGTTTTGTTTATTTATCGCATTTCCAAGTCAACCTCGCGAAGCTTTATTAAAAGAACTACGTGATTTATTTACTGATGATGTCTCGCTTTATAGGCCGGCTCTCTCGAGCACGTTAGGAGGATTTCCAACGCGCTTTTATAACGTCCAACAAAATATTTCATTCGTAAATGGAGTTGCCCATTTATTAACGGCGATCACATTTAATGCGAAATCAATAAAGCCAAACTTTGTCCGACCGCACAACCAAATAAAAGTATAATATATTGGTATTCACGCACACGTGATATATATAACTGTTATTACGGATCGATACAGATAAACTGTATCGTTCGAAAGTTGTTTTATCAGTTTGTACATTCCTGGAAATATACAAGCTGTTTCAACTTTGTTTCAACTTTGGGAGGGTATTCTACTCATCTTGTTAGAAATAAATAAAATCAAATAATTATAGTCCGAAACGACTCCTTTCCAGGTGTGCAATATTTTCTATAGAATTACTTTTTATAAAAATAATATGTTTTCAACCTCAAGATGAAGGACAGCTTGCTATTTGTTCATTTATTCAGGGACGTCCTCTGTGAGATTTATGAGAGAAAAATCACGTTGATCGTGAACGTGTTAAACAGACTTGGGGCTCACCGCTGTCGGCATAAGTCTCGGAGCCGTAACCGTCCTGCAGGCCGCTGGACCACGTGCCCTCGTATCTCGCCGTAGAGGTAGTAGACTGCCGAACCCCGTAACGACCTTTGAATCCCTGAGTCCATTCTCCTCGATAAAGCCAACGGCCACGAGTCTCCATACCCAGACCGTGTCTCTTGCCGTTCTGCCATTGTCCCTCGTAGGCGGACCCGCTGAAATGCAATTTACAGAATTTAATTTTCTAAAACAGCTTTCTGGCAGATGGGACTTAAAACTATAGAGATAATTTCGTCAAGTCTTTGACACCCCTCAATTGCTGTTTGCTCGCAAAAAAATACCCTTAAAAGTTACGCTTCGAGGATCACGTTGCTATTTACGTTATCCTTGCCCACGCATATTAGCTAAAAACTCGTCTAATTATCGCGTCCAATAATTACCGGCTGCGTCGCCATCGATGACGACGACGACGACGTTGCCTTCACATTGTTGGATACACAGAATTGAATGGCGATGTGAACTTAACACTTCGTGCCAACGTAGAGAATGATAACACCGCCTACGATCCTTCTTTTAAGATATTTTTATGAAAGTTATAATTATGGAACCAACGGCGCGAGCTAATCGAGAGAGCGTTATTCTTTCAAGTGCGATTAAAGCATAACTTTTACGCTGAACTTATTTTCTGTTATTACTTTTCGTCGCAGAAAATCTTTCCAAATTTAGCATCAAATATAACTTAATTACTTTCTTTAATCGTCATGTTCTTAAATCTTTTGAAAGAGAATGCTTAATCCTGCCCGAGCGAGTCCTTGCGAATAACTATTACATAAATGTAAAAGCTGCACGCGGATGCGAGAACTGTTGCAGAAATGTTCTATAAGTGTCGTATATTTCGTAAACTTTTAATTTAACGAAAATTTATCGCGTGATAAAAGTTTATATATCATTTTATTACGTAGATCGTTGTGCATTAATTACATTATAAATTTTAACGATACAACAGTTTCTATGCAATATTATGTAATTGTAAATAACGTTTGAATTATATTTGTACAACGTTTGAGAAAAAGAACCGTTTTGCATCTTGAGACGCTACATAATGAACAATTAAATGATCTAATGTAAATTTCAAGCTTTTGTAATACATATAATTTTGGTAAAAGCAGTCTTTTTGCGTAAGATATTATCAGTAATGCGCAATCACGAAACGGAAGTAAATGATGGTAAGTGAAATTCTAGACACGTGGAGCGAACGTTTTTCAAAAGATAGTGGACCGTAACACGTGCTCGAAGTCGCGAAATTCACGGCTTCGTTTTCAAGTACCATCACGATCGAGAATGAAGTCGTGTCAGAAAATGTTGCTAGCTAATGATGGTCGTGGACCTTGCTCCAGTTTACGGAAACGAAACGGCGAATTCTCTCGGCCTAGATATGTGGTCGGGGAAAAAGAGAGGTCTCATCGTTTGTCTCCACTTTATTTTCTCTCTTTCTTTATGTTGGTTATTCCGGAAACCGCAGTAACAAAAGAAATCAATTTACATTCAAGTAAATCTCCGAGTATGCGAAGATAATTTCGAAAAAAAATCACATGTCTACAACATAACACAACGACGAATTAAAATTTATATCGATAGGAAGACGCGATAATAATTATATATAATAACATATTAAGTAATTTTAAATTACATATATTGAAAAATTCTATTTTTGATATCGAGCAATTTAGCCCTTTGCAAATATCATAAATGAAATCAGTATGGATGTTATTTTACTATTGTTATATCTTCATTCTTACTCGACAATATTTGTGTACGTAATCTAGAAACCCTAATTACAATCGTTGGAGTTTTTCCGGGTTTTCGTGTCGCGTGCACGTGGATTCCATTTTTTTCTAATTGTTGCACATCGTTATGTGTCCCCTCGTAAAACTAATCGTCGAGAAACAAACAGAGTAGCTCTGCAATTACTTTACAACCCTCATTTTATAGAGTGTTCACGAATCACCCGGAATCTCTTTATAAATAGTTGATCTTGTTTTTTCAATTTTGAGTAGAGAACTCTGAAAGCAGGATCGATCGACAGATAAAAAATAGTGATACACATTCTGCTATTTTTTGCTCAATTATATGAAAGAAAACGACGACCTAAAATATTTCTCACCGATAACGTCATCGTTCGCGAGGAGAAACTTTTAACATTTTCAATGTTGCATTTTAACCTGTAATTCGAAGAATCTGAACATTTATTTATGTCTTGCAGTTCTTTTATCGAAACTAAGATGTAACTCTATTGGGGAGATTTCCATGTTAATAATTAAAATTGATTGATTTCTCCAAAAATTGAGAAAAGACTTTTGTCTTTAGCATGCACGCGCGGATGCGAATGTCGATCATCAACGTTCGCGATCATCCCTGAAAATTTCGGCGGCGATTATCTCGCGGTGACCCTGAACTAGGTCCTGACGACGCCGCGAATCCCGGTGACCTGCTCCGGTTGTCCTTGCGCACGGTGACCCAGTTTTGTAGGGATCGGGAGATTCCCTCCCAGGTATGTACCGAGATACGTGTCAAGGTCCGTCGTTCGCACATCACGCGCCACACGGCCACACGCGACGCCAAAAGTCTCGTGAATTTGACTCGGGAATTGATGAAAATCGTCAATGAAACGTCCGATAGGGATTTCACCGGGGACCTGACCGGGGAATTTTCTACAACTACTCGAACCCGAGCCTCTCGAAATAGCATCGAGTTGGGCTTACGTTACTTTCGCGGCGTGTAATGTTCGGTACTCGTTTGCCTCGCTACGCGAGCGACGTTGTTAACGCGAAACAGGCGCGGTGGCGGTAACGTAATACCGGCGGATAATCAGCCTGAAAACCGTACACTCGTCACGGCGCAAACGAGCACAGCATTAATCCTTCACGAACCCGGAGGAGCGGCGGTCGTTGTGCAAATCCCGGGAGTGCGCCAACGCGAAGAGAATACAAGATTAATTCGTTCCGCGAAACGCGCGCAGCTAGACGAGCATCGTGGATTACGTATATCACGAAAATTAGTAATTTATCGTAATCCTCCGTAATTTCGTGTCCCGTGTAAACTGCATACTTGACACGTGCGTATTGTGCAATATGCGAAACGCTAACAAGGCACCGTTATACCGCTGCTGCAGCAGTCTAACGGAGTGTGCACCGCGCACAAATTAACGAGTAAGTAGTCGATATCAATGACTACCACCGCTCACAGTCACTTACCTAGGCCAGGTATAAACACCAGACACCTCGAAGCCGAAATGCCAGCTGCCGGAGTAGGCACCTTGACCCTTGGGCCCGGTGCACACGCCGTGGCCGTGGGCCTTTCCATCCTCCCAGCCGCCGCAGTAGGTCCCACCGTCGTCAAAGTCGAATCTGCCCCCGTTAACTTGCGCGCGATTCGCGGCGGTACCGGTCGCGCCAGGTTGCGCCGGACTTATGCCACCTGTTTGTGGCAATTGGGCGCCCCCCGCCACCCCGTTCGGCGCCCCGGACGATTGCTGGCCGGAGTGCGGTTGTTGCTGCATCTCTCGCAGTTACCGCAGGCACTGTCGTTCGTTTTTCCACGCTTTCCTCGTACCTCTCTTCCGCCTTCGCCTCCTACTACTACTCGTCGACACCTTCGTTTCCCTCGTCTTCGTCTTCGTCTTGGTCGTGATCGTTATCGTCGTCGTGATCGTGCTCGTGCTCGCTCGTCAGCAACGTCTGCACGCGCCTTGTCCTGTACGTCGCTCCATTCTCCGCCACCTTCTCTTCCGACGTCGTCGTAGTCTTCTTCGCCACCTTCGCCGTCGTCTTCTCACGTCCGCCTCCACCGGATCTCTACAATAGCACCGAAGAATCGAGCGTTGATCCGCCGTAACGATCGCGCGTCTATTGTCGACGTCGTTGCGAGACGTGGCGGGACACGAGCGGTACACGGCGGCGGAGCTGTTGTCCTAGCGACAGATTTTAGTTGAACCCCGCGCGGCGCCGTACGGCCCGGACCCGGACCCGGACCGCGCTCGGATCCGAGACACTCGAATCCTCAAGGCGCGCCTGTCATCGCGACGCGGTCCGCGCGAGAGAAGCCGGACGTGAGAAAAGAATCAGCGAGAGTCTCGCGCCGGACGGAGCCCCGGATTTAATTTTAGTACAACTTCGAAGAACCGAACATGCGAGAGCGCGCAAACGTGACGAACGCGGATCTACGTCTCTCGATCTCGAGCGCGGGACGTTACGCGGAGCTCTCTCTCTCTCTTCCGGTGCCGGGTGATCGAGAAAGCCGCCCGAGAGACCCGCGGCCTTGACAAGCCTCAATTTCGCGAATCCGATACGCCGGTTGCGAGATCTCCCCCTCGTGCACTTTCCTATCCTTCCTCTCTCGTCCTCATCCTCGACCCCTGCCTCAAACCACCGTCGCCACCACGAAACGAAACACCTCGAGCCACCTCGCCGAGATACCGTTACCCCGGTCGGTCTACCTCTCACTCACTCGCATACGTACACGCACATGTACACGCACGTGTCTCCTGCGATCGTGGATCAACGGAATCGGAATTTGTCGAGGCTCTTCGAGGATTCGCGTCCAGCACCATGCACACGGCACTCGGAAACTCCTCGGAGTCCTCGGGCGCTACGGCAATCACCATGGGATACCGCTCTAGGATTCGCGAGGACCCGCTGATGGAAATCGCGCGCCGACGTACCGGGTTTCCCTTCGAAATTGTCGAAACTATAGAGACAACGAGCCCGACAGAGTCGCGGTTTCGCTGTCCGCCTGACGCCGTTACGCAACGCTTCTATAAGCATCCGTGATCCGCTCGGAATGTGCCTCTCTTTCTCTCTCTCGCTCTCTCTCTCTCTCTTTTTCCCTCTTTCTTACTCGCTCTCTCCTTCTCTCTCGCTCTCTTTCCTTATCTTCGTCCCGGACACCTCTTCTCTCCCGCTCGATCTGTCCGTTTTTCGACGACTTCTCCACACGAAAGCTCTTCTCTTCCGATCTGCTTTCTTCGGGAAAGGAAGACTCGATCGTGATCTCTTTGATGAGTCATCCGCGAGGAGATCTACCTACGGTGGAACGCTCGATGACTAAGATCCACGGGACTAGGCCCACGATGAAACTACGGCGGACACTGAGTCTATCTCGAGACGGGTTGCGAGGAAGAAGTAAGAAGAAGAGGAAAACGGAGCCGACTCTCAGTACGCATGTATATGCACACGCACACACGTGGAGCTTGCACGGGCACGGGCGCGCGCGCGCGCGCGCGGACGCGCTTTCTTCACGTTGACGGCGGCGGACGATGTGGTTCAAGCTCGGTCGGTGCGCAACATCGGCAGCAACGGCACCGACATTAGCATCATCGTCAGCATCCGCACAGGCCCGGTTGCGCCGGTGCGCCGGTCCGTACGTACGTCTGTCTGTCCGTCTGTCCATCCGTTCTAGCGTGGCTAGAGCGATGTCGCGCGCGCCTCAAGCTCTAGCCTCGAGTTCGACTAGCTGGCTAGGAGCTTCTATTTTTATCATGGGGTAGCGAATTGTTCCCCACACCACACGAGGCGGCTGCGGCTGCGGCTGCGACTGCACGAGGCGGCAGCTCCGTCGGCGTCGACTCGAGCCGTTCGCCAATGCGACCGGGTTCGGACCATTTATAAATAGTTGGAGTTCTCGCACCGCCACGGAAAACCATTGCGAGGATTCGCGGAACGCGGGTCGCCGGTGAGAGAGGGCCCCGAGATGCTCCGCGACTATCGCCGGTCGGCCTCTGGCCTCCGGGGGCTACCGCCGATACTCGACGCCGCGAGAGAAAAATGACGATTTCAAGGTAACTCACGAGAGACCATGTGTTCCATTCGGAAGATGTGTTTCCTTTAAACGAGCAAGAGAGGACACGATTTGTCGGAGTATTGACATTTCAGGAGAACCTCTTCTCCGTGGGACGTAATCGTGTGAAATCGCGCGAACGAGTGTGTCGATCGGGCTTGATAGAGTTAACGAGCTCCCGGCGATTCTGCCGTCGCGGAAAAACCGGTCCCCACAGTGCGATTTAGGGGACAGAGGCAAAAAACAGAGTTGGTGGTGTGTTCGATCGGCCGGGAAAAAGGAAAAAAAAGAGGGGTACAACGACACGCACGCGGCCGCGCAAATGTGTGTCTATAGACTGCAGTCTCTGTAGGGCTACATTTTTAATGGAGCGCGCGTAGCGGCGCGATATCGGTCAGTTACACCCCCGCGAGAACGTGAGATAAGAACTAGGTAGGCGCCGAGTGCGGCCTCGGAGGGGGGCCCGGAGAGGAGGGTACACACGTTGAAAGCCGAGGCGAGTCAGAGTCGATGATCCGTACAAGTCTGACGTTACAGCGAGGTTCGCTACGCTCTATTGACGGCAAACGAACGGCCGGGATGACGAGGCGGGGGACGCGCCATTATTTATTGACGCGTGCCATTCTTTTTTATAACATAAATCAATTAATCGATGTGTCCGCTATTAATAATGACGGTAACGAAAAGTGACGGCCGAGCTGCGCTCGTTGGTTGCGCGGCGTGGAAAGAAAAAAAATCCGCCCCTCTCTCTCTCGTTTTTGTCTTTCTGAAAGAAAGGGTTAACACGACGAGCAACCCCGAGAAGAGCCACGCCGTGCGATCCGGCTATCGTTGCACTTCGCGCGGATCTGTTACCTGAAAAGGCGACGAAAACTGTGCCAGCGAAGACAATCTCCGTGGCACAACTGTCTGTTTATTGCGTGGCGGCACATGGCGGCACGGCGAGGTCGAATCGTCGACAGACGAATACAATAAAGAGAATAGAAGCACGAGCCACCGTCGTTACGATGAAATATTTAATGTGCCGGCAGCCAAAACGGTTACTCTGTCTCTAAACCGAGGACACGTATTTCCTACCATGACAACGCTAATATTATTTGATCGCGACAGAACAATGTGAAAAAAAAGGATCTTTTTTGATTTAATAAACGATGGTTAAATGACCCCTTTCTCTGTTTCCATCTAATATATACTTATATTGCTTAAGAGATCGTGCTACTCCGGCGGATTTTCGCATCGCGAATGTATTAAGACGTCGAGACTTCCGCATCGAGGAATCCCATCGAAATAGAGCAGACCCGCTTGAAACGAGAGCGTGTTCCAGATTCGATTAACTCCCCGTCAGCGAGCGAGAAATCGGATCCTCAATTAAAAGTTTCACGTTTTCTTCCTTTCGCAAGTTTACCCTTCCTTCACCTAGACGCAATTTCGTATGCGGTTCGCTTGAATTTCCCAGAAAAGAGAAACGCGAAGAGAAAAAGAAAGCATCCAGTTAATAGAAAAAAAAATTTCAGCAAGTTTTTTCTGAAAACTACTATATATCGATAGCTACCTTTCGAAATCTTAGGACGTTTCCACAGACAACGAATACATATTCAAATTCACAAAAGATTCAAATCGAACATTTTCCAATGGAGCACCAACGACAAATGCCTTCGCGGATCGAACTTCATCGAACACTTTTGCTCACCAATTTAATAATCAACTCGTCCTCATAGATAATACCACGTACATCCATAATATACGCAATAAATTCACTTTCGTCACCAGCACTCCGGCGGAAAGGCGAGGTGAAACGCGTGGCTAGAAGGCAGGATCGCGGGCAGGGTCGATTCGCGCGGGCACCGCGACGACGTTACCGCGATCGGCAACGACCGCTCGTTCACGAAGATCGCTCTCGCGAAAATCTGCACGCGGCGAGTAAGACGCATATGACCGCCTCACCAGCCTCGGGCTCGAGCACACTTCCGGGCGATCGATCCGGCTCGGTCCGAGTAACACGTGCGACGTACAGCGCCGGCGGCGTCGCCTCGCACCCTCATCCCTCTTTTTTCAGGACCTTCGCCGGACGCACGTGCACCCCCAGGATCACCGCGTATCTCCCGGCACGCGCCTATCGGTAGCGGTTGTCGAGGGTGCACCCGGACGACGCAGCGGCGTGTCCGAGGGCTCGGAGATACGCGCCTTCGGGCGTCGCGTGCGCCGGTTCCTCGGCGTCGGACGAGTGCCTTCACTGTAGCGGTATCGGCGCACGCAAGGGTATGGGGCGCCCCTATTTCCTAATATGTGTCACGAGGACAACGGCTTCCACACGCACATGTAACGAAGGCGCGCGGCGTGTTACGTTATATTTCCGTCGCCGCGACTCGCATCGCGAATCTCGCACGGAAGCGATAAGATGAGACCCGCGATGCACCTTCTCGATCATCGAACGCGCCCGCGGTCGATCGCACCGATATTCGCGCACGTTCTCGCGCGATTGACGGCGTTTCTCTTTCAACGACACCTCGTTCCGAATCGCGAGGGGACTTGTTCCACCACCGCGTGTACACGCGTTTTTCCCCTTTTCTCAGGGATGAAATTTTTATCGACACGTGCGCGAACACGGTTCGATCCCACGGCGATCCTCCGCGTGCGCGTCTCCGGCCCGTTCTCGCGCGACCATTTGGCCGTCGACGTCGTTCACTGGGAGAGACGAGCTGAACGGTGGTACCAGAACGGACGACGAGTCGTCTGCGACCGGCCGGTCCTCCCGTTGCGACGTCGACCTCCCCCCGTTTCGTGCTCGTGCGCGTACTCGTCGGGGATCCCGTTTTCAACGTCGCCGTCGTCGTCGTCGTCGTCGTCGTCGTTGTCGTTGTCGTCGTCGTCGTCGTCGTTGTCGTGGTCGTCGCTGTTGTCCACCTCCTCCTACTCGACGCGGATACGCGAAAGATCTTCCCCTGCGACCTCGACGCACGCACCGTGCTTACGGGAATGTGCGTGAGGTCAGGGTGGCATGATTACGACTATCAGTCTCGCAGTGCGCCGCCGCTGCCGACGCCGCTGCTGTTGGTCGCGCCGTCGCGACGCCTGGCGTCGTCGTGTCGACGGTGAAACTGGTATCTGCACCGCATTACTACGCCCCGATGCGGCGGTCGGACGAGCGTACTCGACGAGTTTCCCCTTATAGTTGACCGATAATTTGCTCTCTTGTTATTGCATTGAAGCTCTTGCTCTTTAACCGTTTATAATTTATAAAAAATGTATAAATATACGTTATATTTATTGAACATGTTTATTGTCGTATATGTCTGACGTTTTGTTTATTGAACTTCTTTCAATAGTAATTCAATAGAAATAATATTGAATATTATTAAACTTCTATCATTGAACTCGATTATAATGACTTTTGCTTTGGACTTGTTGCTGTCCAATAATTATATTTTTTTTTATTTAAAAAATGTAAACGTTAGATCCACAAATTAACTTTGTTTTAAATTATATTAGAATGTATCATAAAATGATATAATAAAATTTCTTTTATCGGGCCTGAATAAAACAAATCATTTCGTTCTAAGAATGGAGTAACCTGCGTTTCCTGATAACTCGCATTTGAACTTGATGGCAACACCTCTCATTGAATTTTCCGTTATATCGGCAGCTGGTTAAAACACAATCTATCTTTTTTTATTTATAAAAGTCAGTCGCTATAATAATATATTTGTGCAAACTACTATCTACGAAATACAGAAATTTTAAATAAGAACATTGCTAAAAAATAATACCTGCTATCATACTTTTTACGATTGCTCGCAAATCCCACGTTTATTTCATAATTATTCATGTTTAAAGATTAAAAATCTTATTGAAAAACTATACCGATACAATTTAATTAACTTTGGAAATTGTGATATTTTTTCAAAGAAAAAAAGAATGATGACAATTTAATATTATCTGTATTCCTTTCTTAATTTAATGTTTACATTGTTGTGAAATCTGTTATCGTCAGTTTCCATTACACAGTTAGACTAATGATAAATACAAGTTTCATCAGATCAATGCGGATAGAAATATGTTATTAGTTATCAAGAGACACGATGCGCGCGACGGTCGTGTCTCGCGTCAAGTTCATGCACACTGACCGTGTATCTTTACACGAAACGATGAGTTGAGAGCAACTGATGAGATTATTGGATCTCACAAAGTAAGCCTGAACCGATCGAGTGTATTATACATAATTATGTTTGATCTATGAGGGTTTCCCTACGATGTTATTATATATCCTTTATTTTACATAGATAATAAAATTGTATCTAATATTTATCAAAGTAATATAGAATTTGAAAGATCGATAGGAATTAAATGAATAAAACACACCATTATGTAATAATATAAAAAATATAAATATTAAAGATATTATATATGGATTATTAAATGGATGTTTTCGATGAAGTTAAATATTTAATTTTTTTATGATGAATATTTCGTTTACAGATATATTATACAGATAACGTTTTCGTTGAATATTATATTCGACCAGAAAATTCTAGCATGATGAAATACATTATCAAAATAAAATATAAAAAGATATATAATTACAGAGATATTAAATACTACATGTAGAATTTTTAATCCAAGATTCACGAGATGTTTCTAGTATCAAGCGTTGACGGAATAGGTCACTATAAACACATGACGCTGATAAATAGCAACACATAATAATATAATGATTGTGATTTAGCGTTTTGATATCATTTACGTGTGAACTTCGAAAGACGCTGGTTACAATCTCGTCATTGCGAATATCTCAACAGTAGGTACGTACCTCAGAAAAAAGAAATGCGGCCTCTTAATCACTTCTTTTCGCAATTATTTGACGAAAGTGCAACTGAAAGTGTGTCTGAAATCCGGTCGTTGCTTATCGTCGTCGTGGAATAAAAATAAAATCGTCAATCTGCGCTCTCGCGTGGCGTAGAATTTTACGAGAGTGCTGTGGTGCTGAAGTTTCTCTTCCTCTGTTTCTCTGAGCTGCGAACAGTGCGAACAAACCATCAGACTGTTTGGAATTCTTATGGGAGATTATTACACTTCGCCGAAAGGATTGGAATAACGATTTTGCGAGACGGTATAAGATTCACGATACGCGATACTGTGATACGTGACGCGTTTTCTTAATTTAGAGCTTCTAATCTCATTACTTCCTACACTTCTTATCTTCACTCTTATCATTAGAGTTCCCCAACTAAGGAAAGAAAGCAACTTTCTATATTTAAGCGCGGAAAATTCATATGTGGATTACAATCAGGTTCTGTTTCCAAGCAACGCATTCGACTACTACGGCAATGCGTGACCAAGAAGATACTTCGAGTTTGCACGCATCAGGTTTCAACCGGTAATAGAATTACTCTCCTTTCTTGAGAGAATTGATTTCTGTCTACAACGCTCAGTGTGTTTCATACGATGTCCCTTGACAGACAACATCAACAGAAACGCTCGCTGTTGTAGGTAGATTTAACGTGTGACGAATCTGTTTTCCGAATATACAGTGCCTGGGATTGTTTAAACGGTTGCTGTAAACTGACGCGCGAGTTAATCGGTATATGTGGACTACTCGTTTACTTCCGCAATCGATACAATCGATACTTCCGGTGCTCCCGCGATCGTATTTTCCAACTGTCACTAGTCATTTTTGCAAAATAATGTACTTTCAATGGTGCAGTTGTTCACAATTTTCCGCTACTGCAAATATATTGCTTTATCATAGCGCCGTCGCCGTACGTCTCTGTCAATTGAAATCAATAATCGTTTATTGTATTTTTGGATGTGTAAATGTGAATAGAAAACGTATTAGTTATAGAATACGAAGAAAAAGGCAAAATAAAAGCAAAATAAATATCTTACTTAAACGTTGTCTTACTGTTGTTTGGTTTACGCAATATTGTTTCTTCTAAATGTTTAAGCAGAATATTTATTTTCATTTTATTTTTATTAAATTTCCTCTATTTATTTAGTTTTAATTCAATTTTATAAATTTTTATTGGAAAATTGAGATTTTTTGTTTACGAGATTACGACGTGTAATATATTAATATAGCTATTTATTATAATATATATTAGTACTGTTTAGCAAAAGCTATTTGCGCACATAAAGTTAAGAAGAAACATGCGTGATTATTTTAATATACTGTAAACGATATTTACAATATATCACAATTAAATTCTATTTAAAGTTATTTAAATAGCAAAATATGTTTGTATTATTTGTGTTGCAGAACGAGCGCTTCTAAACCCCATGGTAGCATGGATCTCGTGAGTCTAACCGTCCGCTCCCACGAACTAGGAGATGTGAATCCACCGAGGGAGGACTACTTGCAGGTCGAGCGTGATGATGTCACGGAGAGAAACGATATCATCAGAGAGCGAAGATGCAGGCTGAAGGAAAAGTCGCACGACGAGCTCCGGACGATCAATTTAGCTGAGGTTGCCTGGCACGACACGCCCGGTGACTGCTGGCTCGTGATCTATGATTACGTGTACGACTGCACGGAGTTTCTGAAGAGTCACCCGGGCGGCCAGGACGTTCTCCTGGAATACGCCGGACGAGACGCCACTTTGGCGTTTATTGGCACCGGACACTCCGCCGTCGCCAGGACAACCTTGGAGAGGTACAAAATTGGCGAGCTTCCGCTGAACGAGAGGATCTACAGTATTCCCAACGGCCTGAAGGTCTCGGGATTCTAGTCTGCTCGGATCGTCGAGAGTCGCCGTCATCATCATGCACGATAAATATCGAAATTTTACACCAAAAATGGGAACCGGTGTAAATAAACCCACTACTAAACTTATGCAGAAGGTTCGACGTAAGTTAGTCACAGCTGAAATATTACCGTCGCTGTTGATGGCGTAGGAACACGTATAAGAAAGAAATTATTTACTTCAGAAAGGTAAGAAATATTATGATCAGCAAGAGCTTTTTTCCAAGTCATCTTTTTATTTGATTTTATTTAAATAGATAATATTATCACTATGGATTTCATTATTTTAGCGGTCATAATATGGTTGACATAAAAATCAGTTAAATAGCTTATAACAAAAATATGCCGATTCTTACATAATAATTTTCTCGTCTTTCTATAAATAATTTCTCTCTTACACATTTTACCGTATGTATTATCTGTAGCAAGAGATATTTTTGAATGGTTAAAGAAAATCTTAGATTGCACTTATGTAATATTTTAACTACTACATATCTAGGATTTTATATAGAAAAGGAAACGGCTGTCGATGTGATTTGTTCATTTGTAACAATAATCATAACGATAGTGATTTTTTAATCAGTATTTAAGCTCGTTACATTACTGCAATAATGCAAAGTGTAAACTGCATTAAACATTAACTTAACAATGTTAAATGTTAATCTAATTAGGTTTACTTTTATTTTTTGTTTATTTCATCTACAATATCTTGCGATAAGATTTCCTTTTTCTTTTTATTTCGCGTACGCGTGTCGGAACACTCTTAGAAATGAGAAAATTGTATTGCTAATATCGAGTAATTTGTCATTGCCCGATCACGGCGGCAAAGCATTTTATGCAATTTTATCACATTGTTGGTGAACTTCGAAATGTATCAGCCAAGAGGTCAAGCGCGATAAGAAATATTCTCGGTCAAACGGGCCACGCCTCAAAGGCAATTAATTACATTTCTCCAATTCATCTTGGCGAGTAATTATTTACAATAAGATTTTTGCAACCTCAAATTATTATATCGGGCGCGGATTAACACACGTGATAATTTTAATTTCATGACATTTAATATTACCGATTTTATATTAGGCAAGATATAATTTTTGGTATCTGGACGAATGTTATTTTTGTCTTGGAAAAAATTGCTTCATTAAATATCACCGGAGAGGGTAAACATGCCGAATTCTTTCATCATTAATATTTCAAAGTAGCTGCGATAAGATAAAGGAGAGAGCCGGTAAAACAATAATCAGTGCTCAGGGAGTACTTTACACATCGGATACATTTTATATTTCTTGATTCTCTAACATTTATAATATACACAACATACAGTATGAGGTAATAGCGATGTAGCTCAGTTCGTTATCGTTATACGTCGATAGACCGATATAATAAACTCTCCGTTTCCGTTAATCGGAAGGCAAGACTGTCCATTTATTAAATTAGCAATATACTCCAGTTTATATGCGTTAATCCTATATTTATCTAAAATTAAATTACACACATAATAATACTCTTTACGATATTTACATTTAACCACAAAATGTACATATAAAATATATAACATTTTGTATGTATTGTATATGCGTATATATGTGTGCTTGTGTGTATGTGTGTACGATGTATGATTAAGATAAAATAAAATATAAGGAAAGAGATAACACTTTTTGATGTCAGTATCATTCTGTCCCATGGTGAACATCAGTCCTTAGTTTTGAACGTTTCAACGTCTCGCCGATAGAAAAACATTACAAAACCGATAGAAAAATTTCGATATAACGTTTCCGTATCTTAAATAGATTTTATGTTACATAGTGACAAGTTTAAAGAGTTGCGATGAATTGTAATACGAAAGTTATCCGTCTATACATCTCTAACTTTTTATATGTACTATATAACTAAATAATACTAATTTTTGCTCCACTTCATTTTTAACGATAAGATAATGGGAGAAAGTAACATACGGGTCACTCGTAATACACAAGGTTCACTCAGAGATTCACTTAACTTAAACTCAATAAGTACATAAAGGACCTCGCATGATGATTCTTATGAAAAAAAAAAACGCTTTTCGGTCAATTTGCTTGAATTTGTGATATGTTGTAGTTTTTGCGAATCCCTGATGAAAAGTCTCAAATTTCATCAACTTTTTATGATTAATTTCTGAATTATAGAACAATTCTTATGAAGATTTTCAAATGCCTATAATTCACAGAAACTAATCATAGAGAAAGTTGATGAAATTTGAGACCTTCATCAGGGACACGAGAACTACAACATATCTGCACGTATTACAAATTCAAGCAAATTGACCGAAAACGTTTTTTCTCATAAGAATCATATGAGGATCAATCACATTTGACTAAAACTGTGTATTTGTTCTATTTTATTATATCTACGATAGTGACTACTACGCGCGATATTTGCGCGCTTTAACGCACATGTCACGCTACGCTACGTAACATGTGATTAACACCAACTTTACATACTACTTTCTGTTTTGTATGTTGTTAGGACCATGTATGTTAAATACCGAATGCCCACAGCATTCGCTTATTTTTAAATTTTCACTAAATGCTAAACGACAGTTTGAGACAACTCAGTACAATATACACGAAATGAAAATAGCACCGCTAACAAGTTTTTTTTTATAATTACTATCACACACATTCCAATTATAAATTGCATAACGCGAAAGGTACAGCTAAAACAATTTCGAAGTAATTATCAAAATGGTAATTATTTGTTGCAAAAGAGAAGGTATTTTTGTAGAAAAAATTTAATTCGAAATTTGAATTAATTTCTAACTTTTGAATTTATAACAACAAATATCGTGGTTATTAAATTTCAATTTTATTTGTGACAAAATTTTCTCCAATTCAATAAAAGATAAAATTCTGTTATTAATTTCCGTTTTTAAAATTTCCGCAATGCTCTCTATTTTACGAACTACAGTAAAACTGTAAAACAAACTAGATAAATTAAGTTTAATTATAATTCCGAGAGAAATGACATTGTATTAAGTTTGCATACAATATTTAATTTCTATCTTTTTAAATGGTTTAAATAGTAATGACGTTTGACGCGAGATAGTTCCTTCGGATTTTTTTTTGTTCTGAAAATAGTACAGAATCGCCATTTAATAGAGAAACTCTGTAGGGTTTGAAAAATTAAACCTATGTAGTTTTTCAATGATGTTGATGTATGACTTGCAGAACTGAACTTGTGAAACCATCGGTCATCCGAAATATCTCTTCGCCGATCGGGAAAAATTAGAGCGTGTTTATTATCCGTCTTTGTTCCTCGTGTGGCCGAACGGAATAAAAGCAAAATTGTATATCCGATTTATCTCCAATTGCCTTCAGTTTCTGTGATCGGTTCGAGTCACCAATTTTCTCCATTTCCTTTATGAACACGCGAAAATGCCAGGTCTTGCTCTATGACACATTGTCACAAGTTCAGATTCCCTGCGAATAAAAAGCTTGCTTTTTCATACGTGTTCGATAGTCTCGTTGCTTGCTATGTCTTTTTCAGGCAAAAAGCCTGAAGGAGATCTATTTGGCGTCAAACACCACTATCTTTTGGGAAGTGAAAATTGGAAGTTAAGTATCGAAACTCGTCATTTGACGAGTTTTATTCTACGAAAGAAAGAATCGGGAATGCACGCTCCTCGAAATAATTTTTATCAAAACTAAAAAGTCAACTTCTCATAATCTTTTTATAATTCGTATGATAGAAAATGTTGCGAGAATAGCTTAGTTTTATTATAAATTATTATTACTTTACTTTAAAAGTTATTTTAAATATTTATATTTATAAACATATATATATATATATAGATATATTTCTTTACTTTATATTTTCTGGAAAAAGTTGTCTATAAAAATTAAATCTGAAAGTAACAGGCATTCAAAAGTAACAATTTGTTATAAATGACGAACATATCTAGCAGAAGTGCGCAGAATTGAGATAACATCGATACCGATTATATCCACGAAATAATTAGAGAATTGATACTTTCAAGTAGATACCATTTAGGAATCGATACCATTCGATACTTACATATTCACATGTACTTATGAGGCAACGATACTTTACTATCAGGAATCGATACTAATTGTGAAGCTTTATTTATTAAATTCGTAAAAGCACCGAGTTGCGACGTTTCAACAATTCCGCATCTCGTTGCATTCATGAATTGCGAGCAAGCTAATACGTTATCAATCTACAGTCGAGTAGTTTTGCAAGCGCTTTTCTTGACAAGCGCAGCTCGACTATCAAGGGAAACATTCGCGAATGAACTCGATCGTGGATTGATGATGGTATCAGGCTTCCTGCAACTTCCTGTCGAAGCGAAGTTCCTTGCTCGTTCTTTTACATCAAGCTGCAGAGGGCAAATCCTTGGCCGGAATCGAAAGCCGTCTGCAGTACCGTGGTTTCCATACAAAACGCAGCATCCGTATACATCGCCGCAATTCGTTGCTGTTGCGCACGACTCTCGCTCTGCGATCTGCAAGCACATTTAGATTTTTCCGATTGGAAAACGTTTTTAATGGTTTTTAAAAATTACAAGGATGAAAAGATGAAGTTTCAAGTCCATATTTATAGTCGTGTTTCTGTCAAAAAACTCATCTGAAGTGAGTTTTGGTTCATAGGTGACTTGAAAAGAGATTGAGTTTATTAATGTTAACCATGTTAACATAATAATTATAAATACAGTCTCAGTCGATCTCTAATCAAAATATAACTATTGAACCGTCCACGTCTCAAGATATAAAACGCAATTTTGAGTATCTCACCTGATACACTCTTGAGACGAGATCTGAGTAACGACTATAAATACGGGCTTTAGTGTGCCTCGTAAAATTATACGGCAGAACTACATTATACATATAATGAAAAAAATAGGTGGAAAAAAAATTTTATTCTTTTAACTATATAATTTTTAGAATTTTTATGATTATATTCACACAAACACTTTTGTTCGAGAAAATATATTCGTATCAAGTTTTAAAGAACCTTTGAAATTGTCCTTGCCATTTTTTTCCTTTAATTTGCTCGGCTGTTGCAGAGAAAAAAAAATGCAGGGAAGGAAACGGGACGCTCTGTATTTGCATAATCGCTGCCTCGACCATTTTTCTAAATTACTTTGAACCTGCTACTAGTTCTCAGCACCTCGAAATGTCCCGGGGTAGCCAAGTACATCCCGAGCCGAGGTAACTCCCGGCGGTGTCATATAGTCGTATATGACCACCCCAGAAACTACGTGAATTATTCCGCGAGCGATCCCCGCGGCTCTGAGATACGAGACGCGACGGCGCGGCCGAGAGGTCGGTCCTCGACTACTCACCTGGGAGGCATTGCTCGCGCACGCTGTTGCACTCTGACCTGCTGTTCCCTCGGGATCGAGGTAGCATCTCTGGATTGTTGTCGTTGTTGCTGATATTGATATTGATACTGCGAACCACGATCGCTTAGCGCCAGCTGCGTCAGATACTCGCGAAACTCAGGCTGGCTGGCCAAGAGTTCGCGTCGCGCTTGAATACTCGAAGTCGGGTTAGACGTCGTCGTCGAGTCGGACCATGGTGGCGGAGGAGTGTGCGAGCGTGACATCATCGCGTAATATTCCTCATACGTCGGTGGCCGACCGGTCTGCAAATAATAAATAATGTAATTAATAAAGAAAAGATATAAGATAAAATACCTAGTATATAGCATACAAACACGTATACAGAGAGAGAAAGAGTACACAATAAATTATTTTTATAATTTACAATTTTTGCAAATTTTTTACGTTTACAAGTAATTCTTTTTTATTATCTTATATTTTAAACCACATTTTAAAACACCGTACCATAGTACAACAACGCAAAGTTTTAAACAAAAAATATGTTACATGAAAAATGCATTTGTCGCAACTCCAAAAAAAAAAGAATTTTTTAAATTGCGCTGTACGTGGGAAGGTGTTTGCGACGGTTTCACATAAAACCTGCTTTTGAGATAAGTAACCAGTGCTAGATCCGATATACAAATATGTTCTACAAATAGAAAGTACCATTTGTTATGCCTGCTTCTTGGCTTCTAATAAGTCTATTGTTTCATGTTTAAAAATATTGTTGTTAATTAATTCTGTTAATTAATCAAATTTTACCTAATTAAAGATTAATTAACAGAATTAATTAACAGTAACTTCAGAAATCTCCCACTGCTCGCGAGACCACATTAGGGTCACGTTACTCTAGCCGCAACTCCAATTCCCAGGTTGTAGTTACTTACCATTATGTTTGCATGGCTGTGGTTTCGATACCTGATCTTTGGTGTCGCGTTTCAGATATAAAACGATTTGTGAAATAAACTGCAGTTGCAATCCATTTTAGTTCAAGGAAAATAATGAACTTTGCTATCGCCTGATATATATCCCCTTGAACGGCTCGATTTCTTTGATGTAATAATTTTATAGAGCATCTGTGATAATATAAGTGCAGCTAATCATCCTTGAACGACAATAATGAGAATAATCGTGTCCGGAAGTTGTGCAATTTGTTGTTACTAATTATAAAAACTTTTATAATTTAATCGCATTAACTCATAAATGCAAGCTCGAGTAACGAAGTTAGCCATGTAAATCAGTTCCACATTTTTCAATGTCCATTATCTCGCGCTGAAAATTATAATAAAGCCGCGAACTGTTTTTTAATGTTCTCCTTGAACCAACCGCGGTTTTCAGCCACGGCGTAAAACGCCGCGGAAAAACTTCTCTCGTTTTTCACCGGGCCGACTTGCCTCGCATATTATATCGTAAAAGCTCGCGGGAGCTTGCATACGCCCTCTCCTTTTGCATTTCCCGCAAAAGGTGTCGACGCTCGTTTAATCATCTAATTGTCGCATAATGCTGTTGTATTTAATATTAACTTTATTTTATTAACGTTTTGTGCAGAAATGACTTTCGCAGTTTTCCGCATCCGCATATAATATATTTTATATTTAACGTTTTATATAAAGAATAATTTTATAATTAAAAATTACCTTCTCCCCAAAAGACTAAAAATGAACATATATAAGCGGTCGCAAAAATGTATCTTTTAAATTTCTCTCTGTATTTATCTATGATAAAAGTATTAAATATGAAATTTTATACTTTAATTTTTAAATAAAAAACCCAAAAATATTAAGTACAACCTAATTATGTAAGAATATCTTGATGTAAGAATAACAATAAAGCGAGAAATATTAAAATGAAAAGTAGTTTTTAATAAGAAAGACTAGAAAGTCTATGGCCGATATTCATAGTCTGTTCTTATTTTAAGACCGTCTTAAGATGCTAATACAGCTCTATGATTGATTCATAATATCTTAAGATTGTACTTAAGACGGTCTTATATATAAGATCTAACTATGAATACCGGCCTATGAAATATTGTACGATCTTATTAAATACTTTCAACATTTTATCGACCTTATTAGCTCGAGAAAAAAGTAGAGTTAATTTAATAATCAAGAAAATATTTTATATACAGGGTTGAGTCTGTAACGTGGAAGGGATGAAAATTTAAATGGGAAAAAATAGTACGGTTATCTATATATGCATGGCAACATAGATGTCATCTGTAAATGGAAACATACGATGCACTCCTTCATCCTCGCGAATGTACGCTCTATCGAACATCATGGAAACTTGGGCTATAAATATGTATTACATCGCAAGAGATATTTTATGCTTTCTGAAAATGAAGCATATCGAGAAAGTTGCCGGTATGCCAGTGGCCTAGCTGCGTTTCGATTCAAGAATCATAATGAAACCTCGAGTACATCGCCAGCAAATTGATCGAAAAATTTTTCTTTCTGGTAGCTCAGAAATTTCTCTTGGTCTAGCCGCGAAAATATTCGATATACGAGAATAAAAGAGTTATGAGGCAGAATAAAACCGCGACGAGAATCAGAAGTCCAACATCGAGTTCTCCGATCGCTTTTGTCGTCGAATCGAGTCAGCCAGGACTTTTCGATTCTCGCGATCTTCGCTCTTGACGAAGTCAACCGCCGGCAACCACGGCTCTCTACTCGACGATGAGGAAGAGTAAAATTGAATTTCGGGATTATTATCTTGTGATTCCATTTTCCAGCGTGAGACGAGCGTGGTCGCCCTCGGGCGTTCGTTTAAGAGGATCGCCCAGAGCCCCGTGGTTGCATTTTTCCGTCCGCGGTAGCTTCGCTCCGGGATGATTATGTTTCTCGAAAATGCTGTCTGTGCAAGAATCTCGGCGAAATTGTCTCAAGTTCCGCATATGATGCGCGCAATTTTTTTTTATGCATCGGTCTTGAGACATACAAACGTACAGTTTTGTTTATAATTTTTCCGATTTTAATTTGTATTTATCATGCAAGAACTATTAATTACTTACCATATCTTTCTTAGTTTTAAAAATTGTTAATTGACAAAGAGAAATATAATGTTTTTTTTTCCTATCTATTCTTGGAACGATTCTCTTAGATTACATGTGCGAAATGCGGTAGCGAGAAATTTTCCCTACGAGGGTAAATATTATAGATCTTTTTCATCATCGCTGCTTGACTGGCAATTTTCACTTCTCATTTTCGTTTCATGCGATCTCTTTATTGTATCGTAACTCTCCCCCGTACTAATTTTCGCTCGTCTCGTTTCTCCTCCCTTTCGCAGGCTGTACCAATTTAATCCACTCCTACCTAGTTGGTTTTATTTTTCCATTACTTTTATATTCTCTCTTTCATCCATATTTCTCTCTCTCTCTCTCTCTCTCTCTCAATCTCTCGGTCTTTCGGCCTTTTGCAGCCGTGACCAACCCTCGGTCCCTTCATCATTTGTACCACTCGTATCATTTGCGGACTAACTTACGTGGTGAAATTAATATGCGAGAGCAGCTCGCGAGAATATATCTGACATTCTATAAGCAGAGCAGCTCCATGAAGCACCGTAGTATTACACGTCACCTCTCCACCTAAATATTCAAAACCGCCGTTCTTTAATGTAAATACTCCATGTCGCAATGAAGGCAATTTAACCGCGGCTTCTCACCCACGTCAACATATTGCGGGATGAAATTTTCAGTCTGTCGATATGACGCCGCGTCTGCAACAAGTCGACGTAGTCAGAAATATAGAATTCAGTCAGAAACCTATTATCTAATATCCAGCACTGTCGCGTATTCGGTCAATAATTAATTCCCAATCGGAATCGATGCTCCAAAGTTCTCGGAATTTTCATCACGATATCTCGCGATAGCTGAGGAAACTTCATTGGTGAAGGGTGACTCGTAAGACCGAGTTTTCCCGGAAGTACGTAGGGATGATAACATGTCAGTTTCCCCGGTAATTGCTGTAAGCTGAATCACGCGCTCGTTCGCTCGCTAAAGGACATCCTCGTCCCACGCGGCATCGTCCGAAGGAATCTCTCTGCACCTTCCCGTGAGGGGATTCCTGACAAATGGTTGACTCCCGTGGGCACAATGTAGCTCCGCGGCCTCCCGGGAAAATAGTACAGGCAAGGCTGTTATTCAAATTAGAAGGCGCGAGTGCCTCGTGCGCTTGCAAGCTCATGAATGGAAACAGCTACTAAAGAACTCCGCGAAGTAAGCTCGAGGGCTCTCAAGAGGAAAGCCTACTGGTAACTCTTTTTCTTCATTCCAGAGCGAGACCGGGGAATATACAGAATGTAAATTTTTTCAATGGTTGTTCGGACAAAACCTATTATACTTGACCGTTATCACGCTTTAATTTCTTGCGTTCGGCCGACTTTTGAAAATAAGATATTGGAGTCTTAGAAAACCATCCTAGACGTGCGCGAAATTCATTTCGCTAATATTGTTTTGGACAAAGGCACTGATGTTTAAATTAATCGCAAAAATGCATAGAAAGTACTAGGCAGTGTGAGCAACGAAAAGATTCTAAAATGCTTTAAAAGATATCCCTCGCGACACATATAAAGTAGCTTTTCCGAGAAAAATCTAGGAGAAAATAATGTTCTTCTCTTCATATAAACGATCTAAGACCATAGCGGTCATGGGTCGGCTAATGAGCGACTATATTCTCTCTCTCTCTCTCTCTCTCTCTCGCTCTCTGTCTCTCTTCTATGAGATATATAACCCACAATTACGGTCTCGAGAATGTTTTTCCGAGGTCTTCTTTTATCAGGCCGCACAATTTAGCCGTGCGTACCGTAGTGAGCTTCCCCGGGATAGTTTTGCATTTCATACGAGCACTTTTCGAGCTTGCGCTTGCTCGCTCGGGCACAACTGCTGCTCGACGTTTCAGTCCAAGAACAATTTCAACCCTCTTTTGCGATCTCCTTTGACGACCTCTTCATTTTAAAGCAACTAAGTGCAAACGGAGCCTTCTCGTTATCACGACACACAAGAAGCCGGTTTCTTTTATTTATCACCGCGATTATTCCTTGACCTCGAGCTTCTTTTTTAACATACACCAGTGTCATTAGGACAAATTCAGAGTAAAAGATGGTTTTATTCAATAAATGATGCTCTAGCATAAAGATGAATGAATATCCAGGAGTTCAACAAAATTATATTAATGATCTTTATATCGAAAAATAAATCATTGAATTATATAGCAACGTGAATGCGATTATCTCTTTTCTGGCAGATTATCTGTCCGTTGATAAGAATTGCATTGTACTGCAAAAGTTTCGAAAACGAGAAGTATCATGAATTTCAACACCGATTTTTCACCGGGAAACATCGACTTTCCGGTGGTGACGATGACAGCAACTACTATAGGATAACACGGCAGAAGAATTTATGTTTTAGTCGGCGCCGGAGAACTATACGCGACGGAATTGGGCGGTCAACCGGATTAGAATGGTCCTCGAGTTAAGAAGCTGTACATTGAATTTGCCTTCCTCTCTCTTCTACCTTGCTATTTCTGTCCTAGTCGCTCGCTTCGATAAAGCGATTCCTCTTTGAGACGGCGAATCTCTTCGGAGGAACGTGACCAAACTCGAACAATTGGGTCGCCGAGCATGCTGAAATTTAATGTACAAGCTGTGAATCGAACGGTGCATAGAAGTTTAATTGCATTTTCTATCATTATATTACTGCAAACGTATTCATATTGACGTTATTGTTGATTGCTCATTTTTATTTCTCACAGATGTTAGGATATAATTTAATTTAAATGCAATAAGGCATGTGTCATATAAATTGAAATGCTTATTATTGGCTATACATTTAGAGTCAGACGAAACAATCGTAAAACAAATTCTTGACTAATAATTTGCCTTGCTTTTTCATACTTAAATAAATTGCGGAACATATAATCATAGAAATATTAAACTTGTTTTCTAGTTGTTCCATCTTTTTCGAACAAAACGTATCAATAACAGATATAAGGAATTTATTTTAAATTCAGCATTACTTGGATATTGCTTGGAGTTTTACCGGAATAATACAGATGGAATAATAGGCAAACTTTGATATTTGAGAAAATCTTGAAAATAGCCGCATTCTTCATAAGCTGATATGTGACCTCACGCCGAAATATATCGAAATAGTCTAACGAAGACTTTCTACATAAAGAGGATTTGTCGGTGAAATTTAATTCACGGATTTCATTAACGGGCAATCAGGTTTTTTATATGAGCAGCACTGCAGCTGGATTGATATTTCCGGTCTGTGAGTTTCCTAAACAGATGCATGTTAATACTCGAAAGCTCGAACAAAGTTTTCTTATTGCGTCGTCGTTACGGATCGATATCGCTCGCAAAAACTTGTAGTGTAGACATAATATAACACATTTTTGTAATATTGTAATACATTGTTCACATCAATATAAAAACTGTATAAGACAATCAAAGATTCAAAATTTTGAATATTTTGAAATTAAACTTCGGAATTGTTGCGTAAATTTGGACCGCGATAATTTTAGACCGATCATAGACACATGCGCAGATTGGTTGGAAAACGAAAGATGTAAAAGATGTTTCAACGTCATATACCCTTCCGCGTAATGAAAACATAAATCCTGACGGTATCATCATCAGTTACGTCGTACAATAAATTCTGCGAATATTATTTAATATTTCCGCGTGTGTACGTAAAACATACGTAAGATGTATGTATAATGGCATGAGATATGAGCTGCCAACACGTTGTATGCACAATTTGTGCGAGACGATAAACAGACTTTCGAAATAGTCTGACAAGCTTTCCGTAACTTATTCCGAATCTATCTCGTACAATCGCCGAACCGGCCATTAAATCTAAATTCAAATATTATGCGATGTTACGCTCGCATTATCAGGAACGTAAAATATGTATACACGCATGTTCACTTTATTTATAATAATTAAACTGTAAACTGGACCAGCATTAACCGTAAGCTGCTGATGTCATAAATATATCAAAATATTTGCGCTTATTGTGAATATCTTGTTATTTCCGGTGATCAATAAGAAGAAATAACGATATCAATGCTCGTCATTATAAAAATTACACAATATTGTATAACAGAATAATATTGTAACTCAATATCTTATTATCTCTATCGTATTATCTTTTATACACGTCAACAGATGTGTATGCACGAGGATATTGATATGCAATCAAATAAACACATTTAGATTCTTTTACATATACATATAAAATTGCATTTTCTTGAAAACTGTGCGAATTACAAAAATGTATTCTATATTTTCAGTTCGTTCTTTTTTTTCGCCTCGCTTGCGGTTGCGTCGCAATGTACTAATGTACTAAATACGTTGTCATGTTTAAGATCATTTTCTCTTTTTCACGAAAATTACGTGATCAATCTCGTAAAAGCTTGGTAACCGCAATTCTTGTAATATTGCAGGATCGCGCTGCATCCGCGAAATGGCTGTGAGATTTATACCGACGTCCTGCGATAGTCATACGATCGTCGGCTAATCAACATCGGCTGATTAGTAATTACTAATAGCGCATTTAAAGGCCCACAAAAGTCCAATTTGTGATTCCACCGATCGATTACAATATTCCAGTCTGGACGCGCCTCATTTCGATTATCGATCTTCAGGACGCTTCGGGGGGTGGTGGCTGATTGTTAGATCGCTGCCAATTTCCTCGTCATCTGCTCGTCACGAAATTGCGCTGCGGAATACAAATCAAATGACGGACGGCATTCCTGGCAAGAGCTATCGCGACCGCGGTACCCGCAGCATGGAGCGATAATTCGTTTCGATAACTCGAGATATTATGTGATTGAATAACCGGCTTTATCGGGCGGAACCAGCCGTAGCGTACCGATATATCGTCGTTGATTCGTTGCATGTGTCGCGACCGGATCGTTGTACATCAGCGCGCCAGCATGGAGTACAAAGTATCTACGATTGCGGGAATTAATATTCCGGTTGTACCATTTAAAGCACGCGGGAGACGATGACAATTTGTAACTATTGTCCAACCAGCTGTTATTGCTTTACGAGCGTTACGCTCTTACAAATGACCGAATGCCGATTGTGGCCATTGTAGAATATTGACCGCGCCGTCGGGAACTGCCGTCCGCCTGGGCTGCACTGAAACTTCATTGTGCAAACGGTAACTGCGCAATATTATCTTCGTTGAAATAACAACTCGTCGGAAAGGCAGTTTGTAGGGAAGTAATAACATAGAATTATTTATTAAGCCAGTTCTCTCTCCGAGATAGACGTGGTCCGGTATTGTTACATTCAGGATGCCATGCCGCTTCGAACGGCAACGCCCGACGATTTTGCAGAAGGGTTTCTTAAAACGCTCAACAGCGCGAGTTGCAACTCGAATAACCAGGTCTATACATAACGCAGATCAACGACCGGAGAAGTAGATTATAACACTGATTGACGGTACGATCACTAGTATACTTATTTAACAATAAGTCAAGGAATTTCATTTCAGTTATTTGGAACCGTGTAGAATTTTAAGATAGGAGAGACGAGAAATAGAGAATAGGTTTAACTAAAATAAAATGGTCGTAGTAAGCACGGATTAATGTTGAGTTTAAATTTTAATTTATAAAGATGCTATATTATTACGTTATTATTACCTAAATTAAATTTAAATTAGGAGATTTTAATTCGTTGCTTTTGGTATTTTGTCGTATGCGTGTTTAATTTCATGAAAATTAGCTCGGATGTTACGAGTTAAATTATTATAAAGTAATTTACTATTGAATTTAGCTCCAGGCTGGAACGTTGTGGGAAACGTAGCAATATCATTAGCGCGGCTCTTCTCTTATTTACTCGATATCAACGTAAACTGGAAAAAGAGTCATATAACAGACAATAAAATAAATTGCGGCGAAATCTTACCTGCCACGTTTTTGCAACCGCGACGTCGTACGTTGGCGGCGGCGACGTCATAGACGGAATAGCGGCGTAAAGAGGTTGCGATCGGTTCTGCGAATTCGACCGACTCGTGCCGATCTCGCTGATACTCACACTCGGCGTGTCCGGTATGGTGGCATACAGCGCTTCCTCTATATGGTTCTCACGAATCCCACCGCCGAGGATACTCGAACCCGAATCTGCCGAGAGAGAATGCCATCAGAAACAAAAATACAACATTCTTTATCTCTCTTTCCTTGTAACTTTCGTGCATCACATATTATCTACGTATTTTATATTTATATTTTACTATCTGGCTACTTCGGAAAAAATATACTCTAGAGCATAATAAATATTCCAGAATAAATTCTTTCGACATCAGAATAATATTAACGAAGTCCGTGCGGACTAACCGATGTAAGTGTAATGCGATTCGGCTCTATCGGCGCTTCGAGTCCTCCGCGAGTGATTGAGCCGCTTCTCGTGCTTGCTGTTCTTTATTGTAGATCTCGTGGATTCCGTCACCGCGCTGCTGCTTCCGGTCTCGCTTGATGTTCGAGTCTTCGATACCCGCGCGTCATCGGGTTGCTTCCGCGAGTCCTTGCCCTCCGACTTGTTGCCCTTCGTCTTAGGCAGGAGGATGGTCAGCTTTCCCATGACAATCGAACTGTTTCGTGACTTGGACAGGTCCGTGGTCACGCCACAGGCACATACCTTCTCGTTAGGCATCCTGGAAAAATGCAAGTAACATTTAACAAAAAATTTTTTCAATTTATCCTTGCGGAGTAGTGACAATTAGTGAGGATATTATGGACGTGTTCAGAGACGTGCTCACAGACGAGCTACAGCCCGATGTTGGTTGTTCTTCGAAAAAAGAAATATCTTACACAAGTCTATTAAAGTCGCGCGAGAATAATATTACGGCAAGAAAGAAAGAGAGAGTGTGTGTGTGTGTGTGTGTGTGTGTGTGTGTGTGTGTGTGTGTCAGAATATATCAGAATAAAATTCATGAAATACCTCGTCAAGTATTCACTTTTCGAGAATCTCATTTTAATGCTACTACACACAGAGCACTGCGAAAGATTAATTTATATTAAAAAATTATACGGTTTCATAAATAACGTAAGTCCACTGGGACTTAATGACGTCGAGATTCGTAACGTTCCCTCGCAATCCGTTACAGCCGGCGCGCACTACGCCCAAACAACGTTATCGACCTCGTGCGCCGCGCGCTATTATTAACGATCCTATAATGGCCCTTAATTGGAATCACTTCGTAACGTTTATTCGCAATAGCGCCCCGCTCAGCATCGGTTCTCGCGTAATAAACGCGATTATGCGAGTTCGGAACATATTCGTCGGGAAAAAAGAGCGTGGCGAAACTTTTAACGGGTTCCCTCAACAAGATTCGATTGACAAATTGGATTGTAGAAATTTCCACGGCTCTTTGACTCGCAGATCGTACAGTGCAGCTATACAAAATTATCGCCGGTAAAAGGATGAAGTAATTAAGAATCAAATCTCGGGATGGGTCTAAACTTCAAGACGCGGTCGCCGCTACATCCAAAAGAATCAGCATGCCTATCATATTCTCTGCATGCGCATTTATTTGGATCATTCCGTGCGCGGAATCTTTAATATCGCGATCCAATTCGAACTTTTCGGAATAAATCATCGATCTGCCAAATTTTACGATGAGACCCAGAGCGGAGGCTGCTATTTCTCAAGAGAGAGAGAGAGAGAGAGAGAGAGAGAGAGAGAAAAGAAAGAGGGAGAGAGTAAAGTCAATTCTTTTTATTTGACTTTTACCAAAGCGAAAGAAGAAAAGGAGGCAGGATGGTCCCTTAATTCCCGAGAAAATCTTATTCTCCGCACATTTGGAAAGTCACTTCTGAGAGAACGAAGTCAAGCCAGTTCGCGTCGGATCGCACAATCCCGTTTTATATCGTCGAAATGAACAATGCCTCTCAGTATCCTCATCGGATTTCATCCTCGAGCACTCTTATCCTCTCAAGATTAAAAGGACCGTCGCCTTCGCGTTTATTATCCTTCCGTCGTTTCTCCCCTAAACCACTTTCAACGAAGTACTCGATTTAATCCCGTACTTTCGCGTCGGACTATCATCGGTATCCATCCAGAGGTCAAATGAAATGTTTTATAATGTATACCGTAGTCTATTAACAGTTATATGAGAACATTTATATAAATTCGATAAAAACGGAATAAGAGAGGTAGGTATACAAAGATTGCAACAAACAGAAAGCATCAGAACAGACGAGCCATTTCAGGCTGGCGAGGATTTTATTAGTTATTGTGTGTAATATGACTAACTACAGGTACAGGCATGATGTGATAATAGACTCGCTTTGACATTCGAGGCGCGTGCAAACATCCCGAGAATGCGTTCGCGCCTGGCAAAGTGACGCCCCGAGATAATTTCGGTTCTCACCCGGGTTCGGGTCGGGAGGGCCGGGAAGGACGAGCACGAGGCCAGGGCAGGGGAATCGCTACATGGAAATTGAATTACGTGCCCTGCTGCGAAATGAGCTGCCAGGGACCTTGGTTAGTTTCGACGACAAACTGCTCACTACAGTACGCAGACCTGCCCATTACTCATCCCGCTAGCAAGACGAAGCTCCTTCCATGCCTGACTTTAGACATATATCCAGAGCTTGGTTCCCCAAAGGTACCGCTTGCTCGCCAGGACAACTGTTTGGAATAAACCAAGAATACAAGGGGGGGGGGAGAGAGAGAGAGAGAGAGAGAGAGAGAGAGAGAGAGAGAGAGAGAGAGAGAGTCTAGCCACGTGTGGTCAACTCTTTTTTAACAAACGGATCGGGTAATCGATAGTTTTTTTAAGTATAAGTGAAGTTTTCGAGTGCTTCTTTTTAACCGAGTAAAAGTTTCATGAATACCGATAAAGCCTGCAATATTTCTAAGCGCGTAACACGACGCGCCGTTTTATTGTAAGTCGCGTGGGTAATTTCGCGAGGGGATGTTTTCCCGCGTGAGGGGATGTACGCCGCGGATGATAAACGCTGCGTTATTGTTCTTACGATTCTGGAAAATTTATGGGCACCGAGTTTTTCTCAACATACGTGCGAAGATAAAATCCTGCATTTAAATGTGTCACATTGAAAAATGATGTAGAGGGGTAACTCCCAATAGGCGCACATTGTATCCCACATGTTCGACAAAAAATCATTAATCGATAAATGAGGATTTTCGTGTTTCGAATGCAGGAAATGGAAGTGGGGCGAGCCGATATTTATAATTAAAATCTTTGTTGAAAACATCAGCGAACGTAATCAAATACATCGCTGCGAATCGTATCTCCTTTCTGCTTCGAAGCAATATAACGTTTAATTACAAAGATCCAAGGATCGCCCTAGTTGCAATTAACGTCGCCGACATCTTCGATGCGGGGATGCGAATGACTCTTCCCGACGGCGGTTATTGGGCTTGCATTGATATCGACAGAGACGAGAAATGGGCTTTCGAACGATAATTATTACAATGCCGAGGCACCCAGCTCGTGTTCGAAACGGACAGCTGCGGCTGCGGAAGAGCTAGAGAGATGAGTTTTCGTTTCAGCCAATAATAATCAAACAAGGGAGAGAAATTCCATGTACAAATTAGAAAAGTTACGTGGAATCGCTCGATCTTTGCGTCGAAGTATCTTGCGCTTAATATATAAAAGGAAGAAGATATAAAGGACGAAAAGAAATACGAAAGAGAGAAATTAATTTAATGCAATTTGAATGGCGAATAGTCTTTTTGATGATAGAAAAAAAATGGAAATAATATAAAATAATAAAATGTAAAATGTAAAAAATCGAAGAGCATAATAAGCCTGTTAAATTGGACGTATTTCACGCTGTGCCATACACGTAAATTAGCCAGTCTCTTTTACATTTTTATATAGTAATACTTTATAATATATCCCATAGGAAAATCTTTTGCGGCTTATCGCAGCACAAACACGATACACGTTTTGGTTACTGTCTCAAGCTAAAGGTACGCGATGAGAACAAATACGGGAATAAAACCGCGGTTCTCCCTTCGCAATTTCAGTCCCGTGAGATTCGCCTTACCTGCCTTTGGAAATTCTCGCGATTCCGCAAAATGTAAACAGGAATCAGCGTGAGGCAACCTCTCCCTTTGATCCGCGCCGGGATTAATTCGTTATAGTAGAGAGGAAGGAAAACATGTATAGCGCGCGCTAGGAACGACGACGTTAATTAATTTTGTCCAAGCATCTTCCACGGAATCTTTTATTTTTCATACCCGCTCGAGCAGTTCGCCTCGCGCTGTGACGTTAAACTATTAGCCTACCGCTGAGAAACAATTAAATTATCCAAATATTTGCAATATCTGTAAATACCTGAGCGTAAATAACAACCTTGCTAAGTATTACAACTATGCTACGATCATGGAAAATTTTGTGTCGTTGCATAATTTACATTGTTATATTCATGTTCAGTTCGTCATTATATACCCATAGTTTAGTTTATCGCTTGTTATTCACACGTTCACTGAATTATTTATTTTTACGCGGTGTATTTTTATCGCCTTGCTCATTATACGAAACAAGAGAGAGCATCTACCAGTAAAATATTCATAAATGGGTTGCGCGTTTTTGTTTCAACATTTTGCGTCTTTGGTACTAACGTCGGAGATTTCTGCGTCCTCGAGCGATACTAGAATACCACGCGAACAAGAAGGGGTTCCATCGTAGACGAAGCCCGGGCAGTTCATGAATTCTCCCGCGTGCCGTTGATACCCGGCAGGCATGAACGGTCGAAAGAATCGCATATCCGTCGTGTTAATTAGAGCCCGCGATATAGTCTCTGGCGGAGGCACCCTCGACGATGAGCCGCCGTCCGCGTCGGTTTCATAATTAATCCGCGAATACGGATCTGTCGAAGAAAATTCAGCGCTTCATGAATCTTATTCGCTCTTCGTATAATGAACGCTCGGTGCTTGTCCCGCGTGGAATTAACGCCGTGGACAGATCGTTCCCATGATATTGAAAATAAGCGAACCTTTCTTTCTCCTCTTTCTCTTGCTTTTTTTATATTTTAAACAAACGCAACGATGGAAACTCTTTCTTTTCGCGCTGTACATCCCGCTTAACGCTTTGTCCCCATTGTACGGCAGAATTTATGGCCTCGCCGCTCGACGACGGGCTCGACGTGTTTCCGCGGTTCTTGCTTTTCTTCCTGTCGACATTTGCTCTAATATGTATACGATTCACGTTGTTTAAACATGAGCAAACATATATCTCGCGTGACGACCGTGTATCCGTCGTTCTCGTCACTTTGGTCGCGACCTCTCGATGTGTACGCATTCGAAACTCGAAACGTCTCGGGATTCTGTCAACTGGCGCGTCAGCGACTGCTAATGAGATTAAACGTTGCCCCGGCAAAAAGCCGAGAGGGGGCGAGGAGGAGGAAGGGAGGGAGGGAGGGAGGGAGGAATTGCGGTATCCGGTTTTGACGTGGCGCGTTAAATTTAACGTCGTCAAACGACAGGGTAGGCGACCATTATCCACTTTCTCCGTCGGAAATATTTCGAATACACTTGGGCTAAAAGAATCAATATTCAATAGGCTGCTCGCACACCGGCATCTAAATTGCAAAACGAAAGCCGGCGCAATGCGGGTCCGTGGATGCGTTACAGAAATATTCATCCGAATTGTTCGACGTGGCGACGCGCGGCGATACGCGCGGGTGAACTGGGTCATCGTGAAATATAACGTTTTTACGAGGGTGTACGCGTGTCCGAAAGGAGTCGCCAGATTCCGTCCCAATGTGTCACTACTGGGCTCTAATTCGATTATATGCATTCGCTTGCGGCCACGGTCGCGAAACAGAGTATTTCGCGTTCGAGAACGGACAATGGGAACGCGTACTACGCGGTTTATCTTTTTTTTTTGCCTTCTGTCTGACATAAAATATCTGGCTCGAACTCACGAGAATAAGAATAAACAATTTTCTCCGCGACATAGAAGCGCTTTCGTTAAACGCGAAATAAGAGTTTCCGCTCGTTCCCGATCGCTAATTACGTACTCATGTAAAAGAATTCCTTTCGGCAAATTTTCTACAGCTCCTTGCACTTGTAAATACTCACTTTTTCTCTGTCGCTTATAGCGTAGGCGACAATGATATTGCGTTGCGCATCATGTAAAGGAACGTAATTTCAAAGATGAGAATGTAATATATACGAGAAACATGTTACGCAATAGTGTCTAATGTTGCTCTCCCCGATAGACTTAAACGCCTCCAAACGCCTTTTTTAAACGTAGGTATATGTGCGATCGACCTAATTAAGAGCGATTAGTCAGCTCGATATCGATATCGAGGACATTCTTATCATTTTGTCACGACGCTTTACACCATTATCGAAGACCAAAGAAAGGGCGCGTTTAAGCGTCGCTATATGACGAAGAAATTCCGTCCTCCAGGAATGAACGGCGATAATTGAAGAGGACGAGAGGCGAGAATGAACGACGACGTTAAGGGCAAAAGGTGACCTACAGCTCGAGCAAGGTGGTTGAGGTTGGGCCGGGCCTAGCATCCGGTTGCTGGCTCGACGTGACCCGGATTTACCTGGTCTCTCCACCACGCTCTTCCCTCGTCGCTCTTTCCCTCCTGCCCGACTCTGTGTGTTCACCTGTGTTACGAGATAGATCTTGTAATCTAATAAACTTCTCCACTGATAAAACATGGCACACGTAGTCACGCCGCGTGTCGCGATGTCTCTCGTGCGAGGATGCGGCTTTACTTCGCGACAGATTCGTGATCCGTCGTTGTATTGCCAAAAAAAAAAATGGATGACCCAGGAAATCCCGCGGCTGAAATTTCGTCAGTGGATTTTTCAGTCGATTTGGGAGTCTCATTGTTGAACGGAGGCACAGGCGAACGATTGCTTTGAGCATCGCGATCGCTTGTCGGGCATCGATGGAAAAATATCGCGCGGCACAATTATTGAGTATCGATTTCCCCGCGAGTAAGCTCCGTGCATTTTAGGTATGCGCGCATTTCATCCGCGCTGCGACGAGGGTGCATTTACGCGATTAAATTAGCCGGTGGAGCGCACGACGCGAGCTTTCACACCAAACAATCGGCAACACGCGCGTATATACCGACTCGACGAAATTATTGACCCTCCCTACCTCCTACGGCGACCGCTTAATTGAATTTCTTACCGGTACCTCATATACGACGTGATCGTCGTAAGCCCCAGTACACGTCGCAGAACGTCTCTCATTAACCCAAACAATAAACGTCAACACGGCGGACAAGTTTAATTTACGGGTAAATCTCTTGAAAGAACTTTATTAACGAAATCCCTTCGATTAGGCTTAATGTTATATATTAAAGACATTACGTTACAGTAAAGTTTCTCGAGCTGTGGATAATGCAACATCAGACTAAATAATTGTAGGGACGAGATATTTTATTGTGTATTTATAAAAACAAGTAATTATTTGTATAATTAAAAAATAATTGTGTGTGTATAATAGTAATGGCGGAGAACTGCAGATCGTTTTCACGTAATAATGGATAATTTAGCGTATGTATTACGCTATTACGTTCTACATTCTGGAGCACGTAAATTATTCGACGATGTTTTCGCAGAAAAACACAGAATAATCGACAATGATGCCAGCCGACCGTGGCAGGCCATAATTGCAATAAATTAGAAAACCCATGAAACGCTTAATAACTTAATAATTATATTTAAAAAGCTTATATATACAGAATAACCATAATATAAAAGAAACTTTTTTTTATGATTCATGTACTTTTACCTTGATCCAATTGCCGCACGCTCGCTAAGAGCGAATTCAATTGAGTCGCGTATCGCGAGGCATTCTTGCGAACGCAGGCATGTCAGAACCATTAATGCCACCCATTGTGCATTATATCCTAAGCCGAAATCATTCGAAAGCAACGATTCTACTCGCGGTACGTGCCGAGTATTTCTCGAGCGGTTTCGATGGGATGTCAATACCGCAAAAGTCGGTCATACCTCAGTTTTGCAGGTAGCAAGCACAGACAGCTGTAAGCTTCTCGCAATCGACAAAGACGAACTCGCGTACTCCTCTCATCCGTAACGACATCGCGTGCATTCGGGTGCGAATAACTATATGAAAACTGGAGACTAACTTTTACGCGAACGACGACGGGGAAAGGATCGGCGAGAACCGATTTAATCGGGGTCCGCGTGCGTGGAAAGAATAAAGACCGAGAAAGGAGAGAAATGGATGGTGTCGTCGATATCTCAACAATTTGATAAATTGTTATGGAAATCGAGTCGAAGGATTCCGGGTAGCTCCGGTGGTAGCTTTATGTTCCAACAGCCGAGTTATCTTTAGCCGTGTCGATATCGTTCATTGCGACAATCGAGAAATGGGTTATACTGTTCAAGCATAATGTACATAGACATACCGTAGAGTTGCACGGTATAATAAGGAAACAGACGGAGCATTATGTATCTTGCGCTTGAGGGTAGATTAGATGAGTAGATCTTAAATCCACTTCAGACGATCCACGATTCGCATCAGAAGGGAAATTCTGTTTATAATTTTCTACAAAGGATACAAAATACGTTAAAATAAGATATGCACACATATATCAAAAGATATAAAATGATAAATAAAATTCTATTTTAAAAATTATAGACTGAATTATAGATTACCTAAGGTGAGCTTTAAAGCGGAAATGTTGTCGATTGTTTCGATGTATAATACGCCGTCAAATAACTGATATCCTGTGTCTGACAGTGTACAACCGATATACTGTAATGTATCATATTCTGGAACTTCGACCTTAAATAAAATAGATTCTTTGACGAACTTAAAGTTAACTTTTTTCCTTCTTTTCCTTTTAGAAAAAATGTTAGTGCTTCCGTGTAAACAAGTTTGGTTTCTTAGAAGCGACGAGAAAAGTTCGCAATCAATTTCGTTGTCATTATTATCGCGCGATCCGAGTTAAACCCTCTCGGTCCTCTCTCGCGGAGAAAGAACAGCCGACTTCCCGACGCGATTAAAAAGTTGAACCGGGAAGAGCGCGGAGCGCCATCGCCAGGGGGCTATTATAACAGTGTATTTTTCTAGGTTTTACGCTCCTCTAATTCGACCCAGATTACCCATGATCGATCACCAAAGTCGATATCCCGCGAGCCTTAATTCGCCCAGCGAAAACGGTAGCGGGGCTGGGCGAAACCTATCAAAGTTAAGCACTCGTTAGAGTGCCTTCGTCCCCGGGCGAAGTTAATTCCGAAGTTGCTACTACGGGAGAGATCACGTTCTGAGTTTTATACAGTCGCCTATTTTCATTCCGCATTCTATGCTCCCCCAACACTGCAAATTGCATTATAATCACATCGATTAGGGAATTATGCTCATCATAATCTGTAGCCTAATCGCGATGTAATTGAAAAAGTGCTAGAAAGAAAGAAAGAAAGATAGAAAAGTCAGGTGCACTTTTATACCTTTCAATTAGGTTACTTTTTTTAAATGAGAAAGAAACTGAATACGTTTTCTACTATGAAAATTTCTGATTTGTTATATCTAAGCTTAATGAAAGGTAAACTTTTTATTTGTTTTCCTCGATAGATTTTATATTTTATGATTTGTAAAGCTAAACCTAGTCACGATAGTTAATTATCCACAATGTCTTAAAAAACTTTTCTTTTTGTTATTATAACCGTTCTTTTTGTTATTTGTATTTTCCTTGCAAGATTTTTTTTCAACTACAGGGCTCAGATTTTCGGTTTATAAAAGAAGAGGATTTCACAATGGTAACGCGCTGTAACAGAAAGAGTCCTGAAAAATAAATGTGCGCTAAATTGATGATGTAAAATTATAGCTTTGACGTACGAAAGCGGATATGAATCGATATGATCTAAAATTAAATTTGCTTGATAAATATAATGGTATTTTAGTTCAAAGAAGATAAAAGGAAAGAACTCAATTAAGTAATTCTCTCTAATCGTTTGCAATAAGCGAATACCATTACATAGGTTTTTCTCGTCACGTAATTTTCTCACGCGTATAAATTTCTTAAAAATAGTTGTGAAAATTCTGCAGAAATAAGTTTTAAAATATCGCAACTCCCAACCGTATAAGCGCGTATCTTGTTGTAAAGTCGGAGAAGAAAATAAGACCGAAGTTGTCGACACTTGTAACAAAATCGAAAACTAAATAAAACCGAATAAACAGACTGCTCGTTTGCGCGCAAAAAAAATGAGCGAAATGAAAATTCCGCGGCGCATCTCTCCTAATAATCACAATAATGGAGAGACAAAGAAACCTTTCGCCTGGGATGTCGCACGACCGACGGTAAAAAGACCAGCAAGAGGAAACGCAGGAGAGACGCGAGAGTTGAAGCGCCGTTAAACAAAGTAATGCCAGGCTGTCACCTCCTTTAATCGTTCGTCACAAAGCAAGCGAAACTACGTCTACGTTTCTCCGATTGAAACAAACTCGGTGACGCGGAACAACGGCGAAAGAGGAAACTTGCTGCACAAACGTCCGTTCATGATCGTGAAACGGGTTGAATAAATCTGCATCTCTCATCGGCGTTTATTTTCCGCCGAGGCATTTTGCGAAACCAAACGGCATCTCGATATCCAACGATATCCGATCGAGAAATCATCGTCAGAAAATCGTCGTATATTAGCGGACTTACTGGTCCGAATGCAATCGCGACGTATTGACGAATCCACGGAAACCTTTCATCTCAGTTAATCAGAGAGGATCGACGGAGATTAAGAATATCGGGTAATAAAAGATCGAAAGAGAGGGAAGAAGAGAGAAGATGGAAAAAAATTGCCCTGACGAGAGAGCATAGTCACGAGCGACGAATCGAGGTCGCGCGCGGTTCATTCGGCCGACGATCGCAGGGAAGCTTTTTTACGCTCGCTCGAATGGAAGGATTACACATCCTGAAAATCCTGTATGCGACAGGGACGAACGGCTGCCGTCTCTCGTACTCGAGACGATGCATACGCGAACGTCGTGAGAAAAATTACAGCGCGAGTTACGCGAGAAAAATTTTGTCACGCGATTTTCCCGCTCATAAGTTTCCAACTTCATACCTCATCGTGCAAGAATTATTAACGATACAGGAGTTTATAATTATTGGTTCTCAATCGTGCAACTTTCTGTAACTAAACTACATTTTCTTGACGTAACTGGGTTTTCCTTCGATAAATATCCGAAGAAAACTCTCGAGAGGACATTTATATCCCGGAAGGGTGCTTCTTGTGCATTGTGATTTCGCTAACTACAAGACAGCCGTCAAAGAAATCCAGTAGCAAACCCCGAAAGCTACACAGGGAAAGGGGAGAAAAAGATTGTCATCGAGTAAGGACCGTTAGGGGACACTCAGAATTTTTCAGTAAACGTGCCGACTGAATGAAGAATCCGGTTCAAAGCTGCACTTTCAAAGCTCACTGAGAACTCAATGCCAGAATTTTCTGCGCGTTCGCATAATACTCCAGGATACGTGGAATCCACGAGAAGCATTCCTAACGAGTGATATCTAAAAATAAGACAAAAAGCCAAACCGTAAGAGAGATGAAGAGGAGAAAATGGAAGCGACCAAGACAGATAGAGAGAAAGAGAGAGGAAATAGAATAGATAGAATCGGAATAAGGTTTTGCTTCTGAAACAGGACGCGCGTTACAAAGTAGAAATTGGGTCACGGCGAACTTACTTGATAACAGATTTTATTTGAGAATTATTTTGTTACATTTCCCATCCACGCTCTTTGCGTTATTTCGCTTAAACTTCAACGAGAATGCGCGAAACACCCGTATTTATTCTTCACAGTTCGACGTATTTGCCTAGAATTTCAAACGGGCGCATATTTGAGAAACCGTAGAGATTACAGTCCAGAGTCGGCAGAGGCGAAAATGAAATTTCGCGAGTGGATCGCCGCGCGTGCCCGCGCTGTGGACTCGTCGCTGACGAACCGAGCACGTTCCGGAATTAGCTTCTGCTTCAGGGATTATCAGACCTCTCGTCCCGGGATTCGAGGTTCGCGATCATTAGGGATTACGGTTGACGACACCTTAATTCCGGACGCGTGCCGATATCCGGTTAACGGAAGTCCGCTCGGCCGGGAACGAAAGGACCTCGCTTTACTTACAAAATGTTGGAAAAGGCTGGCGAGGAAATGAAGACCGCATAAGGAAATTAATTTTCTTTTCTCGCATCCGAGATGCACGACTCGCTAAGATCATCGAAATTTACCTATTCCACAAAGGCACATCGGATTGAACGCGCGATCAAACGTTCGAAAAACTGTTTTACACATGAGGGGATAAAGCTTTCCCGATATTCCCTCGCAAATGATTGCAGGATACAGAGTATTCATTATATACACCGTGCAATTAATTAATTTCAGATTAAACTCCATTCTGTGTTATAATACCCGCAATGATTTAAATATTTATAATATGGAGCGTATTAATGCAGCGTTTATAGGTAATGGCAATCGAGAGCAACAGACATTCGTCGATTTTTCAATTAACGCAGCGAATCGGAAAGCTTTGACAATTTGTAAAAGTGTATATTGCGTTTTGTAGAGTAAGGAACTCTTTTGCGCGACACAAAAAGGATGTCGGCGACGAGTCGGGAATATTTCAAACTTAAGCGGCGGAAAACGGGCGTGCGAGACAGGTGGACGCTACAATAAAAGTTTTTGAGATCCCGGTCGTAAAGTACAATAACAAAAGAAGCGCTAGAGGCGACGAATTGAGATAAAATTTTTAGGCGTTCGAAAGTAGTTAATGAAACAGCCCGAGAAGCCAGCGAAAACGCGAGAAAAATTGTATTAGATTGATTGAATATTGCTTGTAAAATGCTGACAAATGTTTCTATAGGTCTATCGAACTATATATACTAAAAAGGATAAAGGCGGATCGTGCACTTGAGGCAAATTGTCTCGTCAAACTTAAGATAATACGTTTCAATTATCGAGCCCGGTTTTATCGGGAGACTGTGAAAAGAATTGAAAGAGATTCAATAACGAATTAGTTATGCAAGCAATCTATTACGGACGCAATTATGATATCGATTAAGTACGCGAGAAGCTATATCGTCATTTAATCCGTTTCGCCAAATCAAATTATCGCGATACAAATAGTTACTGGGTGTGTATGTGTCTGTGCACGTGTACATGTGTATGTGCGAATGGCAAATTCAAATCAACATCTCCGTTCGAGTGTCCGCGTTTGTTCGCGACGTTTTATGGGTGCTCGAACGTGCCGAGGCGGCGGGCGATCGAAGTAACGATCGATGAGGGTCTCTTCTATTCTTCCCAGACGCCTCGAAACGTTCGTCTCGAAGTAAGACGCGGCACCCAATCGCGATAGAATGACACGGGATGCAAACCAGATTCCGATCTCGCAGACGAAAATAAAATGCCCGGCATCCAACGTACGCCAGTAAATTACTAACCGTCGCGCACGTTCTCGCTCATGTTTTGCGGAAGTCAATAACGTGTGGATGTGAATGAAAAGCGGAAGCAAGTGAGATGAGAATGTATCTGATATAAGAGCGAGACTGCAGTTGCCATTGTGAGAAAATCGTTCAACGTTATACCTATCTGAAATCCACATGTTTATGTATACATAAATGAAAAAAGGAATATATTTGTGACATCAGATACGACAGCAAAAGTGACAAAGTGTTCGTACGTGAAAGCGTGAATGCGGATTACTACAATCCGCATTTACAATGTTCGTGCATAATAATTTAGGAAAATTTATAAACGCGCGTTTAATAGCTGCTTCGCAAAACGTCGTCGACTGAAATAGTATGATATATGTACGTATATATATACACGTCTCGCGCGTGTGTTATTATGCATTAATTACCATGCCAAAGCCAAATTTACAAGAGCATATAATCGAATGCTTTCCCCTGCAGCGTTATAATCGCATTACACTCAAGTAACGCGAAATTATTACTGTGCTTTAGCAGTTATATAGCACGACACATGAAGCGCCGCTTTGAGAAATGCATTCGCCTCTAAGTAAGGAGAAGTAATTTTACAAAGTGCCTATCATAATGCCTCATAATTGAACCAACCGGGATACATTATAAATTATCACTTATAATTTAGCACCAATATTAATAGATATCGCATATACTGCTTGAGAAATCAATACAAAATATGAATTCTTTAATTAAATCGCTAAAACACTTATTCAGTTATTTGCAAATTTTACAATTGTTTACAAGAAGTGTATAAATTTTCATCTTGATATTAGAAAGTTACATTTCAAACGAAGCCATCAAAGCTTCGCAGAACAAACAGTTACATCACGCTATGTATATATATCTAATGTATATATTTTTATTTTTATTTCTCAATTGCGCGAATAAGTTCTCGCCTGTGATTATACCGAAACAGCAACTTCAAAAATATCGAAAAACATCCGCATCTATCATCCCCCTTTGTTATCGTTATACATCCTCGATCTCCCTTGTATACGCTAGCAAATCCATCACGACACATGTAAATTTTACATCCACTCGCGCGTATGTACTGCGTGCCCCGGATCGAGAGAAGCCAAAATAAATGGACGTTTGCTGAGTAGCTTTTAAGCAAGACAAAAGCCGCGATCCCCCGAGGTCGACGAGAAATTTCCCGATCAGCGACCGAATTCTGCTTTGGGAGTCCGAGAGGGTACAGATGGCACATTGTGCTCGAGTCGATGTCGGCGATGTTAGCCTGAGTAAATTGCTTCGTTAAGTCAGCACACGCTATTTTATAATCGCGTTTGAACAATGGCCGCATTTAAACCAGTCCTCTATGTTTAACATAAAAATTATCTAACGTAACAAAATAAAAATATATTTTCTGTTGTGAAATTATGTGTATATCAATGCGTAAGATTTTGCAGACGAGAAACAGAGCACGATCCTTTATCATCACAATTTTACAATCATTGCATTACAATATTTTCTTTATTCAATATCTGAACCCACGCTATAGTATAAATGAGATAATGTATCTAGCCGGAAGTTAATATAAATTATTAGTCTACTTAAATCTTCTTTCGTCATTCTCCAGATACATTCCCCAATCTCGCTTATTGTTAGACTGAGATCAATGATTAATAGGGATTCTTTAAGACTTCTTTTGTAACTTCTGCATATTCTGCCAATCCCCTTACCATTTTCTGAATTATAAGAGGGGATCAAGTTTATATATTATAAGAAAATGGGTGGTATTATGGAGCCCCAGCTGTTAAATAAATAATGATACTTCAGGGGCACTATTATAAGACCTGAGGTTATATAGGACTTTAGATATACGATCATAACTAACAATAAGGTGATTAATCAAAAATTAATAAATTAATAATTTATTTTAAATATTTATATTATTACTATTTTTTCAAATATATATCTTATTCTTGCTTAGATTCTTGTACAAATTGATCGAAATTTTAAAGATTTTTTAATATAATTTTTGTACACCCCATCTACCTCTTCTTGAAATGTGAGAAATCAAATTTAATATGTGGAAGAGAAGATGATATTAATTTTATTTCATTTTCAACAGTCTACGAGCTTTCAGTTTCAATAAATATATTTGACATCAATCTGTAGAAGCTTTAACAGTCTACAGTGTAAAGTGGAAATAAATGTAATTTTAAGAGCACACAAATAATAAATTAACGTATTCAAACGAAATAATTTCAAAGCAAAAGAAAAATACAAAATATTTTTATAAAACCTGATAAAATTTTATTTTTCTGAATTGTGCAAATTTCATGTTACGCAATTTCACTTCTACCTCGGACATTGAATGTCATAAATAGACTTTCCTCTGTACAAATGCCTCTGTTCAAGATGTGTCGCAGAATATTTTAGGAACGAAATCGTATTTTAGCAAACGTGCGATTCAATTATTTTATCTTATGTAAGGTCAATTATACTAATAACATTCGCATTTTCCATGTTGCTCTTACGGAGATAACGACATTGCGCCGTCGTTGTACCTTCCGAAAGCAGACCGGAGTACTGTATTACATTTGCGAAAGGCAGGAAAAACTTGTTACTGGCCTAGCAACGATGGCTGTCACGCAGACAACCGTTGAAAAATATTCCATTAGCGAGGTCGAGCGTTGTTCGCCTTGCAATGAAAAAAATGGCGGTCTCGATTTGTCTCTCAGTTAAAAAAAAAGAGAGCGATAGAGGAGAAAAAAGACAGAAACCAATAAAATCAGCGAAATTTTTGTCATAAACGAGATGCATCCGTTCATCGATCGTACCATCAAATTGGCTGTTTCGCGCTGCATTACTGATTGTTTGCTGCGCCTGTTACCTCTTGTACTATTTTATATTATTCTGCGCAAGTTACACGAAAGTTACATTATTTATACGTTTATTAATTAATATTATATAAATAATAATAAATAATATTTATATTGCGTTATTGTTATTTATATATTAATAAATGTTTAGAGACACACATGCACCGCACGCGCTACCACAAGAATTTCTCAATCATGTAATATTCCGATAAAATCTATAAATGAGGAAGAAAAAAATAAAATGTATATTATGATCTTTCTGCATTTTGTGACCACAGATGATATCACGTTGAATTAATTCATCAGTACCTTGCGACCGCGATACATTTTTATATATAGTAGCCTGCCTGTTTCCATCGAATAGATTTTTCCAAGCATTCGCCGTTCCCAATAACGTACACAATTAGCATTCGTTATTGAAACCTCCGATTCCACTGCCAGTCTCCACTACCCAGAAGAGAGAAAGAGAGAGAGAGAGAAAGAGAGAGAGAGAGAGCTATGTAAAATTCAATATCGGAAGAATCATTATTACCGTGCGCTGCACAATGGCGTTTAGCATAATCCTTTAATCAGCTTCGGGGAGAATACCGAGGAGAAGAAATTGTCGGTAGAGCGGTGTTTTTTAGGATCCTCCGAGTTTTCTGAGCACCGACAAAAAAAATAAATCATCCAGTAATTTTCCTCTACGTTAATTGGAAACGAACGTTTATTATAAACAGAGATCAACTGTGAAATTCCCAAATACTGTCAACTAGTCCTCAAAATCGCCGAAAAAGCTTTCGCGACTTTGCAGCCATCTCAATTATTCTTGAGAAATCTCCAGGAATCCTTCGGACTCTCCAGCATCCATCGATCTTTCGACAGACCCTTCGACCTGTTCGACAAGAGAGCTCTCCTTGTGAACAAGTAGAGCGGATCAAGATGTGCGTATTCGTCATAATATTTCTCGCAAATTATTAAATATATGGAAATTATTAAAAGACAAATGAGATGGGCTGTACCGCTATTCGAGTGTTCTTTATCGTGATTTCTTTTATCAGATAATAACTTAAGATCACGTGGATACTTTATTTATAAAAGGCTTCAAAGACTCAACTCGTATTTGTCTAAACGTCAGTAACGATTCGAGAGTACAAAGACGTTTAGCGAGAAAGGGGGTGGTAAAAATCGCCGAAGCAGGTAACATCGTGGAGTCAGAGCTATCGAGTGCCGATAGGAACGACGACGGCGGTGACGACGATAACGCGGCGACGACTATGGAGCAAGGATGTTGGCGGGGGATGACGGTGGAAGAAGCCACGGGAATAGAGGGTAGGTAGTTGGAAACCAGCAATTGGGTCTGCTGCCAGCGAACTGGGTGCTTGTATAGGTGGGAGAAGGTCGCGGGAGGAGTGTACCAGAAGCCTGAAAACCGGGTCACCACTAGGTCACTGAGCCTCCTCTCCTCCCCCCTTCTCGTCGCTGACAAATAAACCCGGGAAAGTGCTCCTTCGCATATACGAATTAATTATAAATATTATTGGCTGACCCACGAATTGCCGCGATAAGCAACTTCTCGGTCGAATACGGTGGTTTGGCCCTATATCGAGGACAAAGATAAATATTTGGTACCGTGCGGCTCGATAAATTATGTCGATTACTGCATTTCGCTGTGTAATTAATTATTGAACATACCATTGATGATCATCCGGTACAATGGCCATTATTGATCTATTTAATTTTCATGTGCACGCGTATAACACCTGAATACGGGCTTTGAAAAAATCCGGCACTGTGTATCGAAATACGATAGTTTCTTTTTACAGTATATTATTAAAAAGGCGAAACTGTGTATTCTGAGACTCGATTGAATTTATTCGCGATTACTTTCGCGCGTCCCCTTTCATCTCTACTCAAGACCCCGAATTATTTAATACGTAATATTTTGTGTAAAAGCAGGCTTTCAATTTCGACTCGGCTGGTGAAAAGACTATTCTCGCTTATTCAAACGAGAAAACGAACTCCTGGAAAAAACATGCGTATAACTCGCGGTCGCCCGATAGGCGGATCTATTTTTCGAGTTTATTGTCTGTCATCCGTATCGAGGACGGCGGGGCATTCGTCGGGTTTAACGCCGGCCATGCAGTGATATCGGCAAGGAAAACCGGATTTCCGTTACCGATAATAACCATTGACCATAACCATACTGAATATATGTATATACACTCCAGTATATATTCGCAAGGAATAATATTTTTAATAATTCATTGTCGCGCGTTAAAATATGACGTGTTAAACCGACGGCGCGCAATTCCTGGCGATGGTAATATCAAGAGAGAATTTTTACCAATTTATTCTTTTTATTTCCATCTTCATTAAATAAAAAACGTCCATCGTGCCAGTAGTATAACAATGGCGAGTACTCGGGCGAGTAGCAGCGGTCTGCCACAAAGCAGACAGGTAAGGAGCGATCGAAATAGGTCGGAAACAGTTAGCGTCGTGGTCTCGACGTTCCCGCGAGAAACATCGAGAACCTCGTTACAGATGGAGAGATAAACGTCCGTGCAGAATCGATTCTGCGATCGTATTAACCCTTAATCCTTAAGTGCTCGCGTGACGGAATGTTGCACAGATTCTCGCGTCGAGTCTCTTTTGATTTACCCTTACAAATCTGCAAATTATCAAAATTTAAAATAAATTGCATAAAAATAAAGTTCGCATTTTACAAAGAATGCACACAAGCAACTCATTTTCTATTATTCTCAATTCTCTGCTGGCTCTGAATATTTCAGATATTTTATAAAAAATGCTTTATCGCTCATCCGACAGGTAAATTAATAAATAAATGAATAGATTAAAGAAGAAAGAGATTACTTTGCTTCCGCGCTTACCGAGTTCCCGCTCATGAGTCTTTGCCTCGTGTCGAAATGAAATAATCATACTCGTATCGGATCGAATCACGTAAATTGATGAACGGTAATTATTAGCGTTATCGATCATTTCAGTAAAAGAACCTCACGCAAGGCTGACCTTTCCCGATCCTTTTTATATAATAAAAGGGAATAGATGGAATATGTGTGTGTGAAACCAATGCCCGTGAGTATCTAAGGGATTATCGAGTTCACCGCTGCGTCACGTCGGCATCGCAGTAGAATCGCTTCGCGAAGAGCCAGACCGCGCGAGTAAAGCTGGACCTGTAACGTTATACTGAACATGTATCACGCCGTCGTAACATTACAAATGATGGCACGTTACTGCGGTGTTACAGTTACTCCGTACAATGTCACGGCAGCGCGGATTACGATACGCAGTGGCGTTACGATGCACCTTACAATGTCGACATTACACGGATTATCGAAGGCGTGCCGAGATAGCGTAATTCGACGAGAAATATCGATTATGTGTAGCGGCACAATATTGAGTTTTAAGAGTAGAAAAATGCGTGGAAAAATCGTAAGCCGCGAAAAACTATTACGGATGAAAGCTCGTAAAAAATGCCACTTTCCTCGTAGAACTATCTTTTTTCCTTTACAGATATTAAAATACGTGCTTAAAATAAATTCTCCGCGATAATTACAAAAGTTCGGTCCCATTTACCGAAATTAATTGTCTATAGAGACGGCTCCGAGAGATACGGTAAGAAACGAGATCCTTATCGAGGATTAAGAAAGGAAGGACGGGTTAGGAAAGAAAGGGCACGGGTTATTATAAAGAATTTTTAATACAACGAGCGAAATGATAAGTGATATTAGACTACCGCTCGCGCGAACGAGCGGGCGGGACAAAGGGCGTTTACTCCACTTTTACGATAAATTGCTCCTTCGGAAATCCATTTAGCCATAGGAGAAACGGCGCCGCTCTTTCCCGTACCGGGCCCGATAAATGCATTATCGTTTTTCTGCCGTCGTCTTCTGCGAGACGGCGATAAAGTCGAAGTAACTCCGGCGCGGCTCACACGCGGTAAACACGAAATTAACACTCTCACCCGCCCATGCCATCACCTATGCGTCCTTCGGCCGCATACACTCCGCGCTACATGGCGATGCACTTTTCTGTCGATTGCACGTGCTCTCATATCCGACGCTAACGTTGTTTCAGTAACGCGTGCGTCCCCTTTGTTACGCAACGAGTGCGCAGCTGGCGCTCGTTGGCTCGAGCCGGCGGCAGCGTTGATACTTGCATTATTAAATTCTTTTTACGTGCCCTTTGAAATTTTCTGATGCATTTCCGAGAAAAGAAACCGACTGACCGATTCACTCGCGAAGATCTCAGTAATTTATTTCACTCTGTTATCTCCGGCGCTTTGCCTCCGTAATTGCAGCTAATCCGTGATAAATCACCGCTTTCCTTGAGTCCTTCAAGACTGACACAAAGAGAATTATGAAAGTGGGCGGCTTAACGAAGTTGTTTTCGCTAATCTAAACCCATCTAACGTTCCCTAATGGGTTCGTTTATTTGTCCTACGGCGAATGCGATAACGAACCGCCTGTCAATTTATTTAGAGACGCGACAAGGATAAATTGCTAAGACGCGCGCGATCGGCCGTCGTAATCATCGATCGAAGCTTCCTTAATTGCGTGTCAGGGAGCGAAGTTCCGTACGTAATGTCCCGCAGTTTAACGAGGCTAATTAGAAGTCGCATTAACCGTAACGTTCGTCCCTCACCGACATCCGCGAAGGCGCAAAATGCCCCACGCTCGACCAGATTGAAACGCTAGAACGTGCACGTTCGTGGAATCGATCGATCGATCGAGTAGTTTTCCAACGATTTCACGAACGCGTCATTACAGCACGTCGCAGGGTTTTTTTCCCTCCCTCGCGTGAATGACGCTGAGCACAAATGTACGAACGATTGTTGACGATAATCGCCGCGTCTTTCGACGGTATTCTCCGTCGAACGCGCGACGCGTTCGTCACCGTTCATCACGATCCATCACTCGATGCGCGACGGTCCCCTGACATCCAGAACGACGGATATCTCCCCGAGCGTCATTCTCAGATGCGATCTGCTGTTTCCTCTCTCTCTCTCTCTTTCTCTCGATGTCATTGCATCGAAACAAGACTCGTGATTTCCCTCGTGTCGTGCAACCACAACGAATCCGCGTGCGGTTTTTTCCTTCGGCGAGTACATCTTGAGGATTCAATCACGCTAACAGCACAGGAGTTACACACGCAATAGATACAGGATAAATCCGATCGAAATATCAACATTGGCATTTCAAACAAATAAACAGAGAATGCGGGTAATTCTGAATTGCAATTTGCTCTTCGATTCATCCATCAATGGAGTAACCTCGTTCTACCGACATGGGTCTTGTAATGCCGAACCGTCATCCATCGTGCCGCAAAGTCTCCGCGATGCGGAAATTCATGGTTCAACGAGCAAATTCCAAAATCGCACTTCCGCGTACATCCACCGTTTCGCTTTTTCGCGTGGTTTATTTTTCCTTCGTTTCTCTCGGGGGACGCGCTTATACGTTCGAATTTGCAGTGTGCCCCTGGGATCGCATCGTAGATGTAAACAAAAGCGACGACGAAGGAAAAGCAAGCGGGCCACTCAGCCGTGAAAACGGGGTCAAAGGCCACTCGTCAAAATTGGCATTCGTCGCAATTGCGCACAACTGAATGCGAATAAAGCGCAGGCGAACTCCTTACGGAGATATTCGATCAGAGGCGCGAGAGTAATATTATGCCTGCGCAAAAGATAAGACGATAGAGAGAATCTCCCCTGGGAGATGCGCGGAGAAATTACTTTGGTTATTCGACTGCGGAGGAACGTTTCTATATGCTTATCTACATAAGTCACGAATCACAATAAATCGTGTAACCAGGTATAATGTAAAGTTTTTTTTTTAATGAATAATAATAAATCAACCGTTTAAAATTCCTGCTCGATCTCTATAAGCGGTGATCAGCAAAGGGAGATTCGGTCGAGTGTGAAGGAATTATCAGAGACACGGACATAGAACGGATGAAAGATAGAATTTCAAAGAGCGCGCTGCAGATCTCAAGTACCATTTAAACCATTCGACCATTCAAAGGGTTTAAATTTTTATGTAATTGCTTGAAAAGATTACGAAGGTTACGCAGATCATTCCAAGCAAGTCGAATTATTTAACATTAGATATCGAACAATTGAAACGGTATATGGAGAAAAAATTGTAATAAAGTTTATATGACAAACATTTCTTTAAATATATTGAGATTATAAAATTGCGATATTTTCATTTAAAGATGTTACATATTTTATACTTTGCAAGAGAATTAATTGTCTGTTCACGAATTCTGACGGCAAACTCTAATAAAGTATTTGGTCGACCGGAAAGGAAAATAGAGAAAGAACGTGATTACTTGTGGTTAGGGATCAAAGAGAGAACGGCAAATGCATTTCGCCACTTAACTGGAAATCTGCAGTAGCATAACGAGTCGATGGAGACTCTTACGTCCGAAAAATATGCGCGCTTCGTTCGGAATAGTAGCCACCGCACGGCCCCAAATCGCCGTGGCGCGATTTCAATGCCGTCGCTCTCCAACTTCCTTTACGGCCACTAGCCGCATATTTTACAATGTAAAAGCCATAATCCTTATATTTCGCAAAATTTCCTCTCTTAGAAATGTTATCAATTCAGGAAAATTCCCAGAAGATAGCAGAGAGATCGAGGAAGGACCTTCCGCGCAATATGATTTGAGGTATAAAAGAATTTTAAGAGTGAACCTGATGTAAGTTTTATATACGTGACATGTGTTGCACAATGTAAGAATCTGTAAGATCTTTTCTAGATTCTACCTTGTTCCTTCTGTGCGCGCATTTTCAGTAATTACAGCGATCCTTTCGTCACGTGAGTTGACTACAAGAGTCAAATGCAAAAACGCTCTGGCTCTTTGGAAAGGCAATAAAATGGAAAAGCTCTCTCGCACGAGAGAGTTAATAATGAGTCGCATCGACTGAATTACGTGCAAGATGATTTCAATATTCCGACGTAAAAGGGATTCGCTGTTCGATAGCTAAGCGTGGGCAAAAGAAAGCGTGCAAAGAACATCAAAGTAAGAGCAATCTTCGTGCACTTTAATATCGCGCAAAATGGCATAATAATTGTATCATTTATAAAAGAACATTAAATTATATATATATAGATACGTGTCGTAAGAAATTCGTAAATTATTTCAACAAAAAAAATATCTGCTGTTTAATCGTTAGAAATCGATTAATTAAAAAAACTATTAGCTTAAAATACCCTACATTCTTAAAATGGGAAAATATAAGAATATTAATTAGCAAAAATACGTAATCTTCGCAACTTCCATTGTTTTATATGCGGTATGAAACTTTGTTTCACACCCTGCAGAATAAACGGAAAATCCACAGAACGGAGTTTACGAGCTCGTTTCCATTCGTGAATATATCCACTCCGCGCGCAGCGTGTCTTCGTACCTGTCATTTCACTTTATGCGCGACGGGTGTGCATTTCTGTACCGTGGAAGTTAATCAAGTACTGATTAAAGAGCGCGCCTAATTAGAGAGTTCGCCTGAGAGCTACTTTAGCACGTATGTCAAATCAGGTCGTGAGGATGCCGACGTTGATATCATCTCTAGCGTGTTTATAGAACAATTCGCGAAAATGTGCGACAGTTATTGTCGCAATTACTGTTGCATTCATCTCTCTCGAAATGTGGAATCCGATGCTCAAAGACTTCCCGGAGGCTTAATTCGCTGGTCTCGTAATTTCTAAAATTAAACGTTCCTGTAATAACGTCGCGCCTACTGTCCTTGTAAATTTCCTGGGATTCAAGAGATTAGAGAGAGAGAGAGAGAGAGAGAGAGAGAGAGAGAGATTAGAGAGAGAGAGAGAGAGAGGGGGGGGGAGGGAGGGGGAGCGAAGGAGAGCATAAAAAGCAATAAACGTAATTCTCCGAGTTAAATAGCGGCTAATTCTCAGAGACAGAGATTTAAGGGCACGAGATACGCCACGCAAAGTTCTGTCTAACTGAGGAAATCGCTCGCGGAGCAAACGACACACGTAATTAAATCTACCGCGTATCGAGCTAAACTGCATCAATTAAACAGAAGTCAGGATAAATCGACGTCGATTTCAATACGGAACGCGTCAGCGCATATATTACCGCGCGTTGCACGCCGTTGCCTGGCGAGGATCTCGGGATTATCGTGCGTGGGTGTATGATGTCGCGATTGCGTCGAGGTTGTGCACCCGGAATTTGCGAAGAGCTCGGATTATCAATTTTTTTCCGCCGCTATTTCCATGCATAACTGATGAACCTTTAAGGGATAGAAATATCTGCCGCTGGTGATTTTGAATTAAAATAACGACGGGAGCCCCGATATAACGACAGCGTCACTAGCTGGACATATCATTGAGATATCAAGCACGGGAAATGGAAAGCATGCAACTTATATATATGTAGTACTACGAATATCTCGGAAAATTGCAGAGAATATATACATATATATATATACATATGTAACGTCCAGTAAATCGCGATATAACGGCGAAGAAATGTTGATACAGAATAAATGCCTTCGAAATTGAAAGATGTAACGTCTGAATGCAACATCTAAATCGAATTCCATCATCGCTGTTAAAACATGTTCGATCCCAAAATTTTCATCGATTGGAACATTTGAAGAGAACTCTCCTGCGCACGTACATATACATATGTATATCGCTCTATAGAGTCTATAGGCTCTCTGACGTGCAAAGCACACGCATACTTATCTAGTCCGTGTCGGATAAAGATACGTCGTCGTATTCGCGCGCTTGACATCTGGCACTTAAATCGAGCTCGCGTCCCGCGAAATTTTAGCCGACACCCCGGTAAAAGCCCTTCGAGACTTTTAGAATAGAGCGCAGACGATGTGGGAATGGCACAGGAATGGCGGAAACCAGAATAAATTTCAGAACGCGGCTCTCTCTTTTTCCCGATGCATCCGTCCGATTCTTTTCCGCGTCGTTTTCCCTCGCGATTTTATCGAACTGCTTTATGACATTCGCGAAACTCGCGAAGTGTATGAGTGAGTAGAGCGAAGAAATCTGATAGGAACGATGGTAGAATATTTCCAGAATACTATATGCAAGGATGATTTTGCATAAAGAAAGAATAAATGAAAATGTAGCATAACATTTTTTTATGTAATATTTTGTTTAATATTTAAAATATGGAAATAATTCAAGAAATAATTTCAATTAACTTTACAGAAATATAATTTGTGGTGACATAAATATTATTTATTATTTTATAAAATAGAATAATGGAATTTTCTGCTCGCGTTTTAATAGCGTTGAAAAATTCATGTTAATGTAAATTATATGAGCTTCAATAAGGTATTACTTTTCTGATTTTCAGAATTGATTTTCTTAAGAACAAAACTAAATAAGTATAGGTATGTAGAAATTTTAATTTTTATTCCAAATTTTATTCCAAAATTTTGATACTGTTTTTTCGTATCATTCCTTTCTAATTGTATATCAACAATAACAAATAATTCTATAAACTGCAGTATTATTACAAATCATAAAAATTAAAACCCCTGTTTTTCAAGTTTGATAAAGATTTGCGAAGGATATCCTTCGTACTGTGAAATTTATTCGTTTTTTTTATGTATGTTCGCCTACCGCGAGCAGAGTTTAATACGAAAGTCGAAGGGTCTTAACCCTTGGAATACCGGCGGATACACATCTCCTGGATGTTCATTTAAATTCTTGCCGCGACGGCAGCGACTGTATGTTGAGATTTTTCGTATGATGAATACATTTGGCAGAAGTCATATAAATTATATAGAAAATATTATAGCTATATTATATTATTATAATTGTTATATGCTGACCCATCAACAACTATAAGTTTATAGATGTTTTTTCTTTTCTCTTTTTCTGAAACGCGGAAAGGCGGAAAAACGCAGTTAACTTTATATTACATCTCTATTACAATCCATAAGTAAGTTTCTTTCCGATATCGTGTAAACTGTTTCGATAACTGTTTACTTAATAAGATGAACCTTCAACATGGTGAAAATGTCAAGTGTGATATTCTTTTGTCAAAGCAAAAAATAATATCAAGTTTTTTATTAAACTTCAGAAGAAACTATAAACTGTCGTAAGGTATAACGTCAATTTATTTTTATCCTGATTTACGAAGAAAGCAGAATCGAATTCCGCAACAAGATAACACATCCTCGTTTTTGTTATTCGATACTTTTTCATCATACGCGATGCTTCTTTCTCTTTTCTTAATTAAAAAGTCACACAAAGACGCATATTATTAATGTAAAAGAGAGTTCGAAGGGGATCGAAAATAAATTTTAATCAACTTCCTGGTTGATATTTCTATCAAATAGTTTTAAGCACGATAAAAATATGACTGGAATAAACACAAGATAACTTTATATTTTGGAAAATATGCTATTAATTTATTTAAATGCAAATAAATTTAAATAAATTTTTATTTATAAAAATAATAATATATATCTACATGTATATGATTTACACTATTTAATCTAATTAAATAGTAAGTAAATAGAAAATAAAATAATTTCTCTCTTTTTCTCTCTCAGAAACAGCTGGGTGAGATATAATGCGAGTTAAGGGGGGGAAAGGGTTAACGTATTTCGCTGGCGGCAGGCGAAATGTTCATCCGAACGAACTTGCTCACCACGAGTTCGGGAAACGGCGAAGTTCCGAGGTGGTGGTAAATCGAGGCACGAAACGCCGTATAATCCCGCAGCTCGCGAAAACCTTTCATCTCGCGAGGAATTAATTTATACGAGCGTGTTATCGGACGAAGCCGAGCCCTCCTCCCGCGATGGGATCCGTCGGCGTCGGTTCGAAGGGCTCGCGGTGGAATCCCAGAGTGGATTGAAATTGTTCGCGAATGAAATTCTCGGGCTTCAAGCTTTAACAAACTTGGGATAGACACGCGGAAGGCCTGCCAAACTTTGTCCGGGTCGGCCGAACAAAGCGCGACGATCAGAGAAGAAAAATTGCCGCGCCCATCCCCTTGTCTACCCGTTGCGCGAGAAATCAGCGTGATTAATTACGCTTTTTGTCGCTCGCACTCGGGTCGTTGAGTTGATCCGAGTATCCCTCCGCAGCTGACGCACGCTCTTAAAAGGGTAGGTACCTAGCTGAGCGGAGCGCGCTCTTTGATCGCCGCGAGTCCCTTTGCCATCATCGATAATATACGCTCGTCGCTCTATGGCAACGGGACGACGTGAACAATGTTTAATATCGTACAGTCGTAATCACACTTGCATTAACAATATTATAACGGTGATTAATTGTAAAGTCCCTTTTCGATGGTGTCTCTCCAACCGAAGAGAACATATCTCTTTTACCGCGTATTAAAACTCATAATACCCCGCGCGGGAGATGTTTAATATCATATAATTGCGATTTTAATTAGAGTGCCGCTGTAATTCTGATTGTTACATATCAGTAATTATTCAAAGTCGCCGCAAAATATCCACGCTTGGAAATAATGGCGTGCGGAGGAGCCAGCATCTTGCATGGGGTAATATCAAATGTAACGATCTATAATCGTTATAATATGCTTCGGCAAACTTTTGCCTATCGACCCTTGCTCAAACAAAGATATCTTCTTTTTATACTCGTTACCATTCGCTACAATGTGCTTTCGAATTTTGCAGCGTTACTATTAATTTACCATGACCACGTACGAATTGCGATCGGGATACGACCGCAAATGCCATGGATACCTTCATTCAGTGCGTGCGAGCGGGCACGTACAAATGAATTGAGAACTTTGAACACGCTGCCTTCCTACGTGATCGCGACCGACGTTCCAATCAGAAGCTGAGAGAACATCGTTGATTCCTGGTTCATTGGCGTGCGTGCCATCGATATATGAAAGTTTCGCGCTCTTTCCTCACAGAACGAAATCGATGTTCCAAAGAAGATAACTATATCTGTCTGCAAATTTCATTGTTTCTGATGAAGACCCTTCGGTATCAGCCGATAATTTGATTATTCCGTTAACCGTACATATACCAATTTTGCCATTTAGCTTAATAACCATTGTCTCAAATAACTATCATCTCATATATAACATATTAGACAAGACATTTTAAAATAAAGATATTTTAGAAGAAAATTATTCTATTATTTTTAGAAAAAAATAATTTTTTAAAATGTTCAAAAAAAAAAAATATATATATATATATATATATATATATATATATATATATATATATATATAGAGGAAAGTCCCCTATTATGAGACAGAATCCTAATATGAGATATGTTAAGTTAAAAGGCCCTATATAGGTCCCATCTGTTGATCCCACTATGAAAAAACCCCGCCATCTCATATTAGGAACCTATCTTACAATAGGGGACTTTCCTCTATGTATGTAAAAATTGCATAGATTTGAAGAGAACATTTAATGGTTTTTTTTTCATGTTATTATTTTTAAAATATATCTCAAGTTTTAATAACACGTAGCAAAATGATGGTCGGAAGTATTTATGAGTACCTATAGAGTTGTTTTACAATATAAATCATAAGCACTCTAAATTTTTAAAACGTTTTCCAACAATTTTTAACTTTGAACTATCGAATTCTTAATTAAGTAATAATAATATTAATAAATATAGTAAATATATGTACGACGTACGGAATATTTTTAAAATATGGAAAAACGTGTGGCCGCGTGCTCAGCGCGGGTCGCGCTCGTGAATGAAGTGACGCGATCGTATCAAATATTATTAGACTAAATCGTTAGCTAAAAAAAATTTGATTTTAATCGCCCATTAAATCTTTCGTAATTTAGAAATCCACGAAATGATCTTTTCGTATACTATCCATTAGGTAACGCGATACGTTTATTTTACCTATTTACCTTGTGGCGATCGTGGACCTCCGGGAGAAGAAACATTGAAAGCTTGCAGCACTCTTCTCTGGGTCTTCTCCTTTCTTAATACGTACACCTCATGTACTTCTCGAGAAAAGAAAAAGGTTCGAGAGAGAAGAGATAAAAAAGGAGCAAAAACGATAATCAAACTGTAAATCTAGAAAAAGAAAGAAGGGACAGTCTTGGGATTGCGCGCGCACGAGAGAGCTTCCGCGAGCTTGCGACGGCACGTGAACCGCAACGGCCAAGTGGCGCAACTGAACTCAGCTGAACCGAGTCGGAGCTTAAATTACCGAAGAGAGAGAGAAGGTGGCGAGGGTGGCGGCGGCGGTGGTGGTGGCGGTAGCGGAACAGAGAGTGAGAATCGCGTCGTCTCCCTCGCATCGATTTACTGACAGTGGCGTGCGCTTCGCGACTCGTTCGCGAGAGGCTCGCGCACTCCAGGAAAAGCGGGAAAACGAGAGAAGAGCGTGTTCCCGAATTTGGGAAATTTTTTGACAGCGCTTCAATCGCAAGAGAAAATAGCGTGGGTTTATGTCACGAGCTCTCTTTTTTTTGAAGAGCTGAAACTCTCTGAGCGTGGTTTCCAGGATATTCCGCCCTTGCGAGCGTATCAAGACCGCCACTTTTCGAGAAACCGCTATTAGGGTCGGAATTATTTGGCCATAACAACGGTTGAAATTGCTCACGTGGATCGCGAAATACAACGCGTAATTTGGAAGGGAAAAAAACTTATTTTCTAAATAATGACGACAAATTGGCAGCAGATTCGACTCGACTTTCGTTATCGATCTGTCAAGCTGTTCAATATTTAAACAACTGTTAATATATACCCAAGCAGCAAAGCAGGGGCATCTTGAGCAAACCAAAATCAGATTGGCCTAATTAAGTGAAGAATTACCAACTTTCGACATAAAAAATGTCTTAAAAGTCAAATAGCGTTTCAAGTGTTGTGAATTGATTTTGTCTTATAGAATAAAAACAAATCTGTAAAAAGTTGCATGCATTAAGGAAATATCTTAATTATTCCGAATAAAATTCTCAAATAGTCTCCACTTGGAAGTTTAAAACTTTCCGTCAAATATTTAACTCAGATTAGAATCGATGAGCATCGATAAAAATCAGTATCAAATTGTATAAATAAAAGGAAACATTGCTCCTGTTCGTTCCGTACACTTTTAATGAGAATCGAAGGAGTCTCGTGCTGGCCGCGATTGGTTCTCAAGACAGTACCACCTCTCAAATACGGCCGAAAGCCTTGTAGTAGAGCGAGAGAAAAAGAGATGAAGGATACTTGAGCCGTTTTGTTTCGAAATGAATACTACCTTTCAGAAAGTACTAGCAGCACAAAACTCGCAAACTGCAGCACAGTTACATCATGTACAACGAAAGTCTTATAATGTAATTAAACTTGAGAAATGCCAAAGTCCGGGGAAAATTGAGGATCGACGAATGCGAGAACAAAGGTCGAGAAATTTCAACGTGGAAACTCGTGAAGACTGATGAAAATGAATTTGATGAAAAACAAGCGACTTCATTCATTGACGATATCGCAATATATTGCATTAAGGGATAAGATAATAAAAATAAAAAATAGATTAGATTTAAAATTTTCTTGTTGAAAATTAATGAATGTGTGGAATATTTATATGTTTTAATATATTATAAATGTTTATATTAACTATCTATCTACATTCCACATTTCATACAAAAATATTGAAAAGTATGTATTAAAATTATTGACTTTCTTGGAAATAACGTGTATAAAAAGTTCAAATTAGATAGTGACTCTAATTAAACTTAGAGTAATTTAAAATAAATTTTTTTCTTATTCCTTATATACTCATAACTGTTTGTAAAAACATTCTGATATTTTTCAAAATAATAAAACGACATGCTTTTAGATTCATTAAATTAAAATTTCATAAGAAAACAATTATCTTGTTTATAAAAATAATTTAACAGTTGATCGAAAATTCACTAAGAAATCTATCTAAAAATATCAAATTTGAAACAATATTTATTGATAAATTTGTTAATTATCAGAGCCATCTTTAGAAAGTTGCAATTTATTAAACATTATTTGTTAATCTATTCTATTTTTTAATATTATCAAAGTACTTGGTTTAAGATTTTTTCGAACTTTTATAATAGCCTGACCCTTTAATGGAAAAAAAACCACAAAGTATGTTCAAAGCGTGCAAAGCTTCTTGGTATACTTCTATTCCTTTTGGCTAACGTGCCAGTAACAAAATTCGCTACATAAGTAGGAGAAGGTCCCTGCGGGGCGATACACTCCCGCAATCGCCTTTCCTGAAATCAGCGTTTTCCGAATCGTAATCTCAGGATGCTTCGACCGATGTCTATACCGCCGATATGCTTCAATCAACGCTCGTAGTTGGTATGGTCGTTATTTCGGTGCTCATGTTCCTGACTGAAATTCCCCGTGCTAATTAGCATTTGAAGCTTGTGGCGCGATTACTCGCGCGATTCAACTGCAATATTCCTGACAGTTGAATGTTATAATGCTTCGGCGAAGCAACGCCAACGTACCGAAATTGCCATACCTCAAGGGAAAGTTACACGCGGCTCGGCGTCAATGAATAAAATTCAACCCTCTTTATTTCTAAAGATTTTTGTTTCATATCATACTATAAAGATTAGATTTCTTGCCCAAAGCGATATACCTCAACTCAACTTAGCTCATTAATATACATCGAAATTTATACATTATTAGTGGGCCAACTTGACGAACACAAAAGTAAGTTGATTATCGCGCGCTTGATTACATTATTAGAGACCAGCAGTGAAGAACCGTGTATGTCAGGCTTACCTATCACGTGTGATTAACAATTCGAGTTTGGAACTTCGTTAGATAACCGGCCCACTCTCGAGGGCTTCATTAACAATTTGGCGGAACGAGCAAAAACGAGAATTCGCGACGGAGAAGCGGATAGAGCGGGATTTTTTGTCTTGGCAACCTTTATTCGTCCTGCGTGACGCGCAAGCGATTACGTTATCGCGCGATGCGATGGTGGCGTGACAGAGAACAGGAAAAATATATAACGAACACGAAAAAGCGACATCGGTAACGATAAAAACTCCGGCGGAAACGAGCGGTACGAAAACCGTTTGGGTTTCTGCCGTCGCTTCTTCCTTTTTTTCCCCCGGCACAATGATGAGAACAATATATCGGGGATTTGGATTTTAACGATTTTCCTGCAACGATGTTTCGCAACAGTGATGTTTTTTCTCTCGGTATACATGCTCTAATAAAAAAAGAAAGAAAAGGTGTACGGTTGTACGCACTTGTCGAGAAAATTCCTACAGCTATTTTCCACAAAAAAGTACGTTACTTTAATATATACTTTTTTTATGCTATTAAAGTAATAGACTGAAATTTTCAATCTGCAAGATGTTGTAATCATCAAACCAACAGTTTAAAAACATTAACTATACAATCTAATCAGTTTATTCTCGATATTGTATAATCAGACGAATGAATAAACGATGATGCGATGGAGAAGAAGATAGCCCTTGACGTTTCTATGAAATATTAATGTTTTACGATGACAACATGACGAATGGACCATGCGTCTTTTTCTCACACAATTATTTCCATTGTACTTCTCTATTCGTACATATCATCTATATATTTTCTATTCCCAAAGTAAATTTCGTGCTCCATCAAGCACAATTAATTCTCAGTTAACTTTAAATAGACTTTCATGGAATTTGAGTTTAAAGTTTTATTATAAAAATAAATATTAAAGATTGGAAAATTTTTGTGTTAATAAATAACAATCATTCTTATTGTCATTAAGGAAAGATAATATGCAATGGCCGTATAAATGATTTTAAGACACTCTGTGTTTAAACGTGTCGCAGATGCCAGCTTACGAATGACAGAAGTAATTAATTTTTCATACTGCTCATCAGAGAAACAATCCGACATCTTGATTCCTACTATTATCGGTGCGCGCCCATCTGTCATAAAATTTTAATTAAAATTCAGAATTCTCGAGGATCCACCGGGATTTCAGACGAAGAGATATGGAGGCTTTGACACGATAGGAGAGGCGCGCGCCGCGGGAAACGTTAAGATTCAGAACTCTGTTTGAGAAATCTCAAGTCTGATTATATGATAAGAGGTTTACCCATCTAACGTCTTCCAGACATTCTGGGAGACATTCTGGGAGACGTTAGAGGGATAAATTGGCAAGGCAACCGATAAAAATAGCTAGAATGAGGAGGTCAGCGATGGCGGAGAAGACCAATATATAATAAATCAACATGATTTCCTTATCCATAACCGATATCTCATCGTTTCTGCGGGAAGGCAAAGGAAGGTTGAATCCTAACGTTTCCCGTGGCGCGCGTCTCTCCATGGCGACGCGTAACTGCACATCTAAGGGGAGATTTAGAGGTTTCCTTCCCTTACAAGATGCTCGATCGCATTTGTCAAGAAGAAGGATTCCTTATAAAAAGCGTCTTTCAATTGTGAAAACGACTGTTTTTGCAGTCATTCCGATCACGAAGAAAAAGAAAGTTTTCTTCTGTCTTACCGTGCAAACCGCATTTAAAATAATTGCAAACTTTTCATTATTATTATTATTGAAATTAATAAAAATATATAAAAAAAATATTTTAAAGATGCATACAGAATGTCTCGAAATCACTGGACATAATTTTCACTATGGATTTTTTAGTCAATTCAGACTCGATTTCTTTCTAGCAAAATAAAGACATGTAAAATAAATAAAATGCATCTGATTAACTTTCTTGAAAGAAAAAGTAAATAATAAATCAGAATCAATAATTTTTAATTAATTTAAAATAGAATTTATTTTAATATAATATCAATTTAAAATTTAGTTACGAAAACGAGCGATATTAAAAATTAAAAAATTGTTACAAATTATTTCCTTTAACATTGCTAAAAAAAAAATACTTTTAAAACCTCGATCGGTTAGAAAAGCTGCGAGACATTTAGTGTTCTCAAGACATCTGATATTATTACCCTATTTTATGATATGTTTATTGAGCTAAGTTTCTCGATTGATTAATGACTCGCGCATCGAAAATTTCATTCAGCCTAGGGTAAGTGGGCGGCAGTGAGAGGGTAGGTGGACGGGAGGAGGCGGCGCAAGCGAAGAGGGTGAGAGAGAGGGTGAGAACTTGTACTTCGAGGCAGGCCGGTTAGGGGCGCTACACCCCCTTTGCCAACATGGCTGTCGCGGTCTGATACTACGCACGAGCCACCACGCATCCGGACGCCCGTGCCACTGTTATCAAGAAAACGCAGCAATACGCGCAAGCGGAAAAATCACGTGAGTACAGTAGATTCGCGGCGAGAATCCCGCGCCGATGTGACATTCGCGGATGTAAAAATCCATCGCGGAAACGTCGCTAAAACGAAATATTCGCGTTGAACGGACCGAGTGTTATCCGACAAGGTACGGGCTGCCCTGCGTGCGAGTTACATGGTATACGTGTGTGTGTGTATGTATGTATGTGTGTGTGCGTGCGTGTGTGTATCCTCTTGTATGTACAATTGCGTCGGTGTTTCCAGACGCGTGTCTACATCGGCGATCAATAAAACGATGGCGGAGAGCGGAATATTTCGACAGGGTGTGCGTGTATTTTCGCTAAAGACACCCCCGACACGTCGCGTTCTATCTGTATTTGCACCCCGCTGCATCCCTTGTGCTACCACCGCCTACGCGCTGTCCCTTTCCCGGAAGTGATCGTTCTGCTCTGACATTATCCGTCTCGCTGACGATATCCCACGAGATGTCGCGTCGAGGGGGGTTGATAACGTCGTGGACGTTTCCCCGTTATCGTCCTACGTCGGACGACGAGTGACGGACGCATTGTGATTCGAACGGCGACGTCTCGGAAAAGTTATAGAGGTCTTAAATGTTTTGTTATACCTCACCGTTTTGTGAGATGTAATAAAAAAGAATAACATTACAAACACAAGTCACGGCATCGTTGAGAACACGTGCGACAGAAGGCTTATCTCATCTGCCGATATTAGCTTGATTCGTACAACGCTCGCATTTTCAATCGTTTTTATGAAACTATATAGCGTTTCATGCCTATTAAAGAAGAGCAGGGTTCTCGTTTATATAGTTAGAATTGTTTGTTTGCTTTATTTCGTTAGAATGAAAGCACCCACAAATCTGACCTGAATAAAAGCCAGACATCTTACTCATCTAACCATCGACAAGGGAGGCGAATTCTGTTTTCCTCGACCCTCGTAGTATCGACTTACAACAGCAAATATACTCTCGTGTGGAACTATACAGGGTGTGTCAGAAATGCCACGCTCTTTCTTCAGTTAGATTCGCTCGGGCAAATCCAAAGTCGATCTATTTTGCTAAAGAAGATTCGCTAGCGAACGCAATTGCAAGCTTATGCAAAATTAAGTATTAAGCGGGATCGCGTCATCTCAAATATTAAAGTCGGTCACATATCCGGAATAAATTAAAATTGATCAGTCTGCGTATTTCACTTGCTTTACAAAGCTACAAGTAAACTGTTCTTCACGCGGACATTTGCATTTTATGATTACAAAATCTGCTTTGTATTAATATATCATTCATATACTATAAAAATCCGCGGGATTTATAAAACAAAGATTACTACTTTAATAATATGAAAAAGATTGTCTCATGAGTTAAGATTAATAGCGATCATGAAAGCGTTACGCCTTGTACATGTAACATATCATCGCGATATAGAGCTATATAAGCTTTCTCTACGATCGTTGAAGCATATCATGCGGTGTGACATGTTCTGACAACGACGAAAGTGCAGCCAGAAATTCGACGAATGACCCGCAAACTTTTCAGTACGAGACGATCGAAGGCATCTCGCGAGAAACCTCGAGACGTGCTTTCCACCGAGATATCCAGTTGCAAGCGATAATGCATCCTCGATATGTATTCCCGACACGTACAATGTAGGTGGAATAGCAATACGGATGATGCATTAAAGATTCTGCATGGATGTCTTGTCAGTGTAATAATTAATAAACGCAATTTCTACTTCCTTGCTCGCCGTGAATTCTCGATTTGACGAAAGACCGTAAAATATACAAAAATATACGGTATAAATGCGAATAAAACATATATAGGTACACGTTTTACACTGTCGATATATCGGATTTATATGACATATTCCTCGACTATCATTAAGTTACGACAAAAGATATGTTCTGATTTAAACCTTTAAAAATTATTCGCGAATGTCCCCGTTAAATAATAATTTTGTGTAATGGTTAATATTACAAATTATTAATATTTTCCCATTAATAAGTTCCCAAATTACTTTTCTCAAAACTTATTTTACGAAAAGAAACTTTGTTATGTATTTTTTAATTATATAAAAGAGGATTTATATGGAAAATCATTTTTCAAAAAATTGTTTTCTTTGTTTTTTTCGGGTGAATGCCTGTCCGCATAAAAATATACACGCCGCGAAATATAGAACAGAAGAGAAACTTTCTTTATATCGAAAAAAGTGAATGGTTTGGTAAATGTTTTTTTGTAATTTCCAAAACTAATAATTCCAGACTATATTTTAAATAAAATAATTAAAGCGTAATCTTGGAGCGTAATCATATAATTTTTCCAAGTATTTTCGTGAAAAAAGCAGATCCCATTGAAGGGATGCCATCAGATCGCCATGTTGCTTGACAAAGTCGATACTGGGTCTTGTGGATTTTTCTCCCTAGAACCCTTTGATGACGATGTGTATCCGATTTCACCAGGAAATATCCTCCTTTATACTCTTTGATACACAGTGATCAAAATTGATCGAAGAGTCGACCATCAAGTTTTTCTTGAGAAAAAGTACACTCTACGACGACATATATCAGTTACAGTGTTTGCAATTTTGTCGATATTTTATAATTAATGCGATCGGTGTCTCTATTCACGTTGCGCAAATAATGCAAAATTGCGTAAATTTACTTATCTGACCGGCGAAACGCCGTAAAAGTGCTCTATAATTTGTTGGCCGACTTTAATGACCGCTTTTATCACTCTTTTCTCTGAGACGCTTTCACGTCTTCTTATTTTACTGCTCGCTCCGTTACATTTATTATTCATATGTTCACTATCTGCTTTAATTCAAACGCGCCGTACTCTTAAGATATTTATAGTTGGACGAACTTATAATTAATGACTATGCATAATTATAAAGGATAATGAACGCCAATATCCTCAAACTTGCATTAAACAAAAAGGAAAATTTATGAACTTCCTTCCGATGTTCTTATCTAAATCTCTTCTTTCCATATACACATTTCATTCGCAAGCAGGATTTTTGATGATTTTTCAGAAATTTGTTAGATATTAATCTCGCCTTTTCAAATTTTATGTTTTATTTTTAGAATTATTACCATTTTGAACATTAATACACAATATTGTCACGTTTTTTTTCATCGAAAAATATTTATTTTGTCAATTTTGCACCGTTTATTTACTAGTATCTATTTTGTATTGTTATGTGTTGTAGAGAATAAAATTCATTGTTATTATTATTTCATTTTTCTCACCATTCTTCACTTATCACTAAAATGATTTTGTTTATAATGAAATTTATGTCCTAAAAATAAAACGATTGTCTTTAATGGCTAAATAGAAATCAAGAATTAGTTTAAATATTTCAATAAAATAGCTACGACAAAGAGAGTCATTTCCAAACACAATATTCAGCTGAACGCGCGATCGACCACGCAACTTATGCAGTCGCGATTGTTCCCATTCGTTAACATATTGTGTCAGCGTGTTCTCGACACCCTACGGTCCGGAGACGCGAAAAGTTTCAATAGAGAGTGTGTTTCATGTCGATGGCGCGAGACATTCAGACATAGGTAAATGATGTGGCGGGCAATGCCAATGGCGTAACGTCATCCGACAATGTCAAGCATCGTTCGATTGTTTCAGAATAGTTTGTGATATTTGTTGCTTGTTGAAAGCGTATTATGTGGAGACGTTGATATTTTAGAGGACCATTCACCAAGGTGCCCATTAACAAGGATTATTACGAAAGATTCACGCTGCATCTGTTGTTTGATGTGTGAAATCAGATTCAATAGATATTCAATAGATATAGATTTATTTTTTTATTCGAGAGAGAAATCTCGTTAGATGGAGTAGAAAGCACGTTCTTCCGTCGGATATCGGAATGTCAAATATCTGCCATCGCACATAATGTTGAATTCTCCATTACACGTACATTAAACGATGAAAAACGTTCCGCTATGTACGTTCGTTCCTTACTTTTCCCTCGTATTTTGATCAGAAAATTACCATTCGTATATTTGTAACATAAATTATGAGGGTTGAATAAGAAATGAATGATTGGGGCTGTCAGCAAGAAGTTTTAGAATACCCCGAGCGCGATGTTTCACTCGCATTGCACATTGCAGCTGTCATTAATGCACCGTCGAACCTAGGACACCGAGTGACCCAAATCCACTGGAAATTTTGCAATCGGGTGTCACTGGCATTCCATCGCCGCCGGCGACACAATTATCTCTTACAAAATACGATCCGCGCTGAAAATCCCAATTCGATCGCGGGTCTTCCCGTGTGCATTCAAACTGCGCATTCGTTTCCAAACGACTTTTATGCCATGTCAAAGCGTTAACTGCATTGCTTCTGGCATGCCGCGAAATAATAATGAAAACGTTTATATTTAACGCTTACGTATTTGACGATAAACAAATGGAATAATGCATTAACGAGTCGCGCCACTTTGTCTACTCGGCCCTGTGTGACAATCCTGCTTTCTATTTCGGGGATTCTCGTGAACGTTCCCCCAGGGCTTTTAAAACCACGAGACCTCGTTTACAAGAATCTGACAGGGACGCGCGCGCTTAGGATTGGAAGAACTGACGGATAAATCTTTTTTCATCTACGTAGCCCCCAGTTTGATACATCACAACCGGGATGTGATATCTATTAATCATCACGACAGACGAACAATGATCGCCTTCGTAAATTATTCTTCAATTTGTGCTTGATGGAATATTCATAAGAGCCTGACATTAACTGCCACTCCGAAAAAGTTTTAATAAGATCGCACAATACGATTGTCGTCCACCACGATTTTTCAAACAGCTCTCATGTCTCGTCCTCATAAACCCTACTCCGTATTTATGCCTCGTAATTAGCGCTAAACAAATATTTGATTGAAAAACGGCGTATTATAGCGAAAAAATTTCAATTATAATATATCTCTTTTGTTAATATTATCTCACGGTAGATCACTCAGCAATGATTAGTTCAAGTTATTTAACTTATGTAATATACTCAAATTGCTCGGCGTCTATAAGCATAGAGAAGATTGAACGTAAATCATGCGATATGAGTGGCAGTCTTCTCACAATTTTCGTTAGAAACTGCAACTGAGGTGTGTAAAAAAGGAAAAAAAGAAAAGAATAGCGGAAATATCGTGCATCTACAAACGCCGAAACGTTCCCAGCAAGACTGAGATGTAAACACGTTAAGTTATCGTAATGGAACGAGAAAACAGGAGAAATGAGTAAAAATGCACCGAGCGGAAGATGGACGCGACTCTCCGTAGATATACACCCGCAGGGAGATTGCCAAGTAAAGAGAGAGAGAGAGAGAGAGAGAGAGAGAGAGAGAGAGAGAGAGAAAGAGGTCGGTTGATAGGCACCTCTGGACAGGGATGAAAGTACCAAGGGGTGGATGAAGCCAAGCGAGGAGGAAACTAGGACGAGAGGTGTTGGCCCAGGATGGGAGTGCGTTGGTACCAGCTCGGGCCACTGACACGCCGTCCAGTCCTGCGCAACAGAAGGGGAGAAGGGGGGAGGGAAAGAAGGAAGCGAGAGGGTAGATGGAAACGCGTGGATTCTCGCCCCACCGACCGATGCAACCTACTTTGTCGCCTGTTTCATTTGTACGATAAAACGTCGCCCTATCCGTCTATCTTATCCGATGAGCGGTGATTTCCGTCCAGATGGAATTTTTCATCAGAGTTTTACGCTCGTCCGTTTGTTCGCCCGAGTTACATTTTGCATTCCGATTAAAACTTGGCCACTTCACGCGCGTGCGGTCGAGTTTTGCGTAATTAAATTGAATTTTTTGATAATCGAACGTCCTCGGAATTGACTATATGCAATGAAACATGCTTAATAAGCAAGTTTTCTCATCCACGCTGCAACTGATATAAAACTTTCGTTAAATTTTCTTAATACTCCGTTAAAGTTAAGCTAAAGTTCTCGGCTTCCTCGAGTTGTTAAATAGAGCTCGTTACTTTTTGTTCAAGCGTGGTTCAATTTTAGTCTTCGCATTTTCTTCGCCGCAATTGCACGCTGAGGATTGTATAATTCTGTCCTTATGTTCCCGCGTGCGAGAGCGGGAGGAAAAGAGATGCAATTCCGTCGCGGGGAACGGCATTGTCCGAACTGCCGAGTAATCTTCATCACTCGCCAAATCCTAACAACAGCCGCCGTTTATGGCATCGCGACACGTCCGACCACAAATAGGTCTGTTCCACTTGCGAATATACGTATTGGAAAACCGTCCGTACTCTATTGTTCCTGTGACTTTGTCAACCGCAAGGATCCCGTGACACAATTTGAATGTCGCGGTCGCGGTCGGTAGGAGGTCCGACCTTAAGTAGGACTTACTCCACTTGCGGTTTGCGGGAGAGATGCAAGATACGATCAAAGTTGATCTCGATCTTTATTAGCTTATCGATTTATCTGGCGGTTTTGCTCTCTGGCACGACGATGAAGACTGGCACTTCAATCTTCTCTGTGTTTACCCCGGGTTTACCCGCTCGCAACACAAAATTCGGAATCTTGTTATCCTTCATCCATCACGCTCACTAACGAAATTCAGTTAATTAATAATGGTCTCCGGCAAATTCAGTTGATCATCTAGATTGAAGTACGAACGCCTGCGCATCGCATGTGACAATACTAATAACAATATTTTAATAATAATTCAGAAAGCTGATCTCATATTTTATTTGAAGCAGAGAACTAACAGCGACGGCAAATATTATTTTCGCGCGCTGCATCAAATCAAAATGATAATATCGAGCGGCACAACGTGCCAGAATCATCGTTCGGGCTCGTCCTCGATTCCATCGGCCTCTCCTTTCCGGAAGGAGCTTAAGGGCGGGGTAAGCTTCGCGTCTGTAAAGTCGGCCGCAAATGCACCAAGTCGAGTGGCGGCGGTACGTCGACCGCCAATATCCGCAAACTCGGTCAGTAGGTCAACGACAGATGCATCCGGTGCAGTTGCGTGATCTCGCGGGTATAGAGTAAAATTCTCGTCCCGAGCCGAGTCACCTATCTCGAATCAAAAAATTTGAAATTATTATCAATCTAAGAAGAATAAATTTTCATTTTTGTTTCGCCTCCTTACATCTGGCCCGTATACTAATCTCCAATACTTAAAATTTTTGCTTTTGTTCTTATCGAATCTCTCATTCTTATTTTAATTATTATAATACTCCTTTTTTTGACCGAAGTTCATACATCTCTCACTTCTTTCTTTTCAGCGTGTTTTTTCCTTAAATTCTTACACGTTGATTGATTCAGAATTGTGCAGTTGTTAATTTAAAAGTTGGCTCGAAATGTAGGACGAATATTTCACTTTATATCCACGTGAATCCTCGGATACTACCGTTACTTGCAAAATGGTTTCTCGATGAAAGACTCATCTCGCAAATGAAAACACGATCTCCGTCCTTTTCGTAGGCCACGAGAACGAAGAAATTCGTCAAGCTGGCGCCGTTCAAGCTCCGTTTCTCGAAGATGCTGAAATCGCGCAGCTCCGGCGATAGTCGCAGCAACAGCGTGGAATCCGAGGAACAGCAACGGCAAATTAATCAGTCGTTGCCGTCGGGTACAGACGAGTTTGCGGATGTACCCGAGGCGGAAACGGACAAGAATTGTTTGTCGGTTAGGAACGAGCAGACGATTCCCAGCTCGCCTCCGCCCTCGTACGAGCACGTTCTCGAAGAGGTGAGTGCGCCATACCTCGGATGGGAGATTTTATTGATCGTTTTCGATACGGATATTATGTATCGCATGGATGACGATAAAAAAAAACATACTCGACATTTTTGATCGTGTCAACCGAGAGCTGTTTGCGCGACCCGCATTCAATTCCGAGGATTACGTGTAGCAATGCGCTCGATTAATTCTATACAGGACGGAATACCGTGGAACGCGAAATATGCGGCTCGAAGCGTCCCGAGGTCGGTATCTACGACAGCTCGTTGATGGAAAATGCAACCTGCGGGATTAACAGTGTACACGTGGACCTCGTGTGATCCGTCGTGCGATAATTCGCGCGACGTTGTCCATACATCACAATGTAACAAACAGTCGTGTCACACGTACAGCTGTTGCCAGTAGCGATCACTCGCCACAGGCTGCACGCTACATTAAATCACTCTATGTGCGTGCGAAATGTCGTTTCATAATTTCTTACTTATCAAAATTTCGGAATCTTATCAACCCGAAGTTTAACATTCTCTGTTCTTATTCTGTCATTTTTCGGTCTTTCTCAATCACAAAAATATTGCAATTTAGACACGAATGGAATCATCAGCTATCGCAAAGGAGGGGGACAAGGAGAAGCAGGTTCCCAGTAACGAAAAGAGCATGGAAGACGACGAAGACGGTGACGGAGGTGACGATGGAAGTGGCGGTCCTGGGGGTGGGGACAGAAAAGCAGCCAAAGGACCGAAGATACTTCATAAATCGAGCAAAGAGTTCTACAAGGCAATGGCGAAGCAGTGGGGCATAACTTGCAAAATGAGCGATCATTGCAGATGTTTGGATTGCCAGGTACATTTCTAAAAACACGTTTCCGCTATTCGAGATATATATTTCATATAAATTCAAGTCTCGATAATTCAAACTGTACCGATAACAAAACATATAAATTGTCAAAAAACATTTTTGTTTAAACAAAACTGACAGAAAAAGAGATAAATTTAAATTGGAATGATTGATTGAAATAACAGTTTTTTGTTGACTCGGCTCGATTTTATGTTTAAAGTTCCGAAAGGTACAAGCAGTATCACCGTTAATCGCGTTCTGTTCCAGAGCCACTACTTCGATTGCGACTACGACAAGGGCGAGCAAGGGAAGGGCGACGGCGGCCTCAGCGCCGGTACGCCGATGTTCATCTCCGAGGTGATGCACGGCACCGCCTGTGCCCTCCTGTAAATCGCCGCGTTCTTCCGGTTCCGCTTCTTTCCTCGACGGGAATGACGTCTATCTGATTACCACACGCACAAAACAGGAATCAGCGCCTAAAGAACGACGGGGGAGCTTCATGCATTTATATTCTGTACAAGATATGCAATGTCGGTGAGACATCGCGCGTATTTCAACATGAGAGAAAAAAAAGAAGCTACACACACGCGCGCGCGATGAAATATAAAGGCCTCGTAAGCTTTCGACGTACGAAGGTGCGAGATAAATTATTTTGAGATTAGACTACTAAGACGCAGAGCACATCTAAAGACAACCAACGTATAAATGCGCTGCTCTTATACGAAGAGAAAACAAGAGGCAAACCCTTAGGTTTTTCTATGTATAGGAGTTGTCCATTTATCGGACGTAAAGTAGAGTAGAAGGAGATACATTTGAGCAATAAACAATTTTAAACAATTCGAATATCACGTCCCTCCAATAAAAGATTTTCAGCGTCTTTTTACGCTTGTCGAAAATAACGCTTTTGAAGAACACTTAAGAACCTAAAGAAAATTTTCTATTGCCGTATACTTGAATTGTTTAAATATGGCTTAACGTTCAAATGTGTCCTTATCTCTCTTACAGAGTTATTTTCTCAGCATTCGATGTAATGTGTGTCATACTACGTTGCAAAGAGCCGCGTAACGTTTGCAGAGTTATTTTGTGGCAACTTTGCGAAATTTGCGACGCAAGTCGTTTATCCTTATCGTGACCGGCGCTTAGAGACTAAACGTAGAAAGTCATGCGCTTTATTACTGTCAATTGCATTGCACTCGTTCCTGGAGTTTTACGACAGAGTGACAGTTATAATGGACATGGAAAAACAGATAAAATGCCTCAATTCGATATTCCATTCTCATTTTAAATCTCATTATTTGAAACACAATTGATTGTTTATAAGATTTCCTCATTAATTTTTGCAATATATTAATATTTCTCTTTTGAGTTTCAAGTTATGAAGAAGTTATGAAGATACGATGATATTTAAACATGTGTCAAATTCTTAGCTACCTTTATATACTGGCATATACTTTAGCATATTATATAAAGAAAGAGAATCCATATACCAGAGCATGAAAAATGTAATAAAATCCGCTTACATGCGCGCAGGGAATCAGTGTTATTCCATTATTGACATGCGGGTTTCACATATTTTGCCGTAAAAATTTGAACTACATTGAAATTCTTCGGTTCACGCATTCAAAATACGTATTTTCATCCATTAATATCCTCATTGTGTCGGGCGTAATATAGTTATTATATTAACATAGTTATTATATATTAACATAGTTATTATATTAACATAGATTGTTTCATGTGGCGTTAGATCTGCATCGGAGATCATGGGAAAGCCAAGATGTACAATTTGGTAGAAATCACAACAGTTGGCCTATTTCAATGCCGTTTTCCAACGCGATTATTTGTCCAGCGTTGGACCTTTCGAGAGAGAGCCTATATATTTTGAACTTTGTAATTTCATTATAAGGAGTTTTTGATATTTCGTATATTGTGTTCCGCACATATCAAGATTCTAACTCGTACTGCGCCGACTTATCGTCAAATGTAGACCGCTATTGATAGACCACAGAACAAGACGTTTTTCATATCATTTACACCTGTTAAAAAGAAATAACCGTATAAATAACAGTATGAATAACTCGTGCAGAGAGGACTTCCATCTTTCGTAAAGTTCTTCTAAAAGGAACGAGTGTCGATATGCGCAAAGACCCCACACTTTTCTATCGGGGAAGAGAATAGTTGAATAACTAACAATGTTAAAAGTAGCGATTTTCCGTGAAAAAGCGTTCGAAGAAATCGAAACTCATGAAACACATGAAAGTATTTTAGATGAGATCGTCAAACCCACGAACTCGGCGACCGACGTTAATCGCGGACCCTTGGAGGGCAAAATAGCGAGACAGCAATCGAAAAGAATTCCAGCGAAACATAACACAGTACCTGCCTACACTTGTTTTTACAAGAGTCATTTCTTTTGTATCTCACAGCGGAAGGGAGACAACTATACGCAGACTACACAATATACTTCTTTTTATACAGAATGTCCCCGAAATACTTATACCTCGACCGCAATTTTCTTAACTCTTAGGTATCCAAATGTGAAACCAACATAGATTCCATGCAAAGTCTTCTGAGGAGATCCTGTTACGTTTTAAGTTTCGAGACTTTTAAAAAAATAAAACGCTTGTTACAAATCCTTAGTTCTATTTTCAGCAATGTTGTACAGATTGTGATGATTATTTATTCTTTACAATTAATTTGAGAGAAAATTAATTAGTTGTCAAGAAAATCACAATGTTTGGATATCTAAAAGACTTCGCAAAAGTATTCAAGAAATTAATATAGGTACATTAATTTCTTAAATACTTAAAAAGTATATTTCATATCCCATATCTTTTTTATTTTTAATATTTTTGTTAAATTTCAATTTTTTTTATTTTAATTTTTTTTTGTTAAATATTCCCTAATGAGATGCACCCACTCTTTCTACCTAACATTCTTCCTATACATTTTGATTCGTTATCATCTTTAGCTTTTCTTCTTCTGTCCATTTGAATTTCTTTTCTTGCTTATCTCATTTATCTTGGGAAATAAATACCATTATCCTGTTTACCATCTCCGTTGAGATATTGCCTCCGCCTCCGCACATGGCTTCGAATCTTAATTGCTCGAAGGTATTAGGCTTTGCGGGGTATCTTTTCTCTTAATGCCAAATAATCGCACATTTCGCAGCTGTGAATTTCGGCTTTCTTCTAATATAAGTCATCCCTTTATTTACCCCTGAATAAGTTTTTCCCCGTCAATACGATCCGTTATACATGTTTCTACGAGAATACGTTTGTACAGAAACAGAAGTCGAATTTTGCGCGAACAATGTGTGCATGAATAATTTTCTAATACAGACGCGGATGATTTCTTGATAAGCCATTTCTCCATTTGCAAGGTTGAAACGCGAGCGTCACCGGACATTCGTATACATTGCACGTCGTTCGTCTGCTCGTTTATACTATATAGTATAGCATACGTATCTCTTGTGTGTCTGTGCGTGTCTGTACGATACAGAGACAAAGATTAGAAGATAACAAATGCGATCTTTGGAACGCAAGGGAAATTTTAACGGATCGATTAGATCGCGAGGAAGGATAGCGAAGCGACTGCTTAGCGTTACTATCGGTGCTTCCGATTAGCCTTATTAACGAACAAAAGTTTCTCGCATTGTCGAATGAAATACATTACATTTGCATCGACGAGTCACTGACTATTCCTTTGATTTTAACAATCATTATTTCTATCTTATATATTATATTCTAAAGGCATGCTGAATGAAGGAGAGTATTGTTAATTATTTGAAGCACTAAGAATGACAAAATATGAGAAAGTGTAAATAAATTGTTGTTCGAACTACATTTATGAATTAGTCTGACCAGTTCGGAGTTAATTTTTATTGAGCGACAACTTTTGCAAATGGATTAGATCGATGTCCCTCTTAATTCACAGTATAAAATATTTAGACAATCGTATATCAGTTAAGTATCAGTTAAGTATATCGCTTATATCTTTGTGTCATTCTCAGTACTTCATCTGCTTGTAAATATTTCGAAGTGTCTGACAGCGAGCCTGCCTGTGGCAAATATTTATGTAATCGCCGATATTCAGTTACTGCACGTGATAAGCATCGCTCGTAAATTGATGTGAGTCTAGTTGAAGGGAAGAACATCCTTTGCGTATCAGACCACTCTATAAATTCATACTGACAATTGGATTCAGTTACGACAAATCGGAATACAATTAGCCTACAGGAAAAATGTCAACGATCAACGTCATATGTTAGAATAGAACCTTTAATTAGCCATATTTTTCGAATAGATCTCCAGAAACAATCAGAGAGGATGGACGAAAGAGGGAAAGCAGAAAGGATCGACCAGAATGTCAATTTATTCATAGCGGATGTGCAATTTATTCAGCAAGCGTGTTTCTCATTCGGGGAAATACGTCGCGAGTTGAAACCTTCTCTCTCGCATTAAATCGGTCCTTCGGAGCCTAAATAAAATGACACTATGAGATCTAGTCGACGTGTGTATACAAAATAACTATTCTGTGTATGTATGATGTATAGAGAAAATGTGTAATACGGCAGAAATTGTTGTATAGAAAATATTGACTGTAAAACTCGATGTATTCCGACAAACAGCACCAATAAACAAGGCCTAAGCGCTCATGTCTTGTTTGCGTTACCTTCCAGGGGCTTGGCGTATTAATTAATCTTCTCATTGCGACTATATAGAAAGCGCTATCGCCTGTCGACGAGCAATTCTTCGACACCGTGTATATTCGGCAACCAAAATCCAGGAGCTCAAAAATATTTTGCATTTTGAAAAAAATAATTTTAAACTTAAATGCAATCGTAGCTTGTGGTGCAGCGAAAAACAATCTCTGATATTAATTAAGAAGGATAAGAAAGGCGTCATTGATCTTTCTATTCTGCGACCTAAGGTTTAATCGACTCTATCGTATCATTCTCTATTTATAAACTTCACAAATAAGAAACGTGACATCGAGCAAAGTGACGCGAATTCGGTGAGCGACCGACATGCACGCATGTTCGGGAATATATGTCGAAATGTCCAACAGGTGGTTTGCAGGCCATAACTCGTCGCCTATTGCATTTGCGTCCTTGCGAAACCTGCTGACACGGCAGAAAAAAGGAAACCTCGGATTAATGTGAGAAGTCGCATTTAGCTGGAACAAGTCCGGGTTTCCGATGACATCACGAGTTGACTCCTCGGGAAGAATCACGTTGCCTTGCATCTGCGTGTCGGACACTTGTGCACGTATTCTTTTCTGTCTCTTTCTCTCTCCTTCTCTCTCTCCTTCTCACATCGGAATTCTTCGGTCTTTTTTCTCGCAAACTTTCAGGTTTATTTCTAAGATTATCATTTCTGAGGAGTGTCCCTTAAGGATTCTTCTTTTACCTTTCCTTTCTTACCTTTATTTTATACCTCTATTGTTGTTTTACACTTAAGGTTCTGAGAGCAAATGGTTCTTAATAGTACTCAAACATTGAACAACGTTTTCAGGAAAGCGTGGAATATCGAGAGGAATATCAATAGACACTAACAAGTGCGATCGAGTGCACGGTTCGTTTATCGAGTTTGACAATAACAAGATTCCAAAAGCGGAATCCCCCGTTGAGGCTCAAATAGTTAAAAAAATAAATTACATGTCCTGATTTGGATGGTTTTAATTGTTCGTTGAAAAATTATTCGACGCGGCTCGTTCAAAAATCATTTCAAATTCTGAACGCAGTGTTTCCATATTCGTAAATGTAAAAAAAAAAATATCTAAGAATATATCTTTTGGATTTTCGCGTTGTTCAACTCTGATTAAAACGTTCGAGAATGTAAAGGCTCGAATACCAATTGAAGGCCATCATGCACTACTACGTCTGGCGACAGTATCGTTTGTTAAACAGCAGTCGTCTCTGCCATTTGCTCGTTTGGTTCCCTCCTTCTCTACCGTACAACTATCTCTCTCCCAAGAGTCCCAAGCGAGTTATATCATATTCTCTCTCCGTCTCTCTCTTTCTCTCTGTCTCTCTGTCTCTCTCGTTCTATCAGCCTCCCCCGCACTCTGCGTCTCTCCTCACGCTGCCGGTCACGTTCTCCTCCTCCTGCGAGCACCACTTGCGTATCGGTGGGTCGGTCTGGTCCCTTCTTTCTAGTGTGTTTGCGCTCAGTTAGCTCGGTATCGCATTATGCTACGGTCAGGCTGCGTCGCAGGGTGCTACAGCCGTGCCGTGTCAGTGCCGCGCCGTCCGAATTGTTTCGCTTCCCGCAGTGCACCCTCGATTGAATTCACCGGCGGGAATTCCTGCGGCGCTCACGGGCAGCCGCTGGCATGCGACTGGCGGGAAAATGGGAAAGACCGCCAGCAAACTCAAGTCGCGAAGAAGCCAAAGTCAGTGCAAATTTTCCAACCTGCCACGTGGTATCATGTGCTCCCCCATTTGCGTATTCGTCGTTCATTTCTCGAGTTCGCTGCCCTTTTCGATATAGGAAATATCAACGGGCGGTGAACCCGTGAGTATCTCTCGCGGAGATTCTCGCTTGTGCGTAACGAGGTGCGTATTTGTGACAGAATAGAAAAGAAAACGACTGTTCGATTTTCAATATTCCTGCAAATGTCCGCCATATCGCTGAATTATTGTTAAGTTGAAATTGAATATGAAAATCATTAATGCTCGTATGGTGCCGAGTCTCGTGTGTCACTGGCAAGGCGATAGTGCACTTATCGGCGATGCATGCGCGCGGATCACATTGCGGGGACACGTGTGCACACACACACACACACATACACACTCCGCTTATAATCCCTCTGTTACCCGGACTTCGTGTCCACACGTTACGATTGTCGAGGGCAACGGAAAACCACGTTCGTGAAGCGATTGTAAATGTTACGTAAATCCTACGGACAGTGACGCACTCGAAAGAAGAAATGTCGGTCACCGCCGCTGATTTGACACGTGCAACTGCAATGCCAGCATGAAACTGCATGAGTACCGTTTAAGTGATTATATCCTTTCCGCAATAGCCGGAAATGAATTACGAATGATTAGTCAGCTGTACTTCAATTAATCATCCAACGATTTTAACGAAAAACGAATATATGAAAATCTCGATACGTTTATCGTCAAGTGACGCCTACGATTCGCCTGGGCGTGTAATATATTAAAGCGAATTCAATTATCATCCAGAATCAAAGTTCAAAACTAGCCAAGTGGATTTTAATGTTTATCGGGAAAAGATCGATTGATCGTGTCATGAATGTTCTCCAGTTATAAATGGGTAAAAGTAAAGGAAAAACTGAAATAAAAGAAAAGAATGAACGCAGAGCTGTTTTCATAACTTGCGCACTTGGAATCCACATACGACAAGCTTACGATTGATCGTCATGCATCATATTCGCGGTGATGTCGCAAGACCGCGGTGAAAGTAGAACTTTTCCGCTCTGTTCGAACGAACGCGACGTGTAATTTGCACGCCATTACGTAAATCGTATTCTATCGCTATCATTATTTTGAAAACCGTAAGAGAACACGTGTTTCCCGCAGCGAAAGTCTCGATAAACGGCTCATTTCGGATGTCTTTCTCTCCGCACGAACGCGACGCGATTGAAATTCCTCTTGTGTGGTGCACGCGCGTAATTATACGACGACGAAGGAAACGGGGACCTTCTGGGCGCAGGTTACATTCGTTTAAAGGTACTGTTTGTTGAAAGTAAACGTCGACGTTCAAAAATAACGTGCGTACGGTATCCTCACATTCTCGTAACGATGTTCTTTACGTGGAGTCGACTTTTTAACAAAAACATCATTATTTTCTTATCATTTCCTAGTTTTTAACATTAAATATCTTCGCCATTAATCGTCAAATTAACAATTTGTTAAACCATAATCTATTTGAAATTAAACGAACAGATTTAAATATCTGTTTATTTTTTAAAGAAATTTGTTTTCTCATAACTTAAAAACTATTAATTACACATTCAATATTTTAATTTAAAAACCGGCAAATTACTTAACAAAAATGTAAAAATTAATTTGTTCACCTGAAATACTTTGCGTAACATTCAGAAAAATCTTTTTAGTTGCTCTAAACGAAATAAATTTTATTATCACAATTTTTTCCCAAAAAAAAAAAAAAAAAGCAAGCAACATCTGATTCTGTCAGTGGAATAATTTCCAAGTAGACTAAATGTGAGAGGTAAAGAGACGAACAGATTGTGAGCGTTATCAAACTGGTTTAAGCGCGCATCAAGCGGTAAAATATTTAACTTGGTTTATCTCTACAACCGTCTGCGCTACTGTGTATAATTGAAGTACAGCATGGTCAGCAAAATTATATATTTTCATATTATTTTAAATTAAATTATGAGGTAGTCTTTTATACGCGTAACACTTTTGCTTGACCGACAAATTCCGTCCATCATTTCTGTTTTTAATTAATTTTTTCTCTCGTCCGAGCAGCATTGTTAAATATCAAAACGTGTCATAAAATTAGGTCGTTCGTTTTTAAAACCGCAATAATCATGCTATAATTAATAATTCCGTAATTGTATGAAAATCGAGATCAATAATTTCGACGAAATAATATGACGACGAAAATTTCGCTTGGATTATCTCTCACTTTTACGGTCGATGGCGCCTCTCTAAACATCGCATAGATATCTCGGTAAACGGGGACCTTATCATCATCGCCAGGTATTATGTTCGCTCGCGAAGGATACGAGCAAGAGATACGCAGAAAGAACAAGATTATATATATATATATATATATTGTATACATAGTCAGAAAGAGAAGAGCGAGCAGGTAGACGCAGCAAGCGCAAAGGTGAGAAAGAGGTAGAGAAGTGGTTAGCGGGTATGGGAGAAAGAGAGAGGCGAACAACTTCACAAACCTGCATTCCTCTACTCTGCTTTTTCAAACGCGTACTAGCCGCTGCATCGAGAGACCGGCCACACTCGCGGTGCATTCAAGTTCGACGCGAGCCGTTTACGCGCGCACGCATAATGCAACTCGGGCGAGCTCAATGAAATTGCGATCGCGATCGTCTTCCACCGTTGCAAAATCGTACAACGCGAACGTGAATACGCCCATCAGAATGGAATCCATAAAACTAGAAGACGGCGCGAGCATACGTGAGTGCGTCAGAACATATGTAATCTTCATTTTCACGTGTCACGTCAGTCAGAGATTTATAATAGCAGTGCGCGAATGGATATGTCAGCCGCGTAAACGTTTTATGTATCGTAAAATTACATTGGACATGATTTATATATTCTGTGTACACAGAGATCGAAAGAAACACTGTCAGTTTCGAGAATTGTAATAAGTGAATCGACATATTAATTAATATAAGAGAAATTAAACGAGAATATATATTATCACGCGAGCAAATATGCACCTCGTTCTAATAAAGTTGCTTTGAAATTGCTTTCTTCTAATGATCAACTCCGACTAATCGACGTCGAGCGTGTATTTATCGGCGCTATTGGTGTCCGATTAAATCGCGTTTTATTGCTCATTCGTGAATTTATTACAGTTCTAAATTTTATCACACTTGTTCCACACCTTCGTCCACATTATATGTGTCTGTCCGTTGATTTCGAGATGGACGATAACACTTTTACACGTAAATTTCTTTGCGGCACATTCAGGCATAGCATGGAGCTTTCGATTCCCATCTATGGGTACTCTGCAGAACCTAGGTACCAACAGCCGACGGCGCAAACGGAATGGCCTCGCCTCGTCGGACTCGTGTAAGGATCTTCGGCAGAAGAGACACACGATACACCTGCAGCCGGAAGTAATCATTCAAAAGGAGCCGTGCTTCATCGTGACCCCGCCGTCACCTGAGGACCTCGTCGAGGATAACTCGAGGTACGCGTAAAATGTCTAACTATTATATATTATATACGATCATATAATTTGGAAGTGTCTAAAATAACAGAGGTATCAAGGAGATGACGCGACCAACACCAAACAATTACGGCAAATTTTAATCTTTCAAAGTTCATATAATTATATTCTGGATAATTAAATTTTATCGACTTTTTCTACCTATTTGGATCGCCGTATAAAGAGATTAAGGAGTTAAAAACATGGTGCATGCGAGACGAAAGCTTGGAAATGAGAAACACGAATAAATGAAGGTGAATAAGGGATTAGGTGCCGTGCGAGGGACACGGCTTTTTGCTAAAGTCGAAGGCCCAAAGTTATAGCTTATGAATTAGCCTCCTTTGAAGGTACATCGTGATACCAGTACAGGAATATAATGGGCCTGGCGACTCTCGAACCGGTTTCTCTCAATCTCTACCTTCAAGAATGACGCACCCCGTTCCCGTATACGAGCGACTAACAAATGCGGGAATTCTGTAACAGGAAAATAAAACCGGGGAAACTATAACCGAACCACCTGTCATCGAGAAACGTGTCACGACCTCGCATATCGTGACCCATTCGAGAGAAAAATGCGCGCGTCACTCCGAGGGTTACTTTGACTGACGGATCAAAGAAACCTATCAATCATTCTCTCAAAACGTTCTCTCTCGTGATTAATCTCGACAATTCATACAGAAGTGCATCCCCCATTCCAGTGTAAAAACTTAAAATGATATTGTTCGAGACAGACAGTGCAGGGATACGCTTCCCTTGGGCGACTTTCGAGATAAATCCCGGTGCGAATACACGGCGATCAGCAGCGGTGGCAGCGAACCTGGCGAATATTACATTTACATGAAAGACTCCTTGATGGTGATGTTGTAGCCCGCAAGGAGTTAAACGATTTTACAGCCGCTCTTTTTCAAACCGCGATTTTCGCGACTGACTACGCAAAATCATTTCTTTGTCTCTCTTATTTTAGTTGAGCTCACATTGTTTTACATTATATTACTCTGTGAAACTTGATAACTGTTGATCTTGTAATTTGCTTATACAATTTCATTTACAGACACATACATATGTAGGTATATTTTATTTATATTCTTATTTATATATGTATATTTTATAGCGTTGGATCTAACAAATAATGTAATAATACGAAAATTTATAGTTTGTATGACATGAGATTATATTATCGCGAAGATTAAAGACCAATCCTCAACTACAGAGGAAAATGGAATAAAAATAGCCTGAGTAAGATACTTTAAAGTCATTCCTTATATGAGCGAATATACATCGTCTCAGAGTATCTCGATGACGCCCCTTATCGAACGTTTCCGGATGACGCAAGCGCACCTTGGCCGTCGACCCCCTCCGTATACGCAGCCCCTTGTCCGAGGAGATCAATAACCCCCGTATCGACGGAATAACCCGGTCGAAAGCGATAAAAGCAATGCACTTTTACTCCGTCTTACATTACGTCTTTACGACATCAAAAGATACGTAACGTGAGAAGCATCTATCGTCGACACGCATGTACTCTTCGATATCCGTCGTCTGTCAAAGCCAGTCGCTTTGACGAAAGAGAAGAAGGGGCGGGTATAGAGCGTGGAGCGGGTGTGGAAACAAACGAGGGCGATAACATCGCAGTAGTGTACCATCGGGGGTTCAAAGATGCATTATAATCGCGGTCGTCGTCACAAATGTAAAATCGTCGGATAGCCGTAAAATGCGGCAGACATTTTTTATTGTGCGAATTAAAAAGGGGCACACTCGAAAAAAAATACAAAACTGAATAATTACTATATGTTATTACGCTCTACGCGGAAGACAAATAATTGAGCGTTTAAATCGTCCGTCATACGATAACGATTTAATGGAGTTAACAGGCCGTGTGTCGAGCTACACTCACATCAACGAGCAGCATCGTTATTTTCTACACGCTCGTTATCCACAACGGTCCCTCATCGCGCGAGACCAGCTCCGTCGGATTTAACTCGCGGGTTAATCGCCGCGGCAACGCGTACGAACGGACAAAGAAATCGCCGGGAAGGAAATATTTTCCTTTGCACGCGCAACCAATCTTTCCTCTTTTTCTCTCTCTCTCTCTCTCTCTCTCTCTCTTTCTCTCCTGTCTCTCCCGCTCTTTCCCCGCGATCTATTAATATACCACTCGATGGTACCCCCGCGATACCCCGTGAAAATACGATCCTGCTTGAATCGCTGGTCAGTGGGGTGCGTGCGTGCGCGCGCGCACTCTCTGAACCCGAGAGTCGCGGTCAAATTCTATCCGCCCGTTCCAAGAGCCGCACGGAGCTCTCCTTCTGGACGAAGGAACCGGGATCTATGAGAGAGAACCTTGTCGGAGGTCGGGCACGAAGCGCAGAGATGTGAGCGACTGAAAGTTCTCGTTCTGATCGCAGGACGCCGGAGGAAGACATCGACGTAAGGGTGGATCGCGGCATATACCCTCCAAGTGAGCAGGAGCCACCCCTGACGAAGGCGCCCGAAAACAGCAACAATCTGTCCCCCCTGATGGTGAGTACCTGATCGTATACGGGCTGTTTAACTTTGAAGATTAAGTTTTGTCCATTGTTCGGAGAAATTGATATTGGGTTAATTAAACTGATATGGGATCCATCTTCGTGGAATCATGAATATTCATACGAGGGCCGATTTGACTAGATCTAATTAAATTCAACGTCATACACCGAATGTCATGTACCTACAATATATCTATCCCTCACCAAATCTCTGAAATCCGGAGTCAATTCATGTTTGACGAAAATGTCAACGTTGTAGCGAATTATATTAAATTTTAATTAATTTTGAAGTCACATGTATCTCGTGAGCTACATAATGTTGGAATTAAATGAGAAATGAGATTCTTTACTCTTTTGTTTTTCTTTGAAACTTGAAATTCCCAAACACCTATTATTTTCGATCGTTTATAACTAAAAAAAAATCCCCGATATTGTTGTTCATAAAAATCTTGAATCAATTAAAAAATCTATAAACAATACACGCTGCACGAATATTTTCTATATCACGTCGCGTCTCTCACACATACTCGCGTAATCGATCAAACACGTAATTATGGGTTTAAGTTATTGAAGTGGCAACGCCAGCTTCTTGTCGCGCGATAGGAAGCAATTAAATAGAACGATACACTTAAGTACAAGCGATGATGGGTAGCCGGAGCTACTTGACGCGGCACCTCGAATGACGAGTCGCAGACGATCGGCGGCAATGTGACGGGGAGCTCAAGGCTGCTCTTGTTAAGCCAATCTTCGCTGGACCGCAGACTCCGGTCTCTTTCCAGCATTGATTGCTACAATTGTCTTACGCGGAACGCTCGCGCGGTCTTTCTTCTCTCTCATTCCGAGTAATTAATCAACAATACGAGAATGTCCCGGCGTGATATATTCAAATTGTTCACGATAATAATGATTCATCATATAGTGTTAAAGAAAAGTTCATTGCTAGAGTCAAGTTTTTCATTGATGTTAATTGAGCATTTTTCGTTCAGTTTAACGACTGTGTACATCTGTGATATCTCAATTCCTTTCTTAGCATCCGTACTTAAAATGAAATATATATTAGCAAACATAAAAGTTTTTAAATTCAATTAGGAAATGAAATCCAGGTAATATTCAAAACCATTGATTTCAAAGGAGCCACCTGAGGAGACCACTCGCAAACTCCTGGAAAGAGAATTGCGGCTTCTCGACCCTCGAGATCTACGATCACACGCCTGGTACCATGGTAGCACGTTGCGCGGCGGTCGAAAAGGTGCGGAGACGGAAGTGCCAAATGACGGGGACTTCTTGGTGCGTGATTGCGCCTCCCAACCCGGCAACTATGTCCTAACCGTGCGATGGAAAGGTCAACCGTTACATTTCGTCATCAATCGAGTAAGTTGAAATCGAGGAAGATTGCTTTAAAAATTCTTATCTTAACATCTGTATCGGATTATGATAGAAGAGAAACAGTTAGGATCTTCGACTTTCGCGACTCAGACGGATTCATAAAATATCAAAAATTTCCCTTTTTTTTAAATTATTTTCTATTCATAAATAAATAGAAAATATAATTTATTAATAAACATATAATTTATTCATTATAAAGTTTTAAAATCAATTCAACTTATGAAGATTTAAAATATTAAAAAATAATCTAATTTTGTCTGATAGGTCGTAATTCAGCCAGACACGGTTTATGAAAGGGCGCAGTATCAATTCGAAGACGAAGCCTTCGACACGGTCGCCGACCTGATAACCTTCTACGTTGGCAGTGGTCGACCGATTAGTCAAGCCAGCGGAGCACGAATTATTACTCCGAAGCCCAGATCGGTTCCGTTGACGTGCGTTCCAGCACCCACGAGTAATCAGCACTGCTCTAGTCCTTCCTCGACCTCTTTGTCGACCGGTTCACCACCTCGTCTACCCAGAAAACAGCAACGCAGTCACTCTCTGACCGCTCAGCATCATGTACCAGACCAGCATATCGCCCGGGACGGCAATCAACAAACGGGACCGCAGTTACCTATCCAATCCAGTACTCTGCCACGTGTACCACCAATTCAAAACCAACCGCCCTCTTGCTCTCTGTCGCTGGGTCGCCAGAAGATCACCCGGGTGATATCGGATCCAGCGCTGCAGCAGCAACAGCAACAACCCCCGAGTCTGAATCTTCAAAACACTCTGAGCACAGCGCCACCCAAGCCTCCCCGGGTGCCCTACGTACCGAATCATCAGTACCATCACCATCACCATCATCATCACCACCACCATCATCATCAGAGCTATCAGGCCTCCGGCAGCGACAGCGGAAACGGATCGGGAGACAGCGAGTTCGAGACCAATAATTCTGGCGGTGCCAGCAATCCCTCCTCTTCGGTGCCGATCAAGGGCGTGGTGATACGCAGTCATTATAACACCAGTAACGACGGCATAAACGGCAACAACGGCAGCGAATACGAATTATCGGCGGAGGAACAGTTGGTGGTAGCCGCACCGTCTCTGGAGATCACCACGGTGCTCGACATCGAAGGTTTTACGACATTGCTGTTACCAACTGGCGAACACAGACCTCTGGACCCGACGGCTCTGAGAGGAGTCTCGGGAATGTTGCTGGATTCGGCACCAAGAGTTCTCGCCTCTCATCTTACGAGACTCGATCTCGAAGTGGCACTTCAACCGGGACCAGGAAACAGAAGTGGATTAAGTGGCATCGAGCTGGCTACTCTTCCCCATGGTAGACAAGCTAGAATGGATCTAATCGAGAGATCTGAATGCATAAAACTGTTGGTGGCGGTCACCGTGCTGGCTGGCGCTACGGCTATAGGTGAGTTTCGAAATTTGTCAATTTTTTTATTTAGTTTTAATTAATTTTCAAATGGATGTTGATGAAAATCAATGAAAAAGACAAAAATATACCTAAAATTTTACATGAGATAAGTCCAAAAGCGGAGCAATCTTCCTTGATTTTTAAATAATGATAAATGTTAATATCGCAGAAAGAGCGGGTACCATCAGCAAATGGATCAAAGTGGCAATCGACACTAAAACCGCGCTCGGCAATCTTTACGGCTTCTGCGGCGTGATGCTCGGCTTGTGCCTGCCGCAAATTCAAAGACTAGCCAATACGTGGCATCTACTACGACAGAAACACACGGACGAAGCTTTCAGCTTCGAGGCGAAACTAAGGCCTACTCTACGGGCTATGAACGAGTGTACCAATCCGCAGGCGCCTAATACGACGTTACCACATTTGCTACCGATCGCGCTACTTGGAGAACGCACTCCCGAAGACGTTTTAGGTATCCACATAAAAAATAATTATTATTCGCTAATTAAATAATCAGTGAATAAACAGAAAATATATTTTTTCGCTTACGTACTCGCATCATAATTATTCTAAATACAAACATCTATCTTCGTTATAGCGTCTTTTTTATATACTGTTAATTGCTAATCCTCCCTTCCTTTTTTCTCTCAAAAACTACGTTGTTTTTACTTATTCAGCGAAATTTATTATAGGCACCGTAGCACCTTTCGGACTAACGGCAGCGATTCTTTCGCCATGGGAGAATTCAGCATCCGATTGCGGCCTATCGATCGTCTGGTCGCATCTCGAGGCGGCTCGCAAGTTAGCCGACAGTCTACCGCTTTTCCGCAGAAATGCTGAGATCGCTCTGGAAGGTTGCAGGAGCGACGAATTGCTATCAGACGCCTTTCGCACCGAATTTCACATCAAGTTCTTGTGGGGCAGCCGCGGTGCCACCGTAGCTCCGGAAGAACGTCACTTGAAGTTCATTCAAGTCCTAGATGCAATGTACGACAAGTGTGTGACGAGCGAAGTGGCCGCTTAAAAAACGACCAAAGGATCTCAAAGATCTGAATGGGAAGAGTTCGAAGAGGTAATTCTCTATGCGGGAGTTCGCCCTCTTCCTCCAAGTGCTCGGTGAACGTCACCGTGGATACTTTTAGATTTTTATAGTTACGGATACCACAAGAAATTAAAATACATATGCGTTAATAAAGTGGCATCACTCACCAGTCACCTCACTGCTACTATAATCCCGAATCGTAGAGCATATCCCCGAAATATGAAATGTTCTTCCATCTAAACCCAACGCTTGTTCCGAGTCGTGTAAGGTAGTAAGCAACAGCACCCAAAGAACCGATCGAGAGGCTGGACTGGAGCCTACCTGTAACGTCAACAGTACTTAACTTTAGTTGAACTTTAAACAATGTAATTCTATATAATAATGTTATGTTGTAAGTGTTGTTCATATTTGTTCATACTTAATATACAGATTAAAAAAGTATTACTCTTTTTGTGACTTTTTCATCAAACTTTCATCACAATTTTCATTAAAGCTCTCAAGGGCAACATTGCAGATTTATAAAATATATATTAAATTATTACATGTAATTGGAATATTCGCGGACTCATTACCTCAAATTAACATGAATTAATAACTGACGTGCAACAAGCCGTAATTATCTTACAATGATGTATCAATTAGCAAAATACAAATATAAAAGTCAAATAATTCCAAAATAATATTTAAGAAAATATATAATTGTTACATCAAATTTTTTATTTTATTCGAAAGTGATATTTACTAAAATAAGTTACATAGTTTCCGAAAAATATATAAGCTTTTCTAATGTCTTATAAATAAAAATCTTTTAATTATCGCGATCGTTTATAAGCTTTCTACATAACCGACATGATATCCCGCAAGATACTCGAAATATTACATCACACAAATCCACAATACAATCCAACATCTATTTAAAGAGTAGACTCTACCTTTAATCGCGGTAATTATTTCGGTAAATTATTACTGTTGACCTTCTGCCAAATTCTTGCACGATTTTTTGCCGCGGCAAGATTCGCGCCAGCATCTCGACCATAGATGACGCGTATGAGCCGCTGAGTAACAGTCGAACGTGATTGGCTCTTACTTTTAGAACCAACCAATCAACGCAGAGTGTTGATAAGACGAACTCAACAGTTGTGTCTGCTGAACGCGGCCAATAGGTTGTGGTTTGTCTCTCTCTAACTTGTACGCGCAACGTGTGAGAGAAAAGGCAATCTCGTGAAAGACGTGGTGAAAGCTACCTGTCTCTTTCTAAAGCTGGGCACGGCAGATGGTCGGTCAGGTCGGTCCGCGTCTACATTTTCCACGCTACGCAACTACGGCGTGCTAACGGCCGCAGAGCGGAGATCGCTTCCGAGAGTTCCGTGGCCGAGGGGCGACGGGCGCGCGCGCGCGAGAGAGAGAGGAAGAGAGGATGTGCCGCCGCGAGTGACGGAGTGAGTGACACCAAGTGACACCCAGCGCAGAGCACAGGCAGGTGAGGCAGGTTATTCCGCCGGAACGAGATCCATTGGTAAACATGCAGCCGCGGTATCACCGTCGCGAGTGACCCGTCGTGATTACGCCCGACTATAATGGCAGAGAACCTGTCGAAACGGCCTTCCAAGGGTATCCTCAAGACGTCCAGCAGTTTTGACAATCCGGAGGCGCCTAGGTGAGAGACGCGTACAATTGAATTTCGATACGATCGCGTAAAAATAGAGACGGCGCGCGAAACCCGCCGTAGCCGTCCCTCTCTCTCTCTCTCTCTCTCTCGTCGACATCGAAGGCGTGATTCCGCGTGTCACGCACGGTCCGATATTTATAAATCGCAAGTTCACGCGGTCCGCGACGACAGACGCCTCGACGAATTCGGCCAGAGAGAGAGAGAAACGATCTTTCCTCTTCGGGATACACGCGCTCGATATACAGCTTCTCGCTCAGCATCACCTTCGAACCGCATTCGTTCGGCTTCGCGAGAGATTACCTTTTCTTTTTAGAAAATAATCTTCCAGAGAAACTTCTTTTTTTATAGGGATGTGATTATAAAGTATCCGTACTTTTCTGAAAACTTAATAAACTTAAAGATAAGAACTTGCGATAAAACTGCTTGAATATTCTTAAGACGCAAAGTGATTGACATTACCTAGCGTCAGTTGACACAGATTCTATTTTTAGACTCCACGATCAACACTCATATTTTTTATTTACCTTATATATTAATCAAACTGTAGACCGAGCAAAGAAACAACATGGGACGAGATGAATATTATCGCCACTCTTCACCCTGCCGACAAGGACTATGGCCACATGAAGATCGAAGAACCAAAAACCCCATATAATTTCGAAGGCCTCCAAAATGAACATGAATTTGATCAGTTGGACGCTAGTGCTCTCGCAGCAAAGTGAGTAGATTAATGTAGGATGTGATGTGTCAATCACGTGCTAATAAAAATGTAAAATATTTTATATTATTTGCTCGATTGTTAAAATTCAGATTAGCTGGAGGTAGCAAACCCAAAATTTTTGAGGAATCCAGTGAAGAGGAGGAGGATGAAGAGACTCCCGAAGAAAAAGGTAAAACAAGACGTCTTATCTTCGCAACGTACAAAAATATTCATCATTGACGTATTCTATTTAGAAAGGAGAAGAGCCTTTGAGGCGAAAAGAAAGGGCCATTACCGGGAATGGCACGCTGTACAAATGGCGAGACGACTTTTAGAGCAGGATGAATTAGAAGAAGAGGACGAAGATGGCGAGGGTAAAAATAATGAAAATTCGTCGGAGGAAGAAAGCAATTTTGACACTCGTTTTAAATGCATGCCGTCCTGTGATAGAACCGAAAAGAAATAAACAAAACACATCGATTAGTAATTTTCTTTTTAAATCATCCATCACGGCCATATAATTTCATGGCAATGTCGACTTCGCTGTCGCGACGCTATCGCAACCGAAATGAGTCAGGCAGCAGGGAAAGTGTTTATATCATCTCAATTACATTTAAATGTCCAAATTAAATTTCGCATTTTAATTATGTATATATAGCACTTTTTCATTAGCTGCATCCTCTGTAAATAAACGTTTTAAAAACCTGAATATTTAGCATAAACTGCTGTTAGATTTCCAAGATTTAGATGACATTATGAGTCAGAAATACTAATAAGCTGTGCACAGAAAGATCCATCGCGTTTAATGACCTATTTTGATTTTTATAGATTATGAAAATTATAATTACTTTGTAAAAGCTTTACTCGTTTCGCGTGTATTATTACAGGCCTATCGACGTTACTTCACGCAACGCGCCTGTAAAATTTGATGTTTCTGAAGAATTCCTGATCGCTATCAAAATTTGACGAACAATAAGGCTGAACACAGCCCTCTCGCATATAGTGAAAATTTAAGACGCTATATGTAATATTTACAGTAAGAAAAACATACGTGTATTTGAAACCGTTAGTATGTAATACATTACACAAGTTCTGTGATTAGCATAGACATGTGCTATGTAACCTCCGTTACGTTGGAATGTATGACTTCAAATTTTCGTTTCTTCTCGTAATGTTTGATTTTACTTTCCAAACTCTCTGTAAAAGAAAATAGATTATACACGTAGATAAATAAAACTATCAGTTTGTACTAAACAAATTTATGTAGTATAAGCCTGTCCAAATTCGTCAAGTTTACCCAGATTCGCGCAATCAGTCATTAATTTCCATTCTCAATTATATTCATTTCTTTATATCTAATGATATACAATTGATTGCAACGCATGGATACAACGAACACATGTCTATATGATAGTCTGCCTTGTTTTGTTGCTCATCATGCATTTCATTCATCGAGATGACGAGAAGAAACATTTTGCTCGTGAATCAAATTTTGGACAGGCTTAACTTAATCTATTCAGTTACTATACTGTTGATAGAATGTAAATTTAGGAACTTGTAATCTTAAGTATAGAACACGTCCAAACGCGGCGACATTGTGTTTAGTATAGTATTAAAAAGAGAAGAACGTGAAATTACATACATATGATCATCAAAATATTTTGAATGTCTGTATTATAGTCGAATACAAAGTATATTAAGACTTAAAACAGTGTATTTGTATGCATTATTTCGAAATTAATAAACGTAGGCTATGCTATAGATACGTAATAAAGTAAACCAAAGTAAAATAAAGAAAAACCATTTTTGAATAGCATATTGAAAAAGTTTGAACTTGAGTCTCGACTTTATCGACAAATTTATGTTCACTAGCTTTGGTAAAATTAATCATCATACACTTACCACACATTTCTCGTTTCATTAATGGTTGATATATTTTTGATTGTACTCCGAGAAGCAGGCAATCACTTTGAAAATTAGTACTTACACAGTTGACGAAATTTTCCAATTCCATCAACATATTTTTAATCATTGTAGATCTGCATATAATGAAAAAGGGACTTGATTACAAAATCGATCTCATGTACGATTATGTGGATTTCTTTCTCAATAAACATACTTTATAGTATTGAGAGCCCAATCCTGTTGTAATATTTTGATAGTGTGTAATAATTCATCTTCGTCGATAAACCATTTTACGTTTTCATAATCACAATACCAGAGATTCAATGGAACTTGATGAGCCATAGTGTACTGCGGCTTCTGCGGGCAAGTCTCAATGTCCAGGAGCTTCAAGATTATTTCAGGCTCCTCTTTCCTTTGTCCAACCAACAACAAGATGCCCATTAAACAACGAATTTGATGCCACAGAAAGGCTTGGCTCGTAATTTCTAATTCACACATATCGTAGCCTTCAAAATAAAGTAAGAATTCACTATACATTGTATATCGTTAGAAGATAATAAGCAACTGAAGAAATTGAACATTACCTGTGGATTTTTCCACGTTGTCATCACTAACGACGATTACTCTTGCATCAATTACAGTTCTTTTAAAATTAACTACGCCATTGGCTACGTCCATTTTACAAATGTTACGAAAGTCATGATCTCCTATAGCATACTTGGCAGCTTTGTTCATGGCTTCTATATCTAAATTGCCTCTTGGGAAGAAGTACTTGTATTTTCTATACTTGCAGTCGAATCTTGCGGAGAAATTGAATACGACAGGACACCATGCTGTACACCTTATATTCGCTGGCAGCAATCTGTTCAACATTTTACAATAAGGCAACTCATCCGGCAAGTTGTCTTGATTCTCCAGTTCCAGTCTACTCCGCACATCCAACGATACAACTTGAGAGAACGAGCTAACACCTTTATCAGTTCGTCCACAACGGTGGTAATTTGCGCTCTCGCGGGATTCGATGCAGCAGCTTTTTAACAGAGCTGCGAATAGATGATGCTCAATAGTATCGCTGTTATCGTCTTGTACGGTGAAACCGTGATAGTCCCAACCGTGGTAATAAAACTTTAGCAGAATGTGCCTCTTGTGACACCTACGATTGAAATTGTAGGACATCACTAGTATGAAAGAGAAACAAGTGACACAAGTTCAAGAGCAACATATTTACCGTGAAAAATCAAACGATCTTCTTACTTTCTTTGGCGTCTTCTCTTTCTTCAGTTCAGTGTCCGTACTTTTCGCGATCGATGATTTCAGTTGCTCGTTATGAGCCTCCAATCGCAATATCTTATCGATCAATTCCTGCAAGCCACAAACGTGCAAATGTAATATATATGTAACGATATAAATACGCCAAGTGTCACACAATTACGTGTTTACAAACCGATTTATCGAGCATCTCCAACTGCTCTCTCGTGCTTTTTCCCATTTTAGCACGTTTCCGCGGAACCTTTGCCATAATCGTGTCGTCGCAACACTGAAAATAAACTGCAATAAATGCACAGGAATGTATTCGCAGATCTTTTATCTGTCGAATAAATTTTACGAGCGTCGAAAGTATGGGTTATGTTATGCACGCTACACGTGTTTCAGCGCATGTGAGTCGAGTCATGTGACTTCTGTCAGAGGACAGAGTGTCAGAGAGACAGAGAAAAGCCTGACCCGAGAATGGAGTAGAAGATACGATGCTCGCATTTTGAATGGAATGGTATCCGTCTATACATCAGTTAATTGATTTTATTCCGTGCTATGTCCACAAAATACAATTGCATAACAAAATGTATTATGCACAATACAATAGTAATAATTAAAAATTAAAATAAATAATTTAATATCATGAAAAATAAATAAAATCAGCAAAAGATATGTATAGTATATGTAAAGTTGAAATATACTATTTATTATAACCTGATAATTTCATAGAATTTTAACGATTTATTGATTGATTAGAAGTAAAACTAATCATCTCTATAACAAATAACAATTAATGCGTAAGGTTCAAATCAGTCGCACGGTTGCATTGTCAATAATAGACTCGAATAGACAAAGCGTCTGTAGCGTAAGGGGGGAAAAACGCTGGCGAGCTGCGGGAAAAAACGTCAAAATTGGCATCTCCGCTGCTCGAAATAACGCTCCTGTTACTAGAAAAGTATGACATGCGAGGAGGTTGTAGCAGGTATACTATCCCCTCACAGTCAATTGAGTCAATTCCTACATTACCTCCAATACCGACATCCGAACGTCTTATTATCGTAGGTACAATGGTAAAGCAGGGATTGACTGTGAGAGGGTAATATATAATATTTTTTTTTACCTCCTCGTATGTCATTTCTAGGAAGAATTCTGACGATCGACGGATATGCGTAAAGCCTTGTGCACACGATACTAGAAATCGATCCGAGTTTCGGTTTAAGCCAATGAAACTGCTGCTTTTCTGTAAGAGCTGCAAGTTGATTGGCTTAAACCGAAACTCGGACCGATTTCTAGTATCGTGTACACAAGGCTTAAAAGGGGCAATAAGCGAGCATCTATTACAAACCGGAGCAATAGTTAAAAAGATTAAGCCCCGCACACACACACACACACACACACACACACACACACACACACACACAGACACACACACACATTGTGAAAATTAAGAAACAAATCACTATTGGAGTAGACGTACGGAGACGTGGTGTATGTACTGTATGTCTCGTCGATGCAAACTATTTAACAACATTGCAAAAAGATTTAAACCACCAAATGGCTTAAGAAAAATTAACAAACTTTTCTTCATACCTCGGTCGAAAGTACGTACTTTCGTCCCTAATAGCAGGGACGAAAGTTTAACATTTACTCCCTGTGAGAAGTACACGCGCGCTCTCTATACGGCGGTAACACGAACCGGATAGGAACTTCGATCGAGATTACGTTCCAGTACCTCTCGAAGCGTAGGCTCGAGGCGTCAGTTGCCTTTGCAGGTTAGGTTTTCGCCGGCTTGTAGGCTCGAGGGAACGGTGCCGGCACGTGCCGGGCTTCCCGACGATCCGCGTCTCGTTCCCCGGCCGGAAGACGCGATCCCGACGACCGACGGACGGCTTATCGATCGTCCTGGCGTGCGAATCCGCGCGACACACGTGCACACACATACCAACGGTCACCCCGTTGGCACGCACGTGAATTTATTTTTACAAAATATGACAAGACTTGACTCTTCGAATGTATTTGATGCCTGCCCCCCCGACCAGCAGCACTCGCTTCGCTCGTGCCGCAAATGTCGGGGGCAGGCATCAAAAACATGCTTATTAACATTTAAAGTTAAAAAAAGTAAAATTAATAACGTACTTTCGACCGGCTATGAAGAAAAATCGTATACACTACGCGGGCCAAAAGTTGAAATCTCGGTCCTGCTCGTCATGATGCCCTCGGCTTCGCCTCGGGGCATCATGACGCGCAGGGCCGAAAATTCAACTTTCGGCCCTTGTAGTGTAATATACTATCTTTGATGATAATAGAAAAAGATATCTCGAAACTTAAACCGATTTTAAAGTAAGCGTATGAAGACACGCCCGCGCTCTCGCTAATCAAAACTATTTAACATTATTATAATAATGTTTAATGTTAAATATGGCGTAAGAAAGATTAATAAACTCCATAGATGTCCAAAAAAATGGATATCTCGAAATTCGAACCGCTTCTAAAGTCAAGCAGCTGAGAGGAAACGCAATATTGAGTATAGATATCGATATTTATATTATGAGGTAATTCTTTCATAACTATAGCAAACAAGTATATTGTTTTTTATTCTTTGTAGCAATTGGGACAAATGCGACGCAGCCGTGTGTACAGTTTCAGCGTTTTCCATAGAGAAATGTTAGATCTTAATATGAATCCAATAAATAATTAAAATTGAATGTATTATTTTGAAGTTGTGATTTTCATTAAAACAGATATTTTGTATTTAACTATTTAAAGCACATCACTAACCTATATAAGTTAAGACATAGCGACGATTCAAGCCTGTCGAGAAAGAGTATACTTCTGTGCTTGAAAAAGCTGGAATATTATTTATTATGGGTAGAAAACGCCGGGACAGGAATCTTGTAAATGCAAAGTTATTTATTGATATACTGTATTGGTATACATTGTGCTGTCATTTATTAAAATAAAAAATAATATTCTATTAATATTTAAATTAATGACTCTATCTATAATTCTTCTTCCTACGTTTCTTTCTTTCTTTTCCTCTACGCACCGTTAATCCCGCGAGAGTGACTTAACGAGGAACACGATCAAAGCGCGTGACGCTGAGAGTTCAAACGAGAATTCGTAGCGCATCGGTGTGCTGTGAATGAACGTACGTCTTGAGCGAAGACGTGTACATATGCCGGCGTTACGTGTGTATGCATACGTTTCTCGGTGTAGCCAGTCAAGGAGTATCATATGGTGTCGCTTGATAATTAGCTCGCGAGCCTGAGTTTCGATGATCGCGAGAATCGTCCTCGCGATCGCTCTTCTTTTCCTCTTTTTTTTACGACAACCTTGCTTTTATGCTACGGGTGTGTATGTGTGTATACGTGTATGTGTATTAGTTTTAATCTTTCTCCTTTTTTCTGATTCACGTTTTTATCTCAATCGTCAGTTGACTTAATTGTACACGATATAGCTATATTATACAAAATATGCACTTCAAAAATATCCGACGCCACGGACCTTTTGAACCACAAAATGCTCACGCACTCCCACGTTATTACTAAAATCGTTTTAAATAAGTGGCGAAGAAAAAGATGGGAAAGAGAGGCGGATCGGGGTGGCCGAGCGAAGGAGCGGAGGTGGGGGTAAGGGGAGGAAAAGGAGGAGGAGGAGGGGGAGGAGTAACTTACACTTAGAGCTTTAAGGCTCAGTCACAATGAGAAAAATAAGAAATAAGATAAAGGAATAAGGAATAAAGGAATGTCGCATCTCACTTTCGTATACACGTACATTAAAGTGAGATGCAACATGCCTTATTCCTTATTCCTTTATCTTATTCCTTATTTTTCTCATTGTGACTGAGCCCTTACTATGATACAACACTGGCAATAGTCATGTAATGTGGTTCGGTGTGTGTGACGTTTATCGTGCGCACCTGGTGGGCGACCTGGGATATGGCGAGCACCGGCTCCGAGATGAATTCGTCGGCGTGCCGTGATGCGGCGATGGCTCCGATCGCGGCGACGGTACCGGGTAATTATGCGGGGAAGAGACAGGTCGTGGCGAGGGATTCGGCTGTGGAGATCGGATGAGCGTACTGAGAAAAAGGATTTGCTGTATTAGCAAATTATTTGTTACTATAGTGACAACAAATGATTTGCTAATACGACACTTGGTTTGCTGCGAGAGCTAATTAATTTAGCAATAGTAGCAAACCTTTTGTTGCAATAGCAAAAAATTTGCTACTCGCAGCAAATCAAATGTTTGTTGTCACTAATTTTTCTCAGTGCGGTAGCGAACGGACTGACTGCATGTGCATCTATTGTTGCTGTACGGAGATTCCCGGCGGACCAACGACATCTGCCATGTGTTCTGCTGCTGCTGTTGGAAGTGTTGCTGCTGCTGTTGGATCTGTTGCTGCTGCTGTTGGAGCTGTTGGAGCTGTTGGATCTGTTGCTGCTGCTGTTGGAGCTGTTGGAGCTGTTGGAGTTGTTGGAGCTGTTGGAGCTGTTGGAGCTGTTGCTGCTGCTGTTGGAGCTGTTGCTGCAGCCGTTGGAGCTGTTGCTGTTGAAGCTGTTTCTGCAGCTGTTGAAGCTGTTTCTGCAGCTGTTCGAGCTGTTGCTGCTGCTGTTGGAGCTGTTGCTGCTGCTGTTGGAGCTGTTTCTGCTGCTGTTGGAGCTGTTTCTGCAGCTGTTGGAGCTGTTGCTGTTGGAGCTGTTGCTGCAGCTGTTGGAGCTGTTGCTGCTGCTGTTGGAGCTGTTGCTGCTGCTGTTGGAGCTGTTGCTGCAGCTGTTGGAGCTGTTGCTGCGACTGTTGGAGCTGTTGCTGCTGCTGTTGCTGCAGCTGTTGGAGCTGTTTCTCCTGCTGTTGGTGCTGTTGCTGCAGCTGTTGGAGCTGTTTCTGCTGCTGTTGGAGCTGTTGCTGCTGCTGTTGGAGCTGTTGCTGCAGCTGTTGGAGCTGTTGCTGTTGGCGTTGTTGTATCAGCATCATTATTTGCTGGCGTTGCAATTGTTGCTGATGAACAAGCGCAATTTATTAAGTCTATTCATTAAGAAGATCACAGAGTAGTCAAATTTGTGTAATAATATGGATACATTATATATATTATATATATTTTTTTTTCAAGTGTTAAACAACTCACTCGTTGGTTGATAACGGGCATAACGGCCATCAATGGTCTATTGCTCTTGGGTATTTGGTTCTGTTGGTCAGGCGTATGTGGGCTCCTGAAAGTCTGCACTGTTGAGAAGCATGCTTCTGCATTGCCATCGGTTGAGGCTGATGCTGATGCTGTTATTGCTGTTGTGGCTGCTGGGCCACCGGCTGTTGCCGCATCTGCAGCACTCTGTCCTGCTGCTGGGCCTCCTCCTGTAGCAGCAGTCTGTCCTGCTCATCATATGATTTAATTGTTACAAATAATAAAGATAAGTAAAAAGTAAAAATGCAATTAAAAAATAGAAAATATAGTTAATGAAAAAAACACGTATATTATCTGTGAAAATAGCAATCAAATTTATTTGAAAAAAAAAAATAAATAAATAAATAAATAAAAATTAAAAATTGTTCGGGAGCCGATCTATATAAGTACCGTCTGTATGTATGTATGTCTGACCGCAAACTACTCATTCGCGTTAGTGGACCAAATTTTTACTAAAGTATATAAAATAGGGGTAGAATTTTCCGGGGAATGCCATAAAGTGTATAGTTTTTCGTTACCGATCTTTTTGGAAACCGGTTTTTCTAATTTTTCTAATTTTTCCGGAAATAACTGACCGAATCTCAAAGAATTATATATGAAACAGGGGTAGAATTTTCCGGACAATGCTACAAGTGTATAATTTTTCGTTACCGATCTTTTTGGAAGCCTGTTAAGGGTCGGCAGGAGACCCAGGCAAACTCAGATGCACTCAGGTGCACTTTTTACACTAAGTGCACGTTGAAATGCACTTTACTCCGTATTTTATTTATTATAAATTTTTAAGAGCTAAAATGCAAAATTGGGCTCTTTACCTCCCTGCATTATTATATAAAGAGTATATTTAAAAAAAATTCACTAATCTATGTAACTTATTTTATGAGAAATATGGAATCCGTAATTCGTAATATCCATATTTCTCATTTTGCATTTCCGATTTTGCATTTTAACTCTTAAAAATTTATAATAAATAAAATACGGACTCGCAGCGAGTCGCAGCTAAGCCAACCCGACAAAGGTCTCCACCGTGTCTCTTGCCGACCCTTAACATCTTAATACTATTTCTATGTACGGCGACAGGCGGTCGAGATCGTGATGACATCTATACTCAAGCCGCTTAGTCTATGGCTCATCTAGTTCGTTCGTTATGTTAAGGCCTTCACACATAAAATGCCGTAAGGACGTAAAACGTAAGCGTAAGAAAATCGACCAATCCCAATCAAGTATTGCGCTGTCCGTAACTCCAGTAGGGGAAAATACTTGATTGGGATTGATCGATTTTCTTACGCTTACGTTTTACGTCCTTACGGCATTTTATGTGTGAAGGCCTTAAGACTCCATAGACGCGGAAACGCCGTGCGGTAGAGTGCGTTGACCAATCAGAAGGCTGCCGCAAGTCGCCTGCGACAAAATCAAAATTTGTGATTGATCAACGTACTCTGCCGCATGGCGTTTCCGCGTCTATGGCCTAGTTTACACCAATCACTTGATACGCGTATTAAATAGTAAATAACTAGTAAATTAGTTTGATTATTGGCTGATCAGCTCAAATATACTATTTGATACGCGTATCAAAAGATCGGTGTAAACTAGGCCTATGGAGTCTTAGCATTAGTCCGATTAATGGTCGCCTCCCGCGCAGTACCGTGTATCTGTCGTCACTAATAAATAGCATCGCTTACGTTTATCTAAAGAACCGTGACCCGTTCAATTCCTACTGCCCTATCACTAACAGGTTATGGGCCCAGTCTATCGGAATTAGAATTGAACTGTAAAAACACACCGAGCCGTACGATTACTAGGTTAACGCGTCGCGCCGTTTTAGTGAAAACCAAGCAAAATGAGTGCGACAAGCCTGAGAATCGAGACTCTCAACAAAGAAAATTACGACACGTGGAAGATGCAAATTGAAGTACTGCTGATCAAGAACGATGCGTAGGAATATGTAAACGGTAAAAAACCGCGTCCAACTGGCGACGCCGCGACGGCCACCGCTCTGCTGGCATGGAATAGTGCGGACAGTAAAGCTAAATCGGATCTAATTTTGTCGATTCACCCTTCTGAGTTGAAACAAGTTAAAGGATGCGCAACATCTCGCGAAGTGTGGTTAAAGCTAAAAACAATACATCAGTCAAAAGGGCCAGCTCGCAAAGCTACCCTGCTGAAACAGCTTTTACTTCAACGGATGGAAGACGGCGACGACGTACATACGCGAACACGTGCGAAAATTCTTTGACGCCATCGACAAGTTAGCGGAAATGGACGTTGATATAAACGCGGATTTGCAAGCAATTATGCTTCTGTACAGTTTACCACCCTGTTAAGCGGGGAGCACACACTTCTGCATAACGCATAATGCGTAAGCATAAGAAAATTGATTGGTCCATACACATGTGCATAAGGAAATAGACCAATCATTTTTCTTATGCTTACGCATTATGCGTTGTGCAGAAGTGTGTGCTCCCCGCTTTATGAAAATTTTAGGTGCGCGATCGAGTCTCGCGACAATTTACCGTCACCGAAAACGCTTCGTGTGAAAGTTATCGAGGGAAGTGACGCGAGGAAAAATGACATTCGTGGAACGACTCAAAACGCGATGTTCGCAAATAAGCGCCGGAATCAAAAGAAGGGGAAATCTGGAAATAATGAAAGCAGCGCCAGCAAACAGGAATTCAAATACCGGTGTCATCGGTACCGAGAAGTCGGCCACAAGGCAGCCGATTGCAAGAAGAAACCCGAAAACGCTCAACCGGTGGCAAAGAGCGCCGAAGATGTGGTCCTATGCGCAGTGGAAAGTTTTACGGAAGCGCACGAACATGAGGCTCTACGTGCGGAAAGTGACAACACCCAATCGGAAGTGGTGCCTAGACAGTGGCGCAACGTCGCATCTGTGCAATGAGAAACGCGAGTTCGCGGAAATAGACGATACGAAACGCGGCAAACTGAACTTAGCTAGTAGTGACTTTACCGAAATCGCGGCGAGGGGAATCGTTTCGTTTACCACGGAAGTTGACGGAAAAAAGGAAAAACGTCAGCCTAACGAACGTACTTTACGTACCAGATCTCCGTGCGAATTTGTTATCTGTCGCGAAGATGACTGATAAAGGGTGTGAAGTGCTATTTACCAAACGTCGCGCTATCATTACCGGCAGCAACGGAAGTATTAAGTTGACAGCCGATCGTGTCGGAGACTTATTCTACGTGCGCGAAACTAAACAGGAAGAATGCCGGAAAATTTCGAATACGGCTCGCGACGCGGAAAAGCCGTCGGAAAATTTATTGCTGTGGCATCGACGCCTTAGACACCTCAACGTGCAGGATCTTTGCAAAGCCGATCGGAATAAAACAGTACTCGGCACAAACATCGGAGGAAGTGAAACCAAAATAGAATGTGACACCTGTCTTCGCGGAAAGATGACGCGAAACCCTTTTCCTAAGAAGTCGGAAAAGAAGACGGAAATCTTGGACATTGTTCACAGCGACCTCTGTGGCCCCATGCGGATCGAATCCAAGAGCAGATCGAAATATTTTATGACCTTCATCGACGACGGATTAAGATGGTGCGAGGTACGTTTCCTTAGGAAGAAAAGCGAAGCCTTCGAGGCATTTAAGGTTTTCAAAGCACTTGTGAAAAAACAGAAGGGAAGACACATAAAATGCCTCCAATCCGACAACGGGACAGAATACCTCTCCAAAGAATTCGACGAATACTTGAAGAAATACGGGATTCAACGAAGACTCACCGTCGCCTACAACCCGGAACAAAACGGAGTTGCCGAGAGGAAGAACAGGACTCTTCTGGAAATGGCGAGGTGCCTTCTTATCCAATCAGGCTTGCCATCGTCTTTTTGGGCTGAAACTGTTTCAACCGCAAATTATATCAGAAACAGATGCCCAACCTTGGACGGAAAGACTCCATACGAAGTATGGACTGGAAAAGCTGCAGACGTAAGCTACTTCAGAGAATTTGGCCAAAAAGTATTTATTCTGGACGGAAATTCCAAAAAGGGGAAGCTCGAAGAACGCGGAAAGAAAGGAATCTTCTTGGGTTATTCTGAAGAGTCCAAAGGATACCAAATTTGGATCCCTGAGGAAAATAAAATCGAAATTTCACGAGATGTCAAATTCTTACAGAAACCCGAAACTCCTTTAGTGAACAACTCGAGGACTTTCTCCCGGAAAATTTGGAACAACGAAAGGAAGACACAAATCTTCGCACAGTCGGCATTGATCTTGAGTCAGCCGAAAATCAAAACGACGTTCCTCTCATTGAAGAACCAGAAGACGATAACAGGAACGAGGGGAGCGAGAGTGAGGTTGACGAAAACGAAGACGCAGTCGCAAAAAGAAGAAGAGGTCCAGGAAGACCTACGAAGATCATGACAGGGCGCAGAGGAAAACCTCGGAAGCAATATCAACCACCACGCGACGAAGCCAAGTTTGCGAATAGTACGTACGAAACGCTCAGTATGTACGAAGAATTAGTAGAACAGGCCCTTATGGCCGAGATACCCATAAAACAAGCACTGTCTAGTCCAGATGCTGAGGAATGATTTCTTGCCATGGCCGAAGAAGTAAAGTCAATACTAAAAAACGACACCTCGTGGAAAGATCTGAAAATCGAAGGATTATCGGAAGCCGTATTGTCCTGCGAAATAAATATAAACCGGACGGATCAATCGAGAGAAGGAAAGCTCGTATCGTGGCAAGAGGTTTCGCTCAACAGCCCGGAATACACTTTAATCAGACGTTCGCACCCGTAGCTCGCTTGAGTTCCATTCGTCTGTTAGTTGCTCTCGCAGCCAACTATGGGATGACGATCAAGCAGCTCGACGTCACAACGGCGTACTTAAACGGAGTAATCGAAGAGGAAATTTTTATGGAAATTCCATATCTTCTCAAAGAGGCTTTGGAAACTATCGTCAAGACGGAAACGACATGCAGCGAAACAAGGATTAAAGCAGAACAGATGCTGAAAGAATTAAAAATCGGAAACAAGGCATGTTTATTAAAGAAATCTCTCTACGGCTTACGTCAAGCAGGAAGAAGTTGGTACGAGAAATTGGGCGAGACACTCAAGAAACTCGGAGCAATCCCAAGCAACGCAGATTCCTGCGTATACTACATAGGACAAGGGGAAGACATGATGTTAATCGCCGTATACGTGGACGACATTCTAGTCATTTCCCGGAATGGAGCCAAGATAACAAAGCTAAAGGAATGCCTCTCTGAAGTTTTCGAAATAAAAGTTCTCGGTGAACCTAACTACTGTCTGGGAATCGAGTTTGCACGAAACAAGATCGGAATGCACCAAAAGGGATACATCAGAGATATATTAAAACGATTTGGAATGGCTGATTCGAAGCCAGTTAGCACTCCCATAGACATTAACGTGAAGCTGACAAAGCCGGAGCTGGATCCAAACGACGAAGAGAGGAATAAGCTACCCTATCGGGAACACACACGTGTACGAACTACACACGTGTATGCTGGTGTATGCCCTGCTTTATAGAAGTTGTGATTTTCGTTAAAGCAGGGCACACACACGTGTGTATGCTGGTGTATGCCCTGCTTTAACGAAAATCATTAAACAGTTAAATCGTGCAGAATAACCAAGCATCTCGATTCAAACAGTTAGGTCTCACGCTGGGAGTTTCTTTAGTTTAATTATGCGTGGAAAGCACACACACACGGGGGGGTGCAAGGGGGGGGTCTTCGGCCTCCCCCTCCCCCGCACCCACCCCGTCGATAGGCAGCGTGGACCTCGCTTTACAACATAAAGTACATGCTAAGTTGTAAAGCGAAATTATAAAGCACATGCATGGAGGGGTGCAAGAGGGCTTACATGCGTGAGCGCACGTGAACAGGAAGGCTTTTTTCCCCTGCACCCCCCCTCCATGCATGTACTTTATAATTTCGCTTTACAACTTAGTATGTACTATTGTACTTTATGTTGTAAAGCGAGGTTCACGCTGCCTACCGACTGGGTGGGTGCGGGGGAGGGGGGGCCGAAGGCCCCCCCCCCCCTCGCACCCCCCGTGTGTGTGTGTGTGCTTCCCACGCATAATTAAATTAATGAAACTCCCAGCGTGAGACCTAACTGTGTAACGGCCTGACTTTATCGAACGCGGACGAGTTTACGGGATCGGGAGTTCGATGACAGGCCCAGAAACAGTAATCAATTTGCCATGTGAATATGCACTTTATTCGAATATTCAAAACTATACTATAAACTATCATATACAATACTCGGGATTCGGTATTACACACGAACTGAACGCGGGAAATTACCGTGGTCGGTAGTGCCGGTGTACGCGACGCGGTATACGAAATCTCGGGACTCGAGTCTTCGCCTCGAGGTGCGGTACGCAAGGGAGGGATAACGCAGCGCGGTATTTTACAGAACGGAGTTCGTTGCGGTATACAGGGCTACGATAAGGCGGAACGCGGTAGATTACATACGGAACGCGGCTACGAGTAGACGCTAATAGAACGCGGTATATTACATAGTGATTGATACATATATTGAATACATACAAGAAAGATATACGCTGATAACGGAACGCGGTATATTACATACGGAACGCGGGACGTGACATACGGAGCGCGGTATATTACACGCGGGACGCGGCTACAGCTATCAGAACGCTGTATGCGATGCACGGGTAAGCGAGCGCGGTAGGTTGTACCAGAGGATGGCAGAATCCCGGGATCACGGTTGTGAGAACTCTCGCGGCGAGGCCGAGCACGCTCAACCCCGCGGTATCGTGATCGTCGGGGCAATCAGGGAGTTCGGGA